>NC_139989.1:75449529-75507029 GCF_964263955.1 Coregonus lavaretus
AAATGGGAGAACTAGATACATAAAGTGCTTTCATATCTAAACAGTAAAACAGATATGTATGAAAATACCCTCAAATAAAAGGTGACATTATATAATGTAGCCTAATATGAAACATTATATCTCAAATCCAAAATGCTGCAGCATAGCGCCAAATGTAAAACTGTAAGCTTCACTGTCCAAACACATATGGTGTGGACTATGTGTGCCTGGTAAACACATGTGGATCTGGTGATCAGTTATCACTTGTTGACCAACTACAGGAATACTGACCTCAGAGTCTCCAGTTTACAGTGGGGATTCCCCAGTCCAGCAGAGAGCAGCTTCACTCCTGAATCCTTCAGGTCATTGTTACTCAGATCCAGCTCTCTCAGGTGTGAGGGGTTTGACTTCAGAGCTGAGACCAGAGAAGCACAGCCTTCCTCTGTGACTAGACAGCCTGAAAGCCTGCAAAGAGTCAAATCATATTAAAACCACACTGCTATTCTTTGGTGGTGAAAATATATTTTTTAAACATTTTCAGATACATCAGAGTCCTGAAACCTGCCATATCTATTCATATATGTATATATACACTACCAGTCAAAAGATTGGACACACCTACTCATTCAAGTTTTTGTTTAGTTTTTTTAAAACTATTTTTACATTGTAGAATAATAGTGATGATATCAAAACTATGAAATAACACATATGGAATCATGTAGTAACCAAAAAAGTGTTAAATTAATCCAAATATATTTTACATTTGAGATTTTTCAAATAGCCACCCTTTGCCTTGATGACAGCTTTGCACACTCTTGCCAATCTCTCAACCAGCTTCATGAGGTAGTCACCTGGAATGCATTTCAATTAACAGGTGTGCCTTCTTAAAAGGTAATTTGTGGAATTTCTTTCCTTCTTAATGTGTTTGAGCCAATCAGTTGTGTTGTGACAAGGTAGGGGGGGTATACAGAAGATAGCCCTATTTGGTAAAATACCATATAATGGGAAGAACAGCTCAAATAAGCAAAGAGAAATGACAGTCCATCATTACTTTAAGACATGACGGCCAGTCAATACGGAACATTTCAACAACTTTGAAAGTTTCTTCAAGTGCAGTCGCAAAAAATATCAAGCACTATGATGAAACTGGCTTTCATGAGGACCGCCACAGGAATGGAAGACCCAGAGTTACCTCTGCTGCAGAGGATAAATTCATTAGAGTTACCAGCCTCAGAAATTGCAGCGCAAATAAATGCTTCACAGAGTTCAAGTCACAGACACATCTCAACATCAACTGTTCAGAGGAGACTGTGTGAATCAGGCTTTCATGGTCGAAATGCTGCAAAGAAATCACTACTAAAGGACACCAATAAGAAGAAGAGACTTGCTTGGGACAAGAAACACGAGCAATGGACATTAGACCTGTGGACATTTGTGCTTTGGTCTGGATTTTTGAATCCAACCGCCGTGTATTTTTGAGACGCGGTGTGGGTGAACAGATGATTTCCGCATGTGTATTTCCCACCGTAAAGCATGGAGGAGGAGGTGTTATGGTGTGGGGGTGCTTGGCTGGTGACACTGTCTGTGATTTATTTAGAATTCAAGGCACACTTAACCAGCATGGCTACCACAGCATTTTGCAGCAATACGCCATCCCATCTGGATTGGGCTTAGTGGGACTATCATTTGTTTTTCAACAGGACAATGACCCAACACACCTCCAGGCTGTGTAAGGGCTATTTTACCAAGAAGGAGAGTGATGGAGTGCTGCATCAGATGACCTGGTCTCCACAATCACCCGATCTCAACCCAATTGAGATGGTTTGGGATGAGTCGGATGGCAGAGTGAAAGAAAAGCAGCCAACAAGTGCTCAGCATATGTGGGAACTCCTTCAAGACTGTTGGAAAAGCAATCCAGGTGAAGCTGGTTGAGAGAATGCCAAGAGTGTGCAAAGCTGTCATCAAGACAAAGGGTGGCTATTTGAAAAATGTAAAATATAAAATATATTTTCATTTGTTTAACACTTTTTGGGTTACTACATGATTTAATATGTGTTATTTCATAGTTTTAATGTCTTCACTATTATTTTACAATGTAAAAATTGTAAAAATAAAGAAAAACCCTTGAATGAGTAGGTGTGTCCAAACTTTTGACTGGTACTGTATATAAATTAATTAATGTATCATTATTAACAGTAGAAAACATGTTTCTAAACACTACTAAATTATTCTGTGTGTGTGTGTGTGTGTGTCCAGTGTGTGTGTGTTCAGTGTGTGTGTGTCTGTCCAGAGTGTGTGTGTATGTGTGTGTGTCCAGTGTATGTGTGTCCAGTGTGTGTGAGTGTGTGTGTGTGTGTCCAGTGTGTGTGTGTGTGTGTGTGTGTGTGTGTGTGTGTCCTGTGTGTTTGTGTCCTGTGTGTGTGTGTCCAGTGTGTGTCCAGTGTGTGTGTGTTCATTGAATGATACAGGAATACTGACCTCAGAGTCTCCAGTTTACAGTGGGGATTCCCCAGTCCAGCAGAGAGCAGCTTCACTCCTGAATCCTTCAGGTCATTGTTACTCAGATCCAGCTCTCTCAGGTGTGAGGGGTTTGACTTCAGAGCTGAGACCAGAGAAGCACAGCCTTCCTCTGTGACTAGACAGCCTGACAGCCTGCCAAAGAGTCATATCATTTTAAAACCACACTGCTATTCTTTGGTGGTGAAAATAGTGGCAGTATATTTTTTCTACATATTGAGATACATCAGTGTCCTGAAACCTGCCATATCTATTCATAAATTAATGTATCATTATTAGAAATTATCATAATATTGCTTGTAGAGAGAAACATGTATAGTACAAATATTTTAGTAGACTGACCAGACCAGTTTAAAAAGCAGTATCAGTCAAAAGTCAGACAGTGAGGTATCAGATTTAGATTGTATTGAGTATACAGTCCACACCATATCTATTTTGACAAAGATAACATTTTAAATGTGGCTCTATACTCCAGCATTTTGGATTTGAGATTAAATGTTTCATATGAGGTGACAGTATATAATGTCACCTTTTATTTGAGGATATTTTAATACATATCTGTTTCACCGTTTAGAAATGAAAGCACTTTATGTATCTACTCCCCCTATTTGAAGAAGTCATAAGTATTCTGACCAATTCACTCATAGTGTATTAAAGTAGTCAAAAGTTGAGTATTTGCAGTTTGTTTTGGGTTATGTTTTGCCCGATAGTAACTGAATGGTGGATGATGACTGGAGTAATTTTCTGTCTAAGTGAGTAGATAACATGTTTCTAAACACTACTAAATTAATCCTGATTACATTTTTACACGTTAGTCATTTAGCTGACACTCTTATCCAGAGCAACTTACAGTGCATACATTATTTATTTTTTTCATACCCCCTGTGGGAAACGAACCCACAACCCTGGCGTTGCAAACGCCATGCTCTATCAACTGAGCTACATCCCTGCCGGCCATTCCCTCCCCTACCCTGGGCCAATTGCACGCCGCCCCATGGGTCTCCCGGTCGTGGCCGGCTACGACAGAGCCTGGATTCGAACCAGGATCTCTAGTGGCACAGCTAGCACGGCGATGCAGTGCCTTAGACCACTGCGCCACTCAGGAGTAACTGAATGGTGCTATGATTAAGAAAAATAATGAATTAATTATTAATAATAATTAGTGAGAGAGTTACAGAGGCTACAACAAAATACGCTAACCTCTCACCATTAACATCAAATAAACGGTGACATTCTGTAATGTCACCTAATATGAAACGTTTTATCTCAAATCCAAAATGCTGCAGCATATCGCCAAATTTAAAACTGTAAGCTTCACTGTCCAAACACATATGGTGTGGACTATGTGTGCCTGGTAAACACATGTGGATCTGGTGAACAGTTATCACTTGTTGACCAACTACAGGAATACTGACCTCAGAGTCTCCAGTTTACAGTGGGGATTCCCCAGTCCAGCAGAGAGCAGCTTCACTCCTGAATCCTTCAGGTCATTGTTACTCAGATCCAGCTCTCTCAGGTGTGAGGGGTTTGACTTCAGAGCTGAGACCAGAGAAGCACAGCCTTCCTCTGTGACTAGACAGCCTGACAGCCTGCAAAGAGTCAAATCATATTAAAATCACACTGCTATTCTTTGGTGGTGAAAATAGTGGCAGTATATTTTTTCAACATATTCAGATATATCAGTGTCCTGAAACCTGCCATATCTATTCATAAATTAATGTATCATTATTAGAAATGATCATAATATTGCTTGTAGAGAGAAACATGTATAGTACAAATATTTGAGTAGACTGACCAGAGCAGTTTAAAAAGCATTATCAGTCAAAAGACAGACAGTGAGGTATCAGATTTAGATTGTATGAGTATACAGTCCACACCATATCTATTTTGATAGAGAAGCTAACATTTTAAATGAAAGCACTTTATGTATCTAGTCCTCCTATTTGATGAAGTAATAAGTATTCTGACCAATTAACTTATAGTGTATTAAAGTAGTCAAAGTTTAGTATTTGGTCCTAACTCGTTGGTTGCATTTGCAGTTTGTTTTGGTTGTGTTTTGGGTTATGTTTTGTCCGATAGTAACTGAATGGTGGATGATGACTGGAGTAATTTTCTGTCTAAGTGAGTAGATAACATGTTTCTAAACACTACTGAATGAATCCTGATGATGCCATGATTAAGAATAATCATTAATAATAATGAATGAGAAAGTTACAGAGGCTACAACAAAACATGCTAACCTCTCAACATTAACATCAGTGAATATGTCCAAAATTATTATGACTTTTTCAAATGGGAGAACTGGACACATAAAGTGCTTTCATTTCTAAACAGTAAATCAGATATGTATGACAATACCCTCAAATAAAAGGTGACATTCTGTAATGTTGCCTAATATGAAACATTATATCTCAAATCCAAAATGCTGGAGCATAGCACCACATTTAAAACTGTAAGTTTCACTGTCCAAACACATATGGTGTGGACTATGTGTGCCTGGTAAACACATGTGGATCTGGTGAACATTTATCACTTGTTGACCAACTACAGGAATACTGACCTCAGAGTCTCCAGTTTACAGTGGGGATTCCCCAGTCCAGCAGAGAGCAGCTTCACTCCTGAATCCTTCAGGTCATTGTTACTCAGATCCAGCTCTCTCAGGTGTGAGGGGTTTGACTTCAGAGCTGAGACCAGAGAAGCACAGCCTTCCTCCGTGACTCTACAGCCTGACAGCCTGACAGATAGATCATCATGATTTCACAAACTGTTAATTTAACACCAGTAGTGTAGAAGGACATTTGCAGATGCATTTGGTTTATTCTCTCAAACAACATATAGATTCATCTTCCGTCTCCTAGAATTGTATGGTCATATTGTTATACTAATATGAACATCAATGTGTTGATTCAGTAAGTTTTTCAATGTAATATTATATATTATATACATATTACAATAAATATATTTCTCTAAACTGAATATTTCTTCCTGATGATTAGTACTTAAATGTCATTTTATGTACTCACAGAGCAGCTCTGGAAGCTTTGACCACTGGCAGCAGCCTCAGAAGACCTTCCTCTGATCTGGAGTATTTCTTCAGGTCAAACACATCCAGCTCCTTTTCTGAAGTCAGCAACACAAAGACCAGAGCTGACAAATGTGCAGGTGAGAGATATTGTTCTGAGAGACTTCCTGATCTCAGGTAGCTTTGGATCTCCTCCACTAGAGAATGGTCATTCAGTTCATTCAGACAGTGGAACAGATTGATGCACCTCTCTGGAGAGGGATTATCCCTGATCTTCTCCTTGATGTAATTGACTGTTTCTTCATGGCTCTGTGAGCTGCTTCTTGTCTTTGTCAGTAGACCTCGTAAGTGCTTCTGATTGGACTCCAGTGAGAGGCCCAGAAGGAAGCGGAGGAACAGGTCCAGGTTTCCCGTCTCACTTTGTAAGGCTTTATCCACAGCACTCTTGTAGAAGGTAACTTTACGCTTGTGTCTGATCCTCACAGAAAAGTTGGTGGCCGTTGATTGAGGTTCATCCATTAGATTCTCATTGTTGTTGATGAATGAGAGGAACACATATACAGCAGCCAGAAACTCCTGAATGCTCAGATGCACGAAGCAGTACACCTTGTCCTGGTACAGCCCATATTCCTCTTTAAAGAGCTGTGTGCACAATCCTGAATACACTGAGGCTTCATTGACATCAATGCCAGCCTCTTTCAGGTCTTCTTCATAGAAAATCAGATTTCCCTTCACAAGCTGTTGAAAAGCCAGTTTTCCCAGTGACAGAATGCTCTCTTTATTCCAGTGTGGACCTGTCTCTTCTTTCCCAAGATACTTTTCATTCTTCTGTTTGGTATGAAACTCCACAAGGTGTGAGTACATCTCAGTCAGAGTCTTGGGCATCTCTTCTGTCTTGTCTGTATTCAACATGTGTTCAAGGACTGTTGCAGAAATCCAACAGAAGACTGGAATGTGGCACATGATGTGGAGGCTCCTTGATGTCTTTATGTGTGAGATGATTCTACTGGCCAGGTCCTCATCACTGAATCTCTTCCTGAAGTACTCCTCCTTCTGTGGGTCATTGAACCCTCGTACCTCTGTCACCTGGTCAACACACCCTGAAGGGATCTTATCTGCTGCTGCAGGTCGGGTAGTTATCCAGAGGAGAGCAGAGGGAAGCAGATTTCCCTTGATGAGATTTGTCAGCAGAACATCCACTGAGGTTGACTTTGTGACGTCACAACAGATCTTGTTCTTCTTGAAGTCTAGGGGCAGTCGGCACTCATCCAGACCATCAAAGATGAACAGAACTTTGTACTTGTCGTAGTTGGAGATTCTTGATTCTTTGGTTTCCACTGAGAAGTGATTGAGAAGTTCAATGAAAGTGTGTTCATCCCCGTTCATCAAATTCAGCTCCCGAAAAGGGAATGAAAATACAAATTGGACATCCTGATTTGCTTTTCCTTCAGCCCAGTCCAGAATGAACTTCTGCACAGAGACTGTTTTTCCAATGCCAGCGACTCCCTTTGTCAGCAAAGTTCTGATAAGTTTGTCTTGTCCAGTTAAGGGTTTGAAGATGTCGTTACATTTGATTGCAGTCTCTGCTCTTGCTTGTTTCCTGGTTGTTGTCTCAATCTGTCTCAGCTCATGTTCATTATTGACCTCTCCTGTTCCACTCTCTGTGATGTAGAGCTCTGTGTAGATCTTATTGAGAAGTGTTGGGTTTCCTTGTTTAGCGATCCCCTCAAATACACATTGAAACTTCTTCTTTAGATTAGATTTGAGTTCACGTTGGCAAATCACAGCAAGCTCATCTGAATGAAGAAATAACACAGAGGATATTAATATTACGTCTGTTTTAATGCCTACAGTATTGTAGGACTGTTATAATTTTTTAAATTGTAATAATTTATTAGCTTAACTGACTGTATAAATGTGTAAATGTTTTCATAATGCATTACAGACTGGTGTGACTGATTTATATCATTATTGGTATTACTGATGGTATCATTAATGTTCTCTCTCTCTCTCTCTCTCTCTCTCTCTCTCTCTCTCTCTTTTCTCTCTCTCTCTCTCTCTCTCTCTCTCTCTCTCTCTCTCTCTCTCTCTCTCTCTCTCTCTCTCTCTCTCTCTCTCTCTCTCTCTCTCTCTCTCTCTCTCTCTCTCTCTCTCTCTCTCTCTCTCTCTCTCTCTCTCTCTCTCTCTCTCTCTAACTCTCTCTCTCTCTCTCTCTCTCTCTCTCTCTCTCTCTCTCTCTCTCTCTCTCTCTCTCTCTCTCTCTCTCTCTCTCTCTCTCTCTCTCTCTCTCTCTCTCTCTCTCTCTCTCTCTCTTTCCTCTTCTCTCTGTCTAAATTAATCAACACAACACATCCCTGCTGCTACTTGATGAGGTCACTAGTTGTTGTGTTAAGGCTGCTACAATATCACTGAGTTACACAGCTACTTTGGCTGTACTTTAGCTACAGCTTTTAAATGTTCTAAAACAGCATTCAACATGAGGCAGACAGCTCTTACTTTTCTCCAGTGTGTCAGCAAGCTCCTTCTGGTTCATTTTCCTCAGGACGTGCAGTGTGATCTTCAGAGCCCCCTCTCTGGCACTGCTCTCCTGCTTCTCATCTTCAGCGTCCACCACTTCCTTATCCTGCTTCTGACTCTCAAAGCGTTCTGGGAGTTCTGGACTAAGAATCCTCTTGAACCTCTTCAGCTCGTTCTTCACAAATGTCATAATATTCTCTTCAAGCAACTGAAATAAATCAAGTAAATAAGTTAAGCAAGAGACTAAATGCCTTCTCATTAACACATTAATGAATGATTGACAGATCAACTTTACTTGAGGTAAACAAAAACAAATGTACATAACAGGACCACATACACTGAATATGGAGGCCAGGTCTGTTTGATGACTCTGGGAAGACTGACCACTGAGAATCTCTGTTTCTGATCTCTCCTGTTGGTTTCTGTGGACAAAACATGAGATTACATCTCCTCATCCAGGGGGTGCACACACACACACACACACACACACACACACACACACACACACACACACACACATACACACACACACACCCACACACACAAGGAGGGAATGTAGTGTTTGTTTAATATTGTTTTAGGACTGTGAAAATGGAAAAAAGTATTAGCCTATGGATTATGAAAACTACCAAAATAAATGGGAAAATGGGAGAGGAGAAATGACTAGAGATAGTGTTGTTTAACTCACTGACCATGACCCATGAGTTCTTCTTACCTTTGTTCAGTAGAAAAGTCTCCCTCTCTAAACTTTATAGGAAGATTCATAGACAGGTCACTCTTCATGGACACACAGCTGGGGACAGGGGAGGCTGGTCTCTCCTGCTTGATTGGGCTTCAACACAACAGAGACAAACATTACGTCTCTCATCTACTCTGAACTCAGATGGGGAAACATAACAAGAGTTTCATTCTAAAACGCTATATATCCATTTTCAGAAATGTTCGTAAATTAGCTTCTATTGTTTAAAGAAATTATCAAATAAATGGTTGTGTTTTTTCACTAGCTAATCATGGCATGGTGTTGTTCAATGACAGGTATGTGTTTGATTAAAATCAATCACTTAATGGCTTCATTTCAGAGAGACAAATGTTTTTTTGCAAAATGCTATATATCTAATTAACTCTCAGAGAAATAAGTAGTAATGCTATATTTTACACAGTTAAATGTAACAAATAACTACATTTTTTATAAAGAACTGTACAAATGATACACTTGTGACATCAATATTTAAATATTGTAAAATAATAATTCAATACAGTAATATGAGATCTGCATATAAATCATTTACATTTGACATTTTAGTCATTTAGCAGATGTTTTTTTCCAGGGTCTGGTATCCCAAAAGCATTTTAAGGCCAAGTACATCTGCATTGCTTGCTCTTGGGGTTTTAGACTGGGTTTCTATATAAGCACTTTGTGACAACTGCTGATGTAAAAAAATATATATAATTGTGGTACACATATGAAGCAGACCAGGCCAGGGTTTAGGGTTTGAGAAGTCAAATAAGTAAAAATGACATCCTTAGTTGTTGGCATTGTTGGTTAAGGGCTCGTAAGTAAGCATTTCACAGTAAGGTCTACACCTGTTGTATTAGGAGCATGTGACAAATCTAATTTGGATTGATTGATTTGTTCATTTTATAAATGTTCTGTCTTTAGTAGTTGAACACATTATTACTTCAACCTCGTGAAAGTGACAAACTGACACGTTTTCATGTTAGTCAAAAACAACTTTATATGGAAGGAGTGCCTTTGATTTGACGGCCTGCACATGTGCAGTTCGGCGTGAGACGACTGCTCGACCTGATGACATGTTTTTACGCATGACCTTCAAATTAAATCAAATTAAATTGTATGTCACATGCGCCAAATACAACAGTGGTACACTTTACCGTGAAATGCTAACTTACGAGCCCTTTCCCAACAATTTAGTTAAAAAGTAACAAAAATTAGCTAAATGAAAAAAGGAAATAGTAACATAATAAAATAATAATAATGAGGCTATAAGGAATACCAGTACTGAGTCAATGTGCAGGGGTACCAGGAAGTTGATGTAATAACTAGACTATATACAAGGAGTACCAGTACTGAGTCAATGTGCAGGGTACCAGCTAGTTGAGGTAATAACTAGACTATATACATTTACATTTACATTTTAGTCATTTAGCAGACGCTCTTATCCAGAGCGACTTACAGTTAGCACATACATTATTTTATCGAACCCACAACCCTGGCGTTGCAAACGCCATGCTCTACCAACTGAGCTACATCCCCTGCCGGCCATTCCCTCCCCTACCCTGGACGACGCTGGGCCAATTGTGCGCCGCCCCATGGGTCTCCCGGTCGCGGCCGGCTACGACAGAGCCTGGATTCGAACCAGGATCTCTAGTGGCACAGCTAGCACTGCAATGCAGTGCCTTAGACCACTGCGCCACTCTATATACAAGGAGTACCAGTACTGAGTCAATGTGCAGGGGTACCAGGTAGTTGACGTAATATGTACATGTAGGTAGGGGTAAAAGTGACTAGGCAATCAGGATAGAGATTACATCTCCTCATCCAGGGAGTGCACACACACACACACACACACACACACACACACACACACACACACACACACACACACACACACACACACAACACACACACACACACACACACACACACACACACACACACACACACACACACACACACACACACACACAGGGAGGGAATGTTGTGTTTGTTTAATATTGTTTCAGGACTATGAAAATGGAAAAAAGGATTGGCCTATGGATTATGAAAACAACAAAAATAAATGGGAAAATGGGAGAGGAGAAATGACTAGAGACAGTGTTGTTTAACTCACTGACCATGACCCATGAGTTCTTCTTACCTTTGTTCAGTAGAAAAGTCTCCCTCTCTAAACACTATAGGTTGATTCATAGACAGGTCACTCTTCATGGACACACAGCTGGGTACAGGGGAGGCTGGTCTCTCCTGCTTGATTGGGCTTCAACACAACAGAGGCAAACATTACATCTCTCATCTACTCTGAGCTCAGATGGAGAAACAAGAGTTTCATTCCAAAACGCTATATATCCATTTTCAGAAATGTTGGTCAATTAGCTTCTATTGTTTAACGAAATTATCAAATAAATGGCTGTGTTTTCTCACTAGCTAATCATGGCATGGTGTTTTTCAATGACAGACATGTGTTTGTTTAAAATCGATCACTTAATGGCTTCATTTCAGAGAGACAAATGTTTCTTTGCATTTTCTGGTAGGGTTTTAGACTGGGTTTCTATTTTAGCACTTTGTGACAACTGCTGATGTAGAAAATGTCTTCTGGGAATGCATATGAAGCAGACCAGGCCAGGGTTTGGGGTTTGAGATGTAATGAGAGATAAAAATGACTTCCTTAGTTGTTCATTTAGAAAATGTTCTGTCTTAAGTAGTTTAACAAACTGACACATTTTCATTTTAGTCAAAAACAACTTTATATCGAAGGAGTGCCTTTGATTTGACGGCCTGCACATGTGCAGTTCAGCACAAGACGACCATTAGACCTAATCAATTAACATTCATTGAGTCACCTCTGGTCGAGAAAAAATTATTTTCCTGGTACATTCATTGTCAGATTCATCAACCAGCAGCGAGCACTCTGCCTTCTCGAACAAGTAGCCAACTCAGCCCCCATAAAAAGCTTGTGCCGTCAGCGGCAGCGAGTACTCTGCCTTCTAGCGCAAGCCAGGGAATGTTGAGGTACATTTGCATGATGTCATTTATTGGCAGGCTGGAAGATGCACTCTTGTCTTATCTATTCCGAGGTTATTTACTCCCAATATCAGATATTAAGATTATTTTCTATAATGCATGTATACTAGGGTTGAGGTTAGTGCATCTGACTAGTGATTATTTACCCGGGGTTCAACACCTGCTATAGTCACTATTTTGTTGCTCTTCCAAAAGCAACACAGGCCTAATACGAGATATATAGCTAACTAAAGTAATGAGTGAACATCTTAGAAAATCATGGGACATATAGTCTTTGGTTGCATGCTATTTTATGTTAATCATACTGATGCTTCGTGGTCATATGCTGCCATCTATAGGAAATATTTAGCAATTAAAAGTGATTAATTCAAGTACAGACATTGGTGAGGCAGTTGAGAATAGAGTGTTTTTTTCTTGTTAATTCCTTAGATCAGTCTCAAACCTGCCCCACCTATCCGACGCCATTTTCTGGACTTTCACCTAGAGGTGAGTAGGTCACCCAGTTCAAACCACATTTGAAAAATTAAATAAATGTGTCTTGTTTATCAAGCGTTCTGCCTTGCAATAATAAATATCATAAAATAACTAATAACAACAAAAAAAGCAAAATGCGTAAACAGGTTTTGATTAACAAAATTATCAAAATGCTATTTAATACTATAATTGCATTTACTAACATAATATTATTACTAAAATAGTTTCTAAAAGTGTTCTAGGCTACCCTACCCTTAAGGCTGAAGTAGGTAATACGTAGGGTAAGAGTTTCTGTATAGCACTTTGTGACATCTGCTGGTGTAAAAAGGGCTTTATCAATACCTTTGATTGATTGTTAGGTTTAGGGTTTTTATGGCAAAAAACAGTATTGTTTATAGCTCTCTTGCGCCTCCCTGTGGCCGTCTGTGGTTACTACATAACTCATTCTTGACACTTGCTAGGCTCATAATCTGAGGAAGCAACTGCATCCGATCTACAAATCCATTAGCTAGACCACCCGATTAGACAACAATCACCCCATTAAACCCATTTGGTTTGCAACTCAGTGAACCTGTGCAGCATTCGCTCAAATTTGATGCCTACTAATAAAGATTTCGATGCATATCAAATTACCCAGGGGCCATTTAGAAACAACAAATCAAAGAAAATATGTTATTTCTTAATTAAAAAATGTATACCGGCTGTTTAAATCGGCCACCTCTTCAAAAAGAGGACAGGGACATGTGTTTTGTTTAGGTTGTACACCTTTTTCTGAAAACATGGTTAACCATGACCAGAAACTGTTTAACGTTTCATGGCTTTTCGCCAGCCATCGCTAGCGCTATGGGTTACCACAAGGTGTACACAGGTGAACTGTGAGCCATAAGTAGGCGTAACGTTGTTAATAATAAGTTACCTGAGGTAAACCTACAGGGTTAACGCTCACCAAGTAGCCGTAACCTTGTTAATAATAAGTTACCTGAGGTAAACCTACAGGGTTAACGCTCACCAAGTAGCTGTAACCTTGTTAATAATAAGTTACCTGAGGTAAACCTACAGGGTTAACGCAGGCAGGTCTCATTGATAACAATAGTGAAGCTGGCATTGTGACGCAGAACAATGGGCTGGGAATAGAATGTTCCGAAGGCGAGTCGGTGTCACGGAGCTCAATAGAACTAATAGGAGCTGGTAGGGTGAAAAATGCCCTAAAATAAGGCCTGTTTTTTCCCGATTACTTCATAACCAGGGAGAGAAGGTAATATTATGAAACTGGGTTCCATGGCGGATGCAATGAACTAATTTTATCAGAATAAACGTTGTAAAAAATGTAACTTGAGGCGCCCCGAAAATAATATTCAAAAGTTCAGTCCTTGGACACAGAGGGGTTAAACACTAAAGTTACCGTCCATCTAGTGAAGAGAGGAGAACCGGACAGAGGGATGGTAGGTAGCCAGCATCCGTCAACGAGAGCGGGAGAAGCCCTCCACGGTATTTAACAGGTGGAAGAAACAACCAGGGAGCTCCATCGGTCCACAAGAAATGCAGGCAGCCGGTGATGATGTAGTGGTAGCTAGGATAACTAGGATGCTGCTGGTAGAGTAGCTAGCTTAGCTAGCTGTACCGACTAGCTTGGCTAACTAGCAGGTCGTTTGTCTGTCCCTCGAGGATGATGACGAATCCGGTGAACCACACAATTAAACAAGAATAGCGAGTGAAAAGGATCTGGCTACACTCATACTGTCACTGACCATTACGCAAAAAGCAAATTGAACAATAAACTTCGGTGTCTCAACACTGTAACGAACTCCGTCGTTATTCCCCAAGATCACCTCAGACCACTCTGCGCGTAACTGGACAATATGCTTGGCGCCAAACCGTACGTGGACCCGGACAGTTTCAGAATGCGGACATGAGCAGAGCCACACAATAAACTAAACCCAGTCTTTAAAGTCGGGTACATAGTAATATTCTGTTTTTATTATGTCGAACAAAAATTATTCGTTTTTTAAAAGAATATTTTGAGATCTGGGCCCATATCCAAAAAGCGTCTCAGAGTAGAAAATTGGTCCTCTCTCTCCCCAGACAGACTCATTTTAGACCACTAACCCCTAAACAGAGATACAGCATGTTGGTTGTGGTTAACACAGTGACAACTAATTCTTGAATGTACATCTGCCTCACTCTCAGAGAAATAAGTAGTACTGCTAGGTTTTACACAGTCAAATGTAACAAATAACAACATTTTTTATAAAGAACTGTACACATGATACATTTGTAACATCAATATTAAAAATTGTTTAAAAAAATGAATCCAGTAATATGAGATCTGTATGTAAAACATTTACCTTTGAATTTAGCAGATGTTTTTGTCCAGGGCCTGGTATCCCAAAAGCATCTTAAGGCTAAGTTCATCATTAGAACCTTTGTAGGAGCATTGTTAAATCTCTGAGCTGTTTCCCAAAACCATCGTTATTAACGTTGCACTTGAAAACGCTCATATTCTAACACCTGCCTCAGACCACTTGTAGAACAGCCAAGTGCGTCGTTAGATCCTTTTTTGCCCTCCCGCGTCACTTTATACACAGAAGATCTCTGCTAAACATAGAATCACATGGTTTATCCGTCTCTCTGTGACCGCCGATAAATTCAGAACAAAGTTGACTACAAATACAAAGTTGCAAATGTCTTTGCAATTGATGCAAACAAGTGACGTATAAAATGATGCTTCAAATGAAAACCGAGATGACTGCATTAAAATATAAACAGTAGGCTATAGGCCTATTTCAATCATATTGAAATACGTTTCATGTTCAATCAATTGAGTTCTATTTTGCTACTTGTAGACTACGGTCTGTAATTTCTCTCAATATATTTCATGATGTGTAGCCTAACATGTGAACAATGATGTGCCAAATCTGTGATTTAGAATAAGCCGCCTCAATACTTGCAGCCGTAGGTGCTAATATCTTGTAGTGTATTAAGAATTACGACTTTGCTAATGTTTGTTGTGATGCCTGGAGACAACACTCAGATGCCGTTGTTGACTGTTCCTGATCTGGATGAAGATGGACAAGTGGGACTGGATGGAGTATTGATGGATAAATATCCTTTTGGATTATTTGATTATTTTTCAAATGTTTTTCAATATTAGTGTGATTTTAGTATTTTGTTATGAATCAAGGGGGGAAATAGAATAATGTGATTCATATATCATTTTATATCATTTTATATATTCTTAGTTGATATTGATGTTTTAATTTGAATGTGTTGTTTTGCAAAAGATACTGTTTGGTCTTTTCTTTTCTTCCAGAAGCATTTGGGGGAATATGTAGAGATTGACATACTCAAACAAGGACAATATGAAGGGACAATATGAAAGGAGAATATGAAGGGACTGGAGGAGATGGAACAAGGAAGGTGTGGAAATGTTCCGATTACATCATCGAAGATGCATTGGAAGTCGACACTGCTGATGAGATGAAGTGTAGTGGACTACATTCCAGTGTCTGCAATGAAATATAGACATATTTGCATGTGTAATACATAATTTGTGTCATATTCTTTCTGTATTAATTTTTGTAGAATGATATTTGATGTTATTGAATACATGTGGGGATCTTAGATGTTTTTGTTTATTTCGTGGAAGCTTAGGGACATGGAGTCTAGGCAGGGATAGAGATAATCCACCATAGGGTCCGATGGGTCGACCAGCCTGAGAGTGGACATTTTGGATAGTATTTTGTTTGCTGGGGCTTTCATGTGTATTTAATGGCATCATAGTTTCAAATGCATTGATAAAGATTTATGAATTGATCTGGAGTACCTAGGTGGTTGCCTGGGGCAGAGGGGCCGTGAGAGAATTTTACTGTCTTGATTGATGGATGGATATTTGGAAAGAAGGCTGCCAGACAGGTTTTTCGCTCTCACACTCCATAAAGATTTGTTCATGTTTCATAGTAATGTATTCACACTTCATAAATATTTGTTATATTTCATAGAAAGGTATTTGCACTCCAGAGAAAATTGGTTTGGGTTTATTGTTAAAGATACTCAATAAGAGAGATTGTTACTTGTCATAATCCTATTATTTTTGTTTTCGAGACTTTTAGTTAGTCTCGAAGGGGGGAAATATGTAGTGTATTAAGAATTATGACTTTGCTAATGTTTTTAAGTGGAACCTGAGAGGATGTTTATTCAGTTTCAGAGGGAGTTGTTTTAGAGTGACGCCCCATAGAACAGAGGGAGTGTGTGTTGTAGACAGGGGATTGGACAGTAGAGGGAGCCACCCATATTTTGGGGAATATTATAAGTACTGGGTTTGAACAAAGAACATTAGAGCAGACATATTATTTTGGGACACTGCTCTCCGGATGCTCTAGACATCTGTAAACTTATGCTGAAATCTTGTGATATGAATAAAACGTATGATCAAAGCTCAGTATAAGCGGACTCCTTTGTTACAGCATAATTAGCAACATTGACTCGACACTACAAATTTGGCGACGAGTGATGAGGCGGTCTGCGTCTCTTCAGTGTTATATTCATGAGCAACTACGTGACTCTCGCTCAAGACGCCGGCTTAAGGTGAGATTTCTCACGGTCTTGTGTGTGTTTCCTTCGTCTGCTTTTGGGTGTGTGCGCTCAGGAGATGTACCGTAAAGGACCGGTGTGTGCTGCTGTTGCTTTTATTGCTGCGAACGAGGGGTCTGGCCTAACCATTCTAAATTTGTTTGCACTGGTAAACAGCGCAAAGAGGGGGGAGTATCTATAGAGTGTCTATAGAGATATTTTGCTTGAATAAGAATTCAAGAACAATCAATTGAGAGGAAGTAGGCCTAGGCATATGTATGTAACTTAGAACCGCTGTGAATCAACGGTAAGCCCTTTTATAAAGGCGACCTTTAAGGTGGGCCAAAAATCCTAATAACGCGTTAGGTGTAATTAGGTGAGTCCTGGGGACTGGAGGCCGTGGTATATTGATATTGTATGTTACCGCTCAGCTGATAGTTGACAAATTGTTTGATTGATGTGACCACTCATTTCAATTCCACAGGGATCTCGTCGTAGCACAAATTTAGCACTCAAAAATAATTTTACGGCACGGCGGAGGGAGAAATGCTAAACGTGGCCTGCTAATGATGCTTCATGCTACAAGCTAATGCTAATGCTAATGCTAAATGCTAAATGCTAATTATTCTTGCTTGATGCGGGTTATGTTCGGTATTTTTTCCTTGGTGGTCCATTGGACTGGGTCGAGCCACCAATATTGTGTTTAGATAGTTTGGGCTTGGTGCCTGATGTTTTGTGAGCTCTGTTAAGTGTTATTGTTTGTCTATAAGGGTAAAAGAGAGGAGGTATAGCAGACTGCTAACATTCTGTTGTCTGGAGTGAAGAGAGCTGAGAGAGAACTCCTTCCACTGTGAAATCGTAGTGATGAATGTACTGCGCATGCGTGTGATTTTACGACACTAGAGTAGGGGTAAATAGGTCACTCCTCTGCTACACTGTGCTGTGGGGAGGCTCAGACGAACGAAGGAACAAAAGACATAGAGATTTAGAGTCTAATGGTGTATTCTGGTTGTTACATCGGCTGTTGTTTGAAGATGAAACTGTTTTCTTGAGACCTATTGAATTGATATATTAGAGATATGTTGACGGATTAAAATAAATAAAATAAAATGACGGATTAAAATAAATAAAATAAAATATTATTGAGTTACTTATAATATTCCTGAGTTAAGTTTTTGCTTATTTTGTAGCGCAAATGTGACTGGAGGAATATTAAATGGATGAAATAACTCAGTGATTGCATAAACTACTAAATTATTGTCTGTTTCTTTGTTCTTTTGTCATATGAGAGACGATAAGAGGAACGAGGAGAGGAGAGAGAGAGAAAGAGAGGAAGTGCTGACGTGTACATCATGTGACAGGGTGTGACGCGACAAGAGGCTGCTGCACCGGATCTCGTCAAATATGTTTGGGGCGGCAGGTAGCTTAGTGGGTAAGAGCGTTGTGCCAGTAACCGAAATGTCGCTGGTTCTAATCCCTGAGCAGACTAGGTGAAAAATCTGTCGAAGTGCCCTTGAGCAAGGCACTTAACCCTAATTGCTCCTGTAAGTCGCTCTGGATAAGAGCGTATGCTAAATGACTAAAATTAAATAAATAAATAAAATAAATAAATATCAGGCTAGTGCTGTTCTGTTTACAAAGGCCTTCCCCTACAGGGTATTTGATGTTATGACAATTTGGCAGGGACTTGGCAAAAGACTGATCAATTGATGAAAATAAAAATTACATTTTGGAGTTTTTGTGCATGAGTGGGTTTGATTAGAGTTGTGTTGGGAATCGAGTACTGACATTATTATGTAAAATTAAGATAATTGGGTGCTTATTAAATAATTGGTTTATGAGTACTGTAGTGTTGCTGGATTATAGGTATTTTCTTTTTGGATTGCTCTGAAGTTGTCTACTTTCCTGTACTTTTCCTGATTGAAGGTGGTAAGATAGCCACTAATTGATAAATTAGTAAAATAAAATAAAAACATATTTTTGATTATTCGTAAATTTATTGATTAATTGTTTACTTAAAAAAAAAAAATATTATTGTTGAATATTCATATTTTTATTGATTAATTTTTATTATTTAGATTTTAATATATATTTATATATATATATATATATATATATATATATATATATATATATATATATATATATATATATATATATATATATTAAAGGGAGGACACTATAAGCTATATATTCTAAAATAATAAAATAATTCACAATAAAGGAATATAAAAGAGTTGTTACAATGGGGAAAAAGGATATCAGGACTATGAAGGTAATTACACCTGTTGATATAGTACAAAATAGTAATCCTCTAGTTAATGGTATTGCTAGGTTATCCGGCAAATGGAACAAACGTTGGCCTGACATTGAACAACCATGGCCAGTGGAAGGGACTCTTAACCCTGATGTAATCAACATAATGAAAGTGCTTCTGTCAATTCACAAAGCAGATCAAAAGAAAGGGAAAAAAAGGGAACAACGTAAATAAAAGAGACAAAGAGAACTGGGTGGTCTTAAGCTGTTTGAGAATGAAGGACAAAAACGGATAAAAGATGCCAGCGATAAAATAAACAAAGGTATAGAGAAAATGGTGAAACAAGGAAAGGCGACAGAAAAACTAATAGCAGAAGTCAGTACACCTTTCTCACATGCGGATTCAGCAAAAAGACCCCCACCTTATGAGGAAGAAGTAGAGCTTAAGGATGTCTATCCTCAGCTTCCGGTGATCGTTCAGGAGGGTGATTATTGCATCAGAGATGAAGATGAACGAATAATAGAGAGAGGACAAGCAGAAACGACCATAAAAATGACTCCAAACTCCAGAAGTAAGAAAAAACCGAGATGTCTGGAAACTAAGGGTAGAATGAGGTTCTGGCGAATGGAACCTGATGAAGATGATGATGATGATGATGATGATGATAATCAGAGTGATTCAGAAGAGATCATGGGTGGATATGTCCCTGTGATCAGACGGAGGTTGGCCAAAGCGGAAAGAAGGGGTGATGGATGTTTGAAGAAGAAGAATAGAAGAGATTCGAGTTCTGATAAAAGCAAATATGAAGACAGCGATAAAGAGTGGGAGAGTAAAGGTGCTTCATATTCAAGGGGATTTTATCCAACAATGACTAGCAAAGAAGAAATAGAAAGAGATATAGACCGATGCGTATCATGCCTGGATAAAGAGAATGATTTAGGAGAAGTAAAAGAACTGGAGGAACAAATCAAGAAGCTGAAGATACAGAAGAAGAAACTGCTGAGAAAAGAATCCCAAGAATTTGAGAAAAAATATACATTGAGGCCAAGGAAAGAGGGCACTAGCAAGAAAATTATGCCGGTGATCATTCGAGGTCAAAACTTAGAATATAAGCCTTTGCAAAGTACCGATATGTCAGATATACTTGAGAAGCTGCCTACTCTTCAAGATGGAGCCTATCCTTGGATTTCAAAATTGGAAGAAATTACGGTGGGAACACAGTCTGCTATAGGAGACATTAAGAGACTTTTGGCTTATCTCCTGGGGATTCCAGGTATGGAAGAAATTTTCCAGAGAGCGGGACTGAATAGATATGTGGGGACTGCAGTGAACGAACCTGAATTGTTGGCTGCAAGTAGGAATCGTCTGTGGAGAGCATTGAAAGATACATCTCCAACAAATGTGCATCCTGATAACATTCTGATTGATCCACTAGGACAACAAGAAAATCCGAGAGCCTATGTGTCAAGAGTCCATCAAGTGTGGAGAAATGTTACTGGAAATGTTCCAGATGTGAGTCAAATTGAGCATTTGTAGTGTATTAAGATTATGATTTGGTGAATGTATTCTAGTGGAACCTGAGGGGATGTTTATTTTAGTTCAAAAAGAGCCGTTTTTAGGGTGACGCCCCAGGGGAGACAGGTGATTGGACAGCAGAAAGAGCAACCCATATTTTTGCATACCTTATAAGTATAGGCTAGACAAAGAAGAGGTTAGAACAGACATATTATCTTTGGACACTGTTCTCCAGCCCCTGCAGGGTCTGTAAACTTATGCTGACATCTTGTGATATAAATAAAACTTATAATCAAAGTACAGCCTAAGCGGACTCTTTGTTTGACAGCAATAATTACCAGCATTGACTCGATACTACACAGTCAATTTTGAGAGCTAAATTGCAGATGGGACTGCCCTCACCAGTAAGGAGTAAACTGGCAGAGGTGGTTGGACTTGGAAGCATGACAAAAGGTGTCTATACAGATCATATAGCCCATCAAGTGGATTTGTACAGAAAAAAGGAACACAACCAGAAAGAACAGGACCAAGAAACTCTCAGAAACCTCAATCAAATACAACTGGGGGAGAAGAAGAAGGAGAAGAGAAGCTTTGGTTATGAAGAATCAGAGTGAACCAAATCAACAATCACTGCTACAGCTTCAACTGAACAAGGTCAAATGCAATTGTACCAGCCACAACAAGTGGTATAAGTTGTTTCATATCCATAGATAGTTTCTGGAAAGAGGGAATTTATGAGGAAGATAAAGGAGCAAGTCAAGATCATCTGGAGGACAGGTGAACCCTTAAAGGAGCAAGGATTCTAGAGTGCCTAGAAGATCCGAAGGGGGGTGTCAGCTGATAGCACCGATTAGGGAGAAAAAAATATCCAACAATTGAAGTGAAAATAAAAGGACTATGAGAAGTGATAGTGGAAAAGCTTTTATCTGTGTTCAGCCTAAAGAGGTTACACATCTCACTATGTAAAATTAACTAATTAGGATAGGGATTTGAGGGAGTAAAACAGCTGATTACTCTTAAGGAACCAATTGAGCTCTGCTATAAAAATCAAAGAGAAATTAAAATACACATACTGGTATCAGAACATATACCTATTGCATTGTTGGGAAGAGATGCATTGTGTAAATTGAACTGTACAATAAGATGTATACTAGACGGCTGTCTGGTAGAAGATTTTAAAAGAGTAGGGTTTTTGGGAATCATATTTGCTTGAAAAGATAATATCATAGGAAGGAGGACAATCTATTAGACTGCCTAGTAGACAATCTGTCTGAAAAATAAAGTTAAAAGGGGTGACTGTTATTCTTGGTTACATTCCTACACCAAGATATTTCAAACTAGGCTAAAAGATGTTCAATCATTTGCCAAGTCTGTGTGTAAAGAAGTCAGAAGCAGGTGGGGATTACCCGATCAAATATTCTAAAAATTGGTGGTAAGGGATTTTGTGAATAAATCAGTGAAAGGTTTTTTTTTTAAAGTTATGAGAACTAGGGTTGAAAGAACTCTAGGACAGTTAGTTAAGTTTCAATGTAAGTAGGAAGAGAGAGTGACACTAGTGGTGATAGATGGAAATACAAGTCAGGAGTTCAGAGTCTTAGGGAGAAAGGATGAAGTAACAACAAGGACATCAACACTTCAGCCTATTATAACAACATTGAGAAGCAATTGAACTCTTTCAACATTGATAGTTATTAAAGCCATAAATATATCGCATTTGATTACAAGGGAGCAGATAGCTCCAGCACCAATTTTAGAGGAATTTCATAGTCTGGGAAGCCTATCATTGGAGGATAAGTCTAAGAGAGAAGTGGGGATTTTTCCATGGTATGGTGTAAAATTTGGGAAGATAACATATATAATATTACCTATACTTTGCAGGGTTTTGCAAATGAAACGATAAGAGGGTTTAACCTTCTGTCGAATACTCAAAGAAGTCACAGACTGACGCTGTTGAAACATGATATGGCTCTTGACTATATTCTAGCAAAACAAGGTGGCTTATGTTTGGCTATGAATTTGACGGGGGATGATTGTTATACTTTGATTCCAGATAGTTCAGATAATATCACTAGTGTTATAGATGCATTGAAGAATATAAGGGATGCATTTGGTAGATCTGAAGGAGCTGGATGGTCAGTGAAGTCTTGGTTGCAAGATCAGTTAGGCCCAGTGGGAGCAGTGAAGGTTCAGATTTTAGTAGCAGCTTTGATAGCACTGTGTGTGATGTTTTGCTTTTGTACTTTGTTACTGACCTTTGCGAAAGCTATGATATTGAGATGGGTTGGAGTTGTGATGCCTGGAGACAACACTCAGATGCCGTTGTTGACTGTTCCTGATCTGGATGAAGAGGGACAAGTGGGACTGGATGGAGTATTGATGGATAAATATCCTTTTGGATTATTTGATTATTTTTCAAATGTTTTTCAATATTAGTGTGATTTTAGTATTTTGTTATGAATCAAAGGGGGGAAATAGAATAATGTGATTCATATATCATTTTATATCATTTTTTATATTCTTAGTTGATATTGATGTTTTAATTTGAATGTGTTGTTTTGCAAAAGATACTGTTTGGTCTTTTCTTTTCTTCCAGAAGCATTTGGGGGAATATGTAGAGATTGACATACTCAAACAAGGACAATATGAAGGGACAATATGAAAGGAGAATATGAAGGGACTGGAGGAGATGGAACAAGGAAGGTGTGGAAATGTTCTGATTACATCATCGAAGATGCATTGGACGTCGACACTGCTGAGGAGATGAAGTGTAGTGGACTACATTCCAGTGTCTGCAATGAAATATAGACATATTTGCATGTGTAATACATAATTTGTGTCATATTCTTTCTGTATTAATTTTTGTAGAATGATATTTGATGTTATTGAATACATGTGGGGATCTTAGATGTTTTTGTTTATTTCGTGGAAGCTTAGGGACATGGAGTCTAGGCAGGGATAGAGATAATCCACCGTAGGGTCCGATGGGTCGACCAGCCTGAGAGTGGACATTTTGGATAGTATTTTGTTTGCTGGGGCTTTCATGTGTATTTAATGGCATCATAGTTTCAAATGCATTGATAAAGATTTATGAATTGATCTGGAGTACCTAGGTGGTTGCCTGGGGCAGAGGGGCCGTGAGAGAATTTTACTGTCTTGATTGATGGATGGATATTTGGAAAGAAGGCTGCCAGACAGGTTTTTCGCTCTCACACTCCATAAAGATTTGTTCATGTTTCATAGTAATGTATTCACACTTCATAAATATTTGTTATATTTCATAGAAAGTTATTTGCACTCCAGAGAAAAGTGGTTTGGGTTTATTGTTAAAGATACTCAATAAGAGAGATTGTTACTTGTCATAATCCTATTCTTTTTGTTTTCGAGACTTTTAGTTAGTCTCGAAGGGGGGAAATATGTAGTGTATTAAGAATTATGATTTTGCTAATGTTTTTAAGTGGAACCTGAGAGGATGTTTATTCAGTTTCAGAGGGAGTTGTTTTAGAGTGACGCCCCATAGAACAGAGGGAGTGTGTGTTGTAGACAGGTGATTGGACAGTAGAGGGAGCCACCCATATTTTGGGGAATATTATAAGTACTTGGTTTGAACAAAGAACATTAGAGCAGACATATTATTTTGGGACACTGCTCTCCGGATGCTCTAGACATCTGTAAACTTATGCTGAAATCTTGTGATATGAATAAAACTTATGATCAAAGCTCAGTATAAGCGGACTCCTTTGTTACAGCATAATTAGCAACATTGACTCGGCACTACAATCTCTCTAGGAGCTGATCCGTCATCAGTATTGTGAACTAATTATAATGTTAAGGAAAGATTTGAATGGAGAAAACTGATCCAAGAGCAGCGCTCCCTTTCTTTCGATCCTCTAAATAACGACATGCTCCAACAACGCACTTGGCGACCGTTCTCTCTGGTGCGTGGTGCGTGGGAAATACATGTTACATCTTCAGCCGTTGTAGGAAAGATGCATCTTAAAATACTGGTAAGCCTAAATTCCATCGCTATCGGGAAACCGGGCCCAGAGTGACTTACAATACAGTTGCCGTATTGTAGTGTATTCAAGCTTTAAAAAGGCTTCTAGAGTTTGTAATTTCCACTTAAAAAATGTCAAACTTGATTTGCACTAATGAAAAATGTACCCACCACTACAAAAAATGTTCATGAATTATAATTCACGTAATAATGTACATTTCCTATTCCTTCAGGATTATTTTCCTGCTGTGAGAAACTGGGTCAAATTAAGATATGGCATCTGTAAGTGCATTCATCTTAAGATATCTAGGTGAGACAACCACATATCACAGTCAAATATACAGGATACGAACATTCCATTCCAGCTAAACAATGGATATATAGCATTTAGTAAAAAAAAACATTTATTTTTATACACATCTCAAATCCATTAATAAAAAATCTGAGAACAGTAATATTGAAGGTACCCAGTAATATTGAAGGTACCCAAGTCAATCATTTCTTTTGAAAAAAATTGTGGATATAGAGTTTTGGAAATAAATGTACGAATTCTTAAACAAAATTGTCATCTCACCTCTTAGCTTTGGTGTCATGTCCCCCAGAGAGACTCATTTTAGAGGCAGGCACCCCCTCCTCTCTCTCCCCAGAGAGACTCATTTTAGACCACTGACGCCTAAACAGAGATGCAGTATGTTGGTTGTGGTGAACACAGTGACAACTCAATCTAGAATGTCCATTGTTCTCTTTTACTCATGATCTCTTAGAAATAAAACATTTACTAACAGACACATCCAAACAGTCAGGTGATTTAATGCAATGACTTTTTCTAGCCCAATGACTACTCAAAACCCACCCACAAGGCCTGAAAACTAGGCCAAAACATAGCCCCTGATAGGCCTACATCTTATTTCAGACAGCCTCCAGTAGCCTGGGCAACATGTAGGCAAGATGTAAGCTGAATGATTTAGCAGCTTGCTTAGTTCAAATTGACAGATTCATTTATTTAACATGAATAACAAGACGATTTTGAGGTAGGAAGTGCTTCTGTTACCAAGTAACCTGCTGGAATAGGCTACTGAGAATGGGGTCATTATTTCAATCAATGAATCAAATATTAATAATATGATAATGAACTGATTAGGACAATGCTTGTCAACAACAGCCAGGTAATATTTTTTTTAATCTGTTGCCTAATCTCTCTCTCTCTCTCTCTCTCTCTCTCTCTCTCTCTCTCTCTCTCTCTCACACACACACACACACACACACACACCTGCTGTCTCAACCTCTGAATGATCGACTATGAAAAGGCAACTGACATTTACTCCTGAGATGCTGACCTGTTGCAACCTCTATAACCACTGTGATTATTATTTGACCCTGCTGGTCATCTATGAACATTTGAACATCTTGAAGAATGATCTGGCCTTAATGGCCATGTACTGTTATAATCTCCACCCGGCACAGCCAGAAGAGGACTGGCCACCCCTCAGAGCCTGGTTCCTCTCTAGGTTTCTTCCTAGGTTCCTGCTTTTCTAGGGAGTTTTTCCTAGCCACAGTGCTTCAACATCCGAACATGCGCTGTTCGGCACGAGACGACCGTTAGAGCCAATGACCTTCAAATCAAAATGTATTTCTCACATGCGCTGAATACAACAGCTGTACACTTTACCGTGAAATGCTTACTAACGAGCCCTTTCCCAACAATGCAGTTAAAAAGTAAGAAAAATTAGCTAAATATAAAAAGGAAATAGTAACACAATGATATAACAATAACGAGGCTATAAGGAGTACCAGTACTGAGTCAATGTGCAGGGGTACCAGGTAGTTGAGGTAGTAACTAGACTATATACAAGGAGTACCAGTACTGAGTCAATGTGCAGTGTACCAGGTAGTTGAGGTAATAACTAGACTATATACAAGGAGTACCAGTACTGAGTCAATGTGCAGGGGTACCAGGTAGTTGAGGTAATAACTAGACTATATACAAGGAGTACCAGTACTGAGTCAATGTGCAGGGTACCAGGTAATTGAGATAATATGTACATGTAGGTAGGGGTAAAAGTGACTAGGCATCTCCTCATCCACTCACTGACAGACACACACACACACACACACACACACACACACACACACACACACACACACACACACACACACTCAAAGGGAATGTTGTGTTAGTTTAATATTGTTTTAGGACTATGAAAATGGGGAAAAGGATTAGCCTATGGATTATGAAAAAAACAAAGATAAATGGGAAAATGGGAGAGGAGAAATGACTAGAGACAGTGTTGTTTAACTCACTGACCATGACCCATGAGTTCTTCTTACCTTTGTTCACTAGAATATTCTCCCTCTCTAAACTTTATAGGACGACCCATAGACCAGTCACTCCTCATGGACACACAGCTGGGTACAGGGGAGGCTGGTCTCTCCTGCTTGATTGGACTTCAACACAACAGAGACAAACATTACGTCTCTCATCTACTCTGAACTCAGATGGGGAAACATAAGAAGAGTTTAATTCCAAAACGCTATATATCCATTTTCATAAATGTTCATAAATGAGCTTCTATTGTTTAAAGAAATTATCAAATAAATGGTTGTGTTTTTTCACTATCTAATCATGGCAGGGGGTTGTTCAATGACAGACATGTATTTGTTTAAAATCGATCACTTATTGGCTTCATTTCAGAGACAAATGTTAATAATAAACTTTGGTGTTTCAACACTGTAACGAACTCCGTCGTTGTTCCCCAAGATCACCTCAGCCCACTCTGCACGTAACTGGACGATATGCTTGGCGCCAAACCGTACGTGGTCGCAGACAGTTCTGTACGGGGACGCGGACAGTTCCAGAACGCGGACATGAGCAGTGCCACATAATAAACTAAACCAAGTCTTTAAAGTCGGGTACATTAGTAATATTCTTTTTTTATTATGTCAAACAAAAATTATTCGTTTTTTAAAACAATATTTTGAGATCTGGGCACGTATCCAAAAAGCGTCTCTGAGTAGAAAAATTGGTCCTCTCTCTCCCCAGACAGACTCATTTAATACTGGGTCGTTACAATATTTTGAGATCTGGGCCCATATCCAAAAAGTGTCTCAGAGTAGAAAATGTGTCGTATAAGTGCTGAGAATAAAGCCATTTTAGTCCTACTCTTGTGGGTATAAATTAAAGCTATGCATGAAGCCTCTTTATTCATAAGTGTCCCACCTAGTTGGTAGATATTAAGGACACCTCATGAGCTGTACTAACCAGTTAAGAGGTACCAGCAGGTGTCTTGATATTAGAAACATGCAGCGAGTCAGTGGTTCCTGTGCAACATGTAATTGCTTTGGAGCAGTGGTGACCTGTCATTCAGGGCAGAGCCCCACCTGTTTAGCAGATGCTCTTACCCAGAGCTATTTACAGTAAGTGCATTCATCTTAAGATAGCTAGGTGAGACAACCAGATAATACAGTCAAATATACAGGATACGAACATTCAATTTCAGCTAAACAATGGATATATAGCGTTTTGCAATAAAAATAATAATAATGATATACATCTAAAATCTATTAATTAAACATCTGAGAACAGTAATATTGAAGGTACCCATAAGCAACCATTTCTGATTAAAAAACACGTGAAAAATTGTGGAAATAGCATTTAGGAAATAAACTCTTAATCATTCTTAATCAAAATCGACATCTCACCTCTTAGCTTTGGTGTCATGTCCCCCAGAGAGACTCATTTTAGAGGCAGGGCCCCCCTCCTCTCTCTCCCCAGAGAGACTCATTTTAGAGGCAGGGCCCCCCTCCTCTCTCTCCCCAGAGAGACTCATTTTAGACCACTGACCCCTAAACAGAGATCCAACATGTTGGTTGTAGTTAACACAGTAATTCTTGAATGTGAATTGTTATCATTTATTAATTATCTCTTACAAAACATTTACTAACAGACATATCGAAACAGTCAGGTGATTTAATGCAATCACATGAATATGTAGTTGTGACATCTCTTCACCATGGCCATGTCTCACACTTATTTGTATTCATTAAAAGTCAGCCATTTATTATCTTTAAATATGTTATTTTCTAAACGTATCTGAGAATGTAGACAGAAGGGCTAAAACGGGCTTGATTGATCTGGGGGGGATCAGTGATCTATACAGAAAGGTTTTTTGCAACATTTAAGAGATTTTTTATTATTTAAAGTAGGCTAGGTTATAATGTATAACAGTAATGTTTTGTGTAAAGCAGATCAAGGTCTATACCTCAGCCAGTGGCGACCCGTCATTCAGGGCAGGTGGCCTTTCCTGTTTTGCATGTTATTTTGGCATTAATATGTGTCACATATCAGTTTGCAAAAAATTTAAAAATAATATATATATAATTGAGTTAATAAAGCCGCAAAAAAACATGGTTTCTTTTTTGTTTTCTTGAGTAAGGCGGCTCCTAAATGCAGGTGTTTCAGCCTAGCTCAGTGCTTTCTGTGGTGGTGGGTCAAGCCAGAAGACAATACGGAGCGCTGCGCCATGATTGGCTCAGTGTTCTGTCATTCATGGGGACACTACGTCACCGCCAAGTCTAAGGGTAGAGCTAGAAAAATCAAGCCCCCTGGGTGCTGCCACAGAGTTACATTAGAAGTGCCCATCCAAGAAGGTCATTGGCCACAGATAAAATGACGTCAAATCACATTATATCTACAGTAGCTTTGATTGGACTGATCATGTCAACATCATACTTTCAAAATCTTAGCCAGCAGTCATCATCACGAATCAAGTCGACAATCTACAGGCAAATCCTTTTTAATCCTTGTCATATGAAGAGAAATAATATAGAGAAATGATAGGACAGCTGTTGGGACTCTGCTGTTGGGACTCTGCTGTTGGGACTCTGCTGTTGGGACTCTGCTGTTGGGACTCTGCTGTTGGGACTCTGCTGTTGGGACTCTGCTGTTGGGACTCTGCTGTTGGGACTCTGCTGTCGGGACTCTGCTGTCGGGACTCTGCTGTCGGGACTCTGCTGTCGGGACTCTGCTGTTGGGACTCTGCTGTTGGGACTCTGCTTTATGTAGGCCCTAACTGTTTGTGGGCACCGTTTGTCACCGTTATAGTGCAATGCATGTATTGTTTAGTGTTGTGTTGTGGAGTGGCTTTGTTGGCATGCATCCCCCTTTATTTATGATTTGCCCCACCAAGATTGACATGCTAAAATCACCACTGACCTCAGCTATAGCCTAGATGACCAGCCTAAACCTGTTCAGATCAGTTCCCATAACGTTATAACAGTAACAGTAGCAGGAGCCTAGTCCTGATACAGATGGAGGTCTATACCTCAGCTATAGCCTACATATCCTAGATGACCTGCCTAAACCTGTTCAGATCAGTTCCCATAACGTTACAGGCCTACCAGTAGCAGGACAGAGCATGTAGCCTAGGCATGGTATTTTACACACCATTTCAAACGGAGACCATCAGGTATGTCAGCATGATAAGTGATTATAGCTCAAACCTACTCTGACCAATGAATGTCTGACGTCGACCTAACCTTATAATAGTTTGTAGTTTAGCCTAGACCTACGAGAGTCTGCCCGTCTTTCCTACATATCAACACATTCATCTGACTTCTAATATTACCGAGAAATACGTGCCACAGTTTCAACAGCCATTGTGTAACTGCGTAGACTACACACTTACTTTCACGTTCATATGAGGAAATCACATAACTTCTTACAGTCGCTGGTGCAGCCGCCTGTTCTCTTGCAGATGAAGTAGCTTTTATAGGAAACTCATTCAACCAGCCTAAACAACAGTAAATAAAAGATGTCAAATGGTCAAAAGTCAATCCTGATATAGCCATGTACATCAAAGAGAGGTGTATTGCTACAGATGTAGGATCTTAATTTTAGCCAGTTTGCTACAGCAGGAAAATAATCCTGCAGCAACAGGACATTTGAATTATTATGGGAATGGCCGGCAGGGATGTAGCTCAGTTGGTAGAGCATGGCATTTGCAACGCCAGGGTTGTGGGTTCGATTCCAGTATAAAAAATACAAATGTATGCACTCGCAATGTATGTAAGTCGCTCTGGATAAGTTAAAACTGTAACTTAAATGGGTACAGCCTCAGTGTTCACAGTAAACTCACGCCGGAAGTTGCACAGATCGCTACACTATAGTAGAACTATGATACAATTACATTTATCATACGAAATGGGAAATGTAGAACTATGACGAATGAATATTGATGTATTGAATTCACAGGAGGTTGGTGGCACCTTAATTGGGGAGGACGGGCTTGTGGTAATGGCTGGAGCGGAATAGGTGGAATGGTATAATTAATATGAGCCGTCCTCCCCTCAGCAACCTCCACTGATTGAATTTGACTTGCCCACGTCCAGTTAGCGCCATTTTGTATGATTAAACTGTCAAGTCATTATATATTTTCCGTTCTGCTGAGAGCACCTTCCTGATGACTGGCACTCTGTACATTCCTATGGATGAGGCCTGAGCTGGAATGTGAAGATAACTGAAGCTAGCTAACTTTAGAAAACCAGTATATCTAGCTAGCATCATAGTCCACCCCTCAGGCTAAGTTCAGGTTACAGCATCAGGCAGACATCAACAGCCGAGTTGTAGGCTACTACCTGGGTCGTATTCATTAGTTTACTCCGCAGCCAACAGTTTTAAAATGTTGCATAAACAGTTTACTCCAAACGCTGTACAAGGTGACCTAAACGGTTTCTGTTGCCAAACGTTTTTCTACGGTGGGCACTAATGAACACACACAACCTGTTTTGAGGAAGTGTAAATTGTTGTTAGTCTTTCCACAGTATTTATTTGTCTCTCTTTCACACAACATACCTTCCTGAGTGAAAAGAGTTAACAGTAGATAAGAAAGAGAAAATGTTGTTGCTTGTTGTGTTTTAAGCCTGTTTTGAGAAGACAAGTCTATAGACTTATGATACAGTACACTCTTAGAAAAAAGAGTTCCAAAAGGGTCCTCTGGCTGTCCCCATAGGAGAACGCTTTTGGGTTCCAGGTAGAACCCTTCTGGCTTCCATGTAGAACCCTCTGTGGAAAGGGTTCTACCTAGTACCAAAAAGGGTTCTACAAAGGGTTCTCCTATGGGGACAGCCAAATAACCCTTTTAGATTCTAGATAGTGTAGGAGCGATCACCCTGGGGCACATAGATGGAAACAGAACTAATTCACCCCACGCATCTAATTTATATCCAAAACATTTTAAGGAGAGTAGGCCTATTAGAACACTGTCCACAAAACATATCATCAACTATATAAATACACATAACAATATCATCAACTATATGAATACACATAACAATATCATCAACTATATGAATACACATAACAATATCATTAACTATATGAATACACATAACAATATCATCAACTATATTAATACACATAACAATATCATCAACTATATTAATACACATAACAATATCATCAACTATATGAATACACATAACAATATCATCAACTATATTAATACACATAACAATATCATCAACTATATGTATACACATAACAATATCATCAACTATATGAATACACATAACAATATCATCAATTATATGAATACACATAACAATATCATCAACTATATTAATACACATAACAATATCATCAACTATATTAATACACATAACGATCGTTGTCTTACCTTTTATATGTCTCTCAATAGAAGTAGAGTCTGGAATGATCATTCGGTGGTGGAAAGTTCCTTTAGTTTGTTATGCTCATTTCCATATCAGGTTCTACCTGTTCTCTCTCCCACTCCCTGTCTCTTTATAGCTCTTACAATGTGCCTTGGAATACATTCTACAAGTGTCTGGAACTCCAAATGTAGTTCTGATTTAGTGTTCCAAATAAAAAACAATTTGATTAAACAGGTTAATATGGTTAAAATACATTAAGACTGATTAATGCTGTGATTGTTTTTATTATTTTGTATTGAATTGTTTGACTTTATTTTCCCTATGTCCTTTCAATATAGGAACAATTTGTGAAATGACAGCCGTCTGTAAATATGGACAAAAGTCTATGGATTAATTTTATGGTATGTGTCTTGCAACATTATGTAAAATGACAGGTTGAGAAACATTGCATCTTCCTAGGTGCATATGTGAGAAGGAACGCAAACTGTCTCCCTATGTGTGTGCCATCCCTAAACATCAAGTGTTTGTGGTTCATTAAAATGTTTATTGTTAAGGTAAAAAAAAAAAAAAAAAAAAAGTGTATTGAACTCCATTGGAGGGATGTGACATCATTCTTCCACAATAAATTCCATTATTTAGTGTTTTGTTGATGGTTGTCTTCAATTGGGTTGAGACCTGGTGACTGAGATGGCCATGGCATATTGTGAAACATCAGCAAGTTCAGCAATCTTCATCACTGAAGCTCCTGCCAAACGTGCCCCAACAATCACCAATCGATAAGCTCTTTCCGAGCAGGGTTGCAGTCTCTCTTCGTAACAGCTCCTCTCTCCCCAGGGGTAGCAGCTCCTCTCCCCAGGGGTAACAGCTCCTCTCTCCCCAGGGGTAGCAGCTCCTCTCTCCCCAGGGGTAGCAGCTCCTCTCTCCCCAGGGGTAGCAGCTCCTCTCTCCCCAGGGGTAGCAGCTCCTCTCTCCCCAGGGGTATCAGCTCCTCTCTCCCCAGGGGTAGCAGCTCCTCTCTCCCCAGGGTTATCAGCTCCTCTCAACCCTAGGATGTGAAGACATCGGTGGCTTAGCCCACAGCCAGTAGGAAGGTCCGGGAAGGAATTTCAACAGCTAAATCCAGGAATACATCACCAGTGTATTGCCAAAAACCACTCAAGAACTTCAAATATAGACTCTGACCTGTCCAATGAGCCAAACTGATTAAATAATCCCACAGTACCTAAACACCTCTCTCTCTCTCTCTCTCTCTCTCTCTCTCTCTCTCTCTCTCTCTCTCTCTCTCTCTCTCTCTCTCTCTCTCTCTCTCTCTCTCTCTCTATCTCTCTCTCTCTCTCTCTCTCTCTCTCTCTCTCTCTCTCTCTCTCTCTCTCTCACACACACACAGTGCAGTAATTAGAATCCCTATATCAGCTTTTAGTGATAGTCTACTGTGTGTTCTCACCTCCTCTGTCTCTCTCCATCACTTTCTCTGTGTCGTCTATTGATGTCTCTCATCTTGTCTGGTGTCTCTCTCCATCATATCCTATTCTTCTGTTGCTGTCTCTGTGTCTTGTCTGATGTCTCTCTCTAGTTTTGCAATCCAAATTCGGAGCTATTGGAATTGTAACATGTTGTCCCATGTACATGGTGTAATTTACTGATGGTCCCTAACTAGCCCCATAGGGATATCCAAATTCAACCCACATTTACCACAGGCATTACGATTGGGTCGGGTGCAGTTGCATTCTGAATTGATTATTACTTGGTGTGGGCATGTGGGCAACCTTCATTTACGTTGTGATGCAGTCACAACCACAAGTCTCACTAAACTCAGTTTTGGAAAATACTGACTTTATGACCAAAATTATCCAACATTTTCCAGCGGAATTTTGCCATGTTTATTCTGGTGATAACTGGATCACGGGCTGTCTCATGGAGTGTGTGAGGGTGAGTGTCATGGTCGGGATGGCCTGAACTCAGAGCCTGATAGAATACCAAGGAAAACCGTAGTAACTGCAGTAGAACATGGTGGAACAAAGCCAGATGGCAGTAACCTCACTTACTGCTGTTTCCTTGGTTTTTACTGGGATTTTGTAGTTACAGCAAATTTGACCCTCCATTTTCTCTGAAACAGAAGATAATTGAACCAGGACACTTTGTCACAAGATATAACAGATACTACGAAGCCTGATTTCAGTCTGAACTCATTTTTGACCAAATGTGTAGCAGCAGTTTGCAATTGTACGGCAGAATAGCTGTGTACATAATCCTAATACCTCTTCACGGACTACATTTGAACACTTGAACAGTGTCGTCTGTTAGGGTGTGAACTAGTATGGTAAGATTACCTAGTGGGGCCAGTAACTGAAAGGTTGCTGGAACAAAATCCTGAGCAGTCACGGTAAATATCTGTCTGTGCCCTTAAGCAAGGCACTTACACCTGATTTGCTCCAGGGGCGCTGTACTACTGTGGCTGACCCTGTAAAACAACACATTTCACTGCATCTATCCGGTGTCTGTGACAATACATTTAAAAATATTTTATTTATTTATTACAACAGTTAATTTAACAATGCTGGTTATAAATCTTGTTGACATTCATCCAAGGACACCTTGACTTGCATTACACTCTCACTCCAGAAAAATATTCTCATGAAATCATATGACTCATTGCTAGAGAAAAGGATTCCTGTGAACGTGGCCTGCTACAAGCAGGAAACCAGTTATGGATGTGTGATCTATCTTGGCATCTTTTTGGGGTAACCACATTGGAACATTCCAACATTCATCTTTAAGGACATGAACTGGCAGAACAGGTTTCAGCAAAGTATGGAGTCATTGTTTTCAGGAAGGTGTCTCCATGGCGATAGGAGGGACAGGAGGCAGACTAAGGGCAAGGGAAGCCGCCTGAACTACTGCCCTACAAAGGCAAAGAGCAGTCCACGCAAACAGTGACTCTGAGAAAAATGACTTTAAAGGTTTTTTTTTTTTTCAATCATATCAACCATGACCACTGATCTGACCTATGACCCCTTAAATGCTGATACTGCACTCAGCCTTTGTATGACCTTAAACAGCTATATGGGTAATGCACAAGCAAAGTGCAGTATGTAGAAATCTAAATGTGTTTATCCAGCTTTCTTGTTGTTTTTCTGTTTGATGGAAACAGTTTGAGAGTTGTAACTATATTCCAACTGTATTTAATGCTGTTATGTAGTCGTGTTTTCATGTTTTCAATGTTGTATTGGAGTAGGCCTAACCCTCACCAATATTTCTGTTGATGGAGAGAGACACCAGACAAGACACAGAGACAGCAACAGAAGAATAGGATATGATGGAGAGAGACACCAGACAAGACACAGAGACAGCAACAGAAGAATAGGATATGACGGAGAGAGACACCAGACAAGACACAGAGACAGCAACAGAAGAATAGGATATGATGGAGAGAGACACCAGACAAGACACAGAGACAGCAACAGAAGAATAGGATATGATGGAGAGAGACACCAGACAAGACACAGAGACAGCAACAGAAGAACAGGATATGATGGAGAGAGACACCAGACAAGACACAGAGACAGCAACAGAAGAATAGGATATGATGGAGAGAGACACCAGACAAGACACAGAGACAGCAACAGAAGAATAGGATATGATGGAGAGAGACACCAGACAAGACACAGAGACAGCAACAGAAGAATAGGATATGATGGAGAGAGACACCAGACAAGACACAGAGACAGCAACAGAAGAATATGATATGATGGAGAGAGACACCAGACAAGACACAGAGACAGCAATAGAAGAACAGGATATGATGGAGAGAGACAGAACAGGCCATAACAGAAGAAAATAGACACAGGAGACAGTAACAAACTAGAACCTGAGACAGCAACAGACAAGACACAGATTGAAACAGACAAGACACAGACAGCAACAGACAAGACACAGACAGCAACAGTCAAGACACAGACAACAACAGACAAGACACAGACAACAGACAAGACACAGACAGCAAAATACAATTTACAGAAGAGCGTAGACAAGAGAGAATAGCAACAGAAGAGGGGATACAAGAGAGACAGCAACAGAAGAGGGGAGACAAGAGACAGCAACAGAAGAGGGCAGACAAGAGAGACAGCAACAGAAGAGGGGAGACAAGAGAGAGAGCAACAGAAGAGGGGAGACAAGAGAGACAGCAACAGAAGAGGGGAGACAAGAGAGACAACAACAGAAGACGGCAGACAAGAGACAGCAACAGAAGAGGGGAGACAAGAGAGACAGCAACAGAAGAGGGGAGACAAGAGACAACAACAGAAGAGGGCAGACAAGAGAGACAGCAACAGAAGAGGGGAGACAAGAGAAAGAGCAACAGAAGAGGGGAGACAAGAGAGACAGCAACAGAAGAGGGGAGACAAGAGAGACAACAACAGAAGAGGGCAGACAAGAGACAGCAACAGAAGAGGGGAGACAAGAGAGACAGCAACAGAAGAGGGGAGACAAGAGACAACAACAGAAGAGGGCAGACAAGAGAGACAGCAACAGAAGACAGAGAAAGTAATGGAGAGAGGCAGAGGAGGGGAGACAAGAGAGACAGCAACAGAAGAGGGGAGACAAGAGAGACAGCAACAGAAGAGGGGAGACAAGAGAGACAGCAACAGAAGAGGGCAGACAAGAGAGACAGCAACAGAAGACAGAGAAAGTAATGGAGAGAGGCAGAGGAGGGGAGACAAGAGAGACAGCAACAGAAGAGGGGAGACAAGAGAGACAGCAACAGAAGAGGGGAGACAAGAGAGACAGCAACAGAAGAGGGCAGACAAGAGAGACAGCAACAGAAGAGGGGAGACAAGAGACAGCAACAGAAGAGGGCATACAAGAGAGACAGCAACAGAAGAGGGGATACAAGAGAGACAACAACATAAGGGGGGAGACAAGAGAGACAGCAACAGAAGAGGGGATACAAGAGAGACAGCAACAGAAGAGGGGAGACAAGAGACAGCAACAGAAGAGGGCATACAAGAGAGACAGCAACAGAAGAGGGGAGACAAGAGAGACAACAACAGAAGGGGGAGACAAGAGAGACAGCAACAGAAGAGGGGAGACAAGAGAGACAACAACAGAAGGGGGCAGACAAGAGAGACAGCAACAGAAGAGGACAGAAAAGAGACAGCAACAGAAGAGGGCAGACAAGAGAGACAGCAACAGAAGACATAGAAAGTAATGGAGAGAGGCAGAGGAGGGGAGACAAGAGAGACACTAACAGAAGAGGGGAGACAAGAGAGACAGCAACAGAAGAGGGGAGACAAGAGAGACAGCAACAGAAGAGGGGAGACAAGAGAGACAGCAACAGAAGAGGGGAAACAAGAGAGACAGCAACAGAAGGGGGGAGACAAGAGAGACAGCAACAGAAGAGGGGAGACAAGAGACAGCAACAGAAGAGGGCATACAAGAGAGACAGCAACAGAAGAGGGGAGACAAGAGAGACAACAACAGAAGGGGGGAGACAAGAGAGACAGCAACAGAAGAGGGGATACAAGAGAGACAGCAACAGAAGAGGGGAGACAAGAGACAGCAACAGAAGAGGGCATACAAGAGAGACAGCAACAGAAGAGGGGAGACAAGAGAGACAACAACAGAAGGGGGAGACAAGAGAGACAGCAACAGAAGAGGGCAGACAAGAGAGACAGCAACAGAAGAGGGGAGACAAGAGACAGCAACAGAAGAGGGCAGACAAGAGAGACAGCAACAGAAGAGGGCAGACAAGAGAGACAGCAACAGAAGAGGGCAGACAAGAGAGACAGCAACAGAAGAGGGGAGACAAGAGACAGCAACAGAAGAGGGGAGACAAGAGAGACAGCAACAGAAGAGGGGAGACAAGAGAGACAACAACAGAAGGGGGAGACAAGAGACAGCAACAGAAGAGGGCAGACAAGAGAGACAGCAACAGAAGAGGGGAGACAAGAGAGACAGCAACAGAAGAGGGCAGACAAGAGAGACAGCAACAGAAGAGGGGAGACAAGAGAGACAGCAACAGAAGAGGGGAGACAAGAGAGACAGCAACAGAAGACAGAGAAAGTAATGGAGAGAGGCAGAGGAGGGGAGACCACACAGTAGACTGTATCACTTAAAGCTGCTCTATAGATTCTAATTACTGCACAGTGAGTGTGTGTGTGTGTGTGGGGGGGGGGGGGGGGGGATATGTGTGTGTGTGTGTGTCTGTGTGTGTGTGTGTGTGTGAGAGAGAGAGAGTAAATAATGGTAAAACAGCATTATAATGATAGTCATACAATGTCAAATATTTCTTAAGTATAAGCATTCTCCATGATGAAATAATCTTAGGCCTACTATAATACAACATTGAAAACATGAAAAACACGCCTACATAACACCATTAAATACAGTTGGAAGGTAGTAACAACTATCAACCAGTTTCCATCAAACAGATAAACAACAAGAAAGTTGGATCAACATATTTAGATTTCTTGATGCTGCACTTTGCCGTTGCATTACCCATAAACTTGTTTAAGGTCATACAAAGGCAGAGTTCAGTATCAGCATTTTAGGGGTCATAGGTCAGATCAGTGGTTATGGTTGATATGCACGGACATTTGCGTAGACTGCTCTTTGCCTTTGTAGGGCAGTAGTTCAGGTGGCTTCCCTTGCCCTTTAGTCTGCCTCCTGTCCCTCCTATCGCCATGGAGACACCTTCCTGAAAACAATGACTCCATACTTCATGTCCTTAAAGATTAGAATGTTCCAATGTGGTTGGCCAAAAAGATGACAAGATAGATCACACATTCATCATTCAGGGTTACTATCAAACAGAAATGTCACATTTCTGGTTTGTCCATACCTTGTTTCCTGCTTGTAGCAGCGTGCGTTTACAGGAATCCTTCTCTCTAACTATAAGTCACATGATTTCATGAGAATATTTTTCTGCAGTAAGAGGGTAATACAAGTGAATGTGTCCTTGGATCAACGTCAACAAGAGTTATAACCAGCATTGTTAAATTAACTGTTGGAATTGCAAAAAATATATGTTTTTATTGTCAGATACACCGGATAGGTGCAGTGAAATGTGTTGTGTTACAGGGTAAGGCATAGTAGTACAGCACCCATGAAGCAAGTTAGTGTGAAGTGCCTTGCTTAAGGGCACATCAACAGATTTTCACATTGACGGCTCGGGTATTCGAACCAGCGACCTTTAAGTTACTGGCCCAACGTTCTAACCACTAGGCAATGTGACCACACCATACCAGGTCCCGCCCTAAAAGAAGACAATGTTTAAGTGTTCAAATGTAGTCCATGAAATGGTATTAGGATTATGTGCACAGCTATTCTGCCGTACAATTGCAAACTGCTGCTAGACATTTGGTCAAAGATGAGTTCAGACCTAAATCAGGCTTCATAGTATCTGTTATCTCTTGTGACAAAGTGTCCTGGTTCAATTATCTTCCGTTTCAGAGAAAATGGAGGGTCAAATTTGATGCAACTGCAAAATCCCAGTAAAAGCCAAGGAAACAACAGTAAGTGAAGTTACTGCCATCTGGCTTTGTTCCACCATGTTCTACTGCAGTTACTACGGTTTTCCTTGGTATTCTATCAGGCTCTGAGTTCAGGCCATCCCGACCATGACACTCACCCTCACACACTCAAAATTCAGCGGGAAAATATTGGATAATTTTTGTCATATATTCAGTCTTGTCCAAAACTGAGTTTAGTGAGACTTGTGGTTGTGACTGCATCACAACGTAAATAAAGGTTGCCCACATGCCCACACCAAGTAATAATCAATTCAGAATGCAACTGCACCCGACCCAATCGTAATGCCAGTGGTAAATTTGGGTTGAATTTGGATATCCCTATGGGGCTAGTTAGGGACCATCAGTAAATTACACCATGTACATGGGACAACATGTTAAAATTCCAATGGCTCCAAATGTGGATTGCAAAACTAAAGAGAAACACCAGACAAGAGAGAGTGTTTAGGTACTGTGGGATTATTTAATCAGTTTGGCTTATTGGACAGGTCAGAGTCTATATTTGAAGTTCTTGAGTGGTTTTTGGCAATACACTGGTGATGTATTCATGGATTTAGCTATTGAAATTCCTTCCCGGACCCTCCTACTGGCTGTGGGCTAAGCCACCGATGTCTTCACATCCTAGGGGAGAGAGGAGCTGCTACCCCTGGGGAGAGAGGAGCTGCTACCCCTGGGGAGAGAGGAGCTGTTACCCCTGGGGAGAGAGGAGCTGTTACCCCTGGTGAGAGAGAAGCTGTTACCCCTGGGGAGAGAGGAACTGCTACCTCTGAGGAGAGAGGAGCTGCAACGAAGAGAGACTGCGACCCTGCTCGGGAAGAGCTTATCGATTGGTGATTGTTGGGGCACGTTTGGCAGGAGCTTCAGTGATGAAGACTGCTGAACTTGCTGATGTTTCACAATATGCCATGGCCGTCTCAGTCACCAGGTCTCAACCCAATTGAAGACAACCATCAACAAAACACTCAATTATGGAATTTATTGTGGAAGAATGATGTCACATCCCTCCAATAGAGTTCAAGATACTTTTTTTATTTTTTTATTTTTTTTTTTTATTTACCTTGACAATAAACATTTTAATGAACCACAAACACTTGATGTTTAGGGATGGCACACACATATGGAGACAGTTTGCGTTCCTTCTCACATATGCACCTAGGAAGATGCAGTGTTTCTCAACCTGTCATTTTACATAATGTTGCAAGACACATACCATCAAATGAATCCATAGACTTTTGTCCATATTTACAGAAGGCTGTCATTTCACAAATTGTTCCTGTATTGAAAGGACATAGGGAAAATAAAGTCAAACATTTCAATACAAAATAATAAAAACAATCACAGCATTACTCAGTCTTAATGTATTTTAACCATATCAACCTGTTTTATCAAATTGTTTTCATTTGGAACACTAAATCAGAACTACATTTGGAGTTCCAGACACTTGTAGAATGTATGCCAAGGCACATTGTAAGGCTATAAAGAGACAGGGAGTGGGAGAGAGAACAGGTAGAACCTGATATGGAAATGAGCAGAACAAACTAAAGGAACTTTCCACGACCAAATGATCATTCCAGACTCTACTTCTATTGAGAGACATATAAAAGGTAAGACGACGATTGTTATGTGTATTAATATAGTTGATGATATTGTTATGTGTATTAATGTAGTTGATGATATTGTTATGTGTATTAATATGGTTGATGATATTGTTATGTGTATTAATATAGTTGATGATATTGTTATGTGTATTAATATAGTTGATGATATTGTTATGTGTAATAATATAGTTGATGATATTGTTATGTGTATTAATATAGTTGATGATATTGTTATGTGTAATAATATAGTTGTTGATATTGTTATGTGTATTAATATAGTTGATGATATTGTTATGTGTATTAATATAGTTGATGATATTGTTATGTGTAATAATATAGTTGATGATATTGTTATGTGTATTAATATAGTTGATGATATTGTTATGTGTATTAATATAGTTGATGATATGTTTTGTGGACAGTGTTATAATAGGCCTACTCTCCTTAAAATGCTTTCGATATAAATTAGATGCGTGGGGTGAATTCGTTCTGTTTCCATCTGTGTGCCCCAGGGTGATCGCTCCTACACTATCTAGAATCTAAAAGGGCTATTTGGCAGTCCCCATAGGAGAACCCTTTGTAGAACCCTTTTTGGTACTAGATAGAACCCTTTTGGGTTCCATGTAGAATCCTTTCCACAGAGGGTTCTACATGGAAGCCAGAATGGTTTTACCTGGAACCCAAAAGCGTTCTCCTATGGGGACAGCCAGAGGACCCTTTTGGAACTCTTTTTTCTAAGAGTGTTCTGTATCATAGGTCTATAGACTTGTCTTCTCAAAACAGGCTTAAAACACAACAAGCAACAACATTTTCTCTTTCTAATCTACTTTTAATGCTTTTCACTCAGGAAGGTATTTTGTGTGAAAGAGAGACAAATAAATATTGTGGAAAGGCTGTGTGTTCATTAGTGCCCACCGTAGCAAAACGTTTGGCAACAGAAACCGTTTAGGTCACGTTGGACAGCGTTTGGAGTAAGCTGTTTATGCAACATTTTAAAACTGTTGGCTGCTGAGTAAACTAATGAATACGACCCAGGTTGTAGCCTACAACTCGGCTGTTGATGGCTGCCTCATGCTGAAACCTGAACTTAGCCTGAGGGGTGTACTATGATGCAAGCTAGATATACAGGTTTTCTAAAGCTAGCTAGCTTCAGTTAGCTTCACATTCCAGCTCAGGCCTCATCCATAGGAATGTACAGAGTGCCAGTCATCAGGAAGGTGCTCTCAGCAGAACGGAAAATATATAATGACTTGACAGTTTAATCATACAAAATGGCGCTAACTGGACGTGGGCAAGTCAAATTCAATCAGTGGAGGTTGCTGAGGGGAGGACGGCTCATATTAATGACACCATTCCACCAATTCCGCTCCAGCCATTACCACAAGCCTGTCCTCCCCAATTAAGGTGCCACCAACCTCCTGTGAAATCAATACATCAATATTCATTCGTCATAGTTCTACATTTCACATTTCGTATGATAAATGTAATTGTATCATAATTCTACTATAGTGTAGCGATCTGTGCAACTTCCGGCGTGAGTTTACTGTGAACACTGAGGCTGTACCCACTTTAAGTTACAGTTTTAACAGAGACCGAGTAGGCTTTTTGATCATAATGTAAAAAAGGCCTCCAATAACATTTAACATGGAAATAGCTGTTCTATCATTCAGCCTACAGTATCTGCCAATGTGTGGTGTTCAATGTAAGCCTACATTCCATGAGACATTCCAAAAAACATGCAGAGCTTGACATTAACCTGTTTATCTACTTGTCCTTCACACAAGGAGGAGGTGACTGAAAATGTTGTTGTGTTTGATGCAGGAAACCACTTTACTAAATAAAATGCATCATTATTCCCATGTACTATGATGCAATTCCAACCAAGTAACCCAATTGGCGCCAATGGCGCGATGCGTAGGTTGTTTGTCTTTTTACAAGTGCAACCTGGGTTCACTTCCCTGCCCCTGCTGTTTGCTACATTGGTGTCAGAAGTAGTATGGTGTCTGTGAGGCCATCAGATTGCACGGCCCGGATGTGTGAGGGGTCTGAGTAGTCGAAGCACAATACTTGCTTTTATAGGGGGCAGTGTGAGACAGGTTACAATTCCCATCGCAGCAATGGGTTAACCTAGTTTTGGCCAGCGACCTGGGTTCACTGCCCTGCCCCGCTGTTTGCTACAGTATTAATATCACAGACTACCTGACGTCCGTTGAACAAAGAGACACAACAATATGAATGAAAGGATTTTAGGATAATATCAGTAAGTGTTGATTTAAAGTTGTCTTCTGGGTTCAGCCTTCTAGCTTCCTTTATCAATAGGGTGAAATATAACAAATGACATGGTCTCAAAGTTTGGAGATAACCAGGCCCAGTTTAAATCACTATGACAACCATTTCATTATTTCCCCAGAGCAACAAGGGAATCTAGAGACTCAACCTTTGCAGAATCAGAATCACCTTTATTCGCCAAGTACATTTGCACATACATATGTAGGATCTTAATTTGAGCCAGTTTGCTACAGCAGGAAAATATTCCTGCAGCAACAGGAAATGTGAATTACTCAAGTCTGCCATTTCTAAGTGGAAATTACAAACTTCAGAAGCCTTTTAAAACCCCAAATACACTACAAGTTTTACATTTACTGCGTTGATGGAAAGTTATTCTGCAGTGGGGGGTGATCAAATTAAGATCCTACATCTGCACACATAATTCTACATGGTGATTTTTTACATTTTAGTCATTTAGCGGACGCTCTTATCCAGAGCGACTTACATACATTGCGAGTGCATACATTTTTATTTTTTATACTGGAATCGAACCCACAACCCTGGCGTTGCAAATGCCATGCTCTACCAACTGAGCTACATCCCTGCCGGCTATTCCCATAATAATTAAAATGTCCTGTTGCTGCAGGATTATTTTCCTGCTGTAGCAAACTGGCTAAAATTAAGATCCTACATCTGTAGCAATACACCTCTCTTTGATGTACATGGCTATATCAGGATTGACTTTTGACCATTTGACATATTTTATTTACTGTTGTTTAGGCTGGTTGAATGAGTTGCCTATAAAAGCTACTTCATCTGCAAGAGAACAGGCGGCTGAACCAGCGACTGTAAGAAGTTATGTGATTTCCTCATATGAACGTGAAAGTAAGTGTGTAGCCTACGCAGTTACACAATGGCTGTTGAAACTGTGGCACGTATTTCTCGGTAACATTAGAAGTCGGATAAATGTGTTGATATGTAGGAAAGACGGGCAGACCCTGGTAAGGCTAAACTACAAACTATTATAAGGTTAGGTCGACTTCAGACATTCAATAGTCAGAGTAGGTTTGAGCTATGATCACATATCATGCTGACAAACCTGATAGTCTCCGTTGGAAATGGTGTGTAAAATACCATGCCTAGGCTACAAGCTCTGTCCTGCTACTGTTAGGTCTATAACGTTATGGGAACTGATCTGAACAGGTTTAGGCTGGTCATCTAGGATATGTAGGCTATAGCTGAGGTATAGACCTCCATCTGTATCAGGACTAGGCTCCTGCTACTGTTACTGTTATAACGTTATGGGAACTGATCTGAACAGGTTAAGGCTGGTCATCTAGGATATGTAGACTATAGCTGAGGTCAGTGGTGATTTTAGCATGTCAATCTTGGTGGGGCAAAACATAAATAAAGGGGGATGCATGCCAGCAAAGCCACTCCACAACACAACACTAAACAATAGATTCATTGCACTATAACGGTGACAAACGGTGCCCACAAACTGTTAGGGCCTACATAAAGCAGAGTCCCAACAGCAGAGTCCCGACAGCAGAGACCCAACAGCAGAGTCCCAACAGCAGAGTCCCGACAGCAGAGTCCCGACAGCAGAGTCCCAACAGCAGAGTCCCAACAGCAGAGTCCCAACAGCAGAGTCCCAACAGCAGAGTCCCGACAGCAGAGTCCCAACAGCAGAGTCCCGACAGCAGAGTCCCGACAGCAGAGTCCCGACAGCAGAGTCCCGACAGCAGAGTCCCGACAGCAGAGTCCCAACAGCAGAGTCCCAACAGCAGAGTCCCGACAGCAGAGTCCCAACAGCAGAGTCCAAACAGCAGAGTCCCAACAGCAGAGTCCCGACAGCAGAGTCCCAACAGCAGAGTCCCAACAGCAGAGTCCCAACAGCTGAGTCCCAACAGCTGAGTCCCATCAGCTGCCCTATCATTTCTCTTCATTATTTCTCTTCATATGACAAGGATTAAAAAGGATTTTCCTGTAGATTGTCGACCTGATTCGTGATGATGACTGCTGGCTAAGATTTTGAAAGTATGATGTTGACCTGATCAGTTCAATCAAAGCTACTGTAGATATAATGTGATTTGATGTCATTTTGTCTGTTGGCCAATGACCTTCTTGGATGGGCACTTCTAATGTAACTCTGTGGCAGCACCCAAGGGGCTTGAATTTTCTAGCTCTACCCTTAGACATGAAGGTGATGTAGTGTCCCCATGAGTGACAGAACACTGAGCCAATCACGAAGCAACGCTCTGTATTTTCTTCTGGCTGCCCCACCACCACAGAAAGCACTGAGCTAGGCTGAAACACCTGCATTTTGGAGCTGCCTTACTCAAGAAAACAAAAAAGAGACCATGTTTTTTTGCGGCTTTATTAACTCAATAATATATATATATTATTTTTACATTTTTTGCAAACTGATATGTGACACGTATTAATGCCAAAATAACATGCAAAACAGGAAAGGCCACCTGCCCTGAATGACGGGTCACCACTGGCTGAGGTATAGACCTTGATCTGCTTTACACAAAAAATTACTGTTATACATTATAACCTAGCCTACTTTAAATAATAAAACATCTCTTAATTGTTGCAAAAAACCTTTCTGTATAGATCACTGATCCCCCCCAGATTAATCAAGCCTGTTTTAGCCCTTCTGTCTACATTCTCAGATACGTTTAGAAAAGAACAGATTCAAAAATAATAAATGGCCGACTTTTAATGAATACAAATAAGTGTGAGACATGGCCTTGTGTTGCTGCACTGTCTATAACTACCTTAACAAACAGTGACTTGTTATTATTATTGACAGTTAACATGGAGAAGAGATGTCACAACCAGATGTTCATTTCATTGCATTAAATAGCCTGACTGTTTCAATATGTCTGTTAGTAAATATTTTGTAAGAGATAATTAATAAATGATAACAATTTACATTCAAGAATTACTGTGTTAACTACAACCAACATGTTGGATCTCTGTTTAGGGGTCAGTGGTCTAAAATGAGTCTCTCTGGGGAGAGAGAGGAGGGGGGCCCTGCCTCTAAAATGAGTCTCTCTGGGGAACATGACACCAAAGCTAAGAGGTGAGATGACAATTTTGTTTAAGAATTATTAAGAGTTTATTTCCTAAATGCTATTTCCACAATAATCAGAAATGGTTGCTTATGGGTACCTTCAATATTACTGTTCTCAGATGTTTAAGTAATATATTTTAGATGTAGATAATTATAATAGCAAAACGCTATATATCCATTGTTTAGCTGAAATTGAATGTTCGTATCCTGTATATTTGACTGTATTATCTGGTTGTCTCACCTAAATATCTTAAGATAAATGCACTTACTGTAAATCGCTCTGGGTAAGAGTATCTGCTAAACAGGTGGGGCTCTGCCCTGAATGACAGGTCACCACTGCTCCAAAGCAATTACATGTTGCACAGGAACCACTGACTCGCTGCATGTTTCTATTATCAAGACACCTGCTGGTACCTCTTAACTGGTTAGGACAGCTCATGAGGTGTCCTAAATATCTGCCAACTAGGTGGGACACTTATGAATGAAGAGGCTTCATGCATAGCTTTAATTTATACCCATAAGAGTATGACAAAAATGGCTTTATTCTCAGCACTTATACGACACATTTTCTACTCTGAGACGCTTTTTGGATATGTGCCCAGATCTCAAAATATTGTAACGACCCAGTATTAAATGAGTCTATCTGGGGAGAGAGAGGACCAATTTTACTACTCTGAGACGCTTTTTGGATACGTGCCCAGATCTCAAAATATTGTTTTAAAAACGATTTTCTTTTGTTTGACATAATAAAAAAAGAATATTACTAATGTACCCGACTTTAAAGACTGCTTTTAGTTTATTGTGTGGCAGTGCTCATGTCCGCGTTCTGAAACTGTCCGCGTCCCCGTACAGAACTGTCCGCGTCCACGTACGGTTTGGCGCCAAGCATATTGTCCAGTTACGCGCAGAGTGGTCTGAGGTGATCTTGGGGAACAACGACGGAGTTTGTTAGTGTTGAGACACCGAAGTTTATTGTTCAATTTGCTTTTTTTGCGTAATGGTCAGTGACAGTATGAGTGTAGCCAGATCCTTTTCACTCGCTATTCTTGTTTAATTGTGTGGTTCACCGGATTCGTCATCATCCTCGAGGGACAGACAAACGACCTGCTAGTTAGCCAAGCTAGTCGGTACAGCTAGCTAAGCTAGCTACTCTACCAGCAGCATCCTAGTTATCCTAGCTACCACTACATCATCACCGGCTGCCTGCATTTCTTGTGGACCGATGGAGCTCCCTGGTTGTTTCTTCCACCTGTTAAATACCGTGGAGGGCTTCTCCCTCTCTCGTTGACGGATGCTGGCTACCTACCATCCATCTGTCCGGTTCTCCTCTCTTCACTAGATGGACGGTAACTTTAGTGTTTAACCCCTCTGTGTCCAAGGACTGAACTTTTGAATATTATTTTCGGGGCGCCTCAAGTGACATTTTTTACAACGTTTATTTCTGATCAAATTAGTTCATTGCATCCGCCATGGAGCCCAGTTTCATAATATTACCTTCTGTCCCTGGTTATGAAGTAATCGCGAAAAAACAGGCCTTATGTTTGGGTATTTTTCACCCTACCAGCTCCTATTAGTTCTATTGAGCTCCGTGACACCGACTCGCCTTCAGAACGTTCTATTCCCAGCCCATTGTTCAGCGTCACAATGCCAGCTTCACTATTGTTATCAATGAGAGCTGCCTGCATTAACCCTGTAGGTTTACCTCAGGTAACTTATTATTAACAAGGTTACGGCTACTTGGTGAGCGTTAACCCTGTAGGTTTACCTCAGGTAACTTATTATTAACAAGGTTACGGCTACTTGGTGAGCGTTAACCCTGTAGGTTTACCTCAGGTAACTTATTATTAACACGGTTACGGCTACATGGTGAGCGTTAACCCTGTAGGTTTACCTCAGGTAACTTATTATTAACAAGGTTACAGCTACTTGGTGAGCATTAACTCTGTAGGTTTACCTCAGGTAACTTATTATTAACACGGTTGCTGCTACTTGGTGAGTGTTAACCCTGTAGGTTTACCTCAGGTAACTTATTATTAACAAGGTTACGGCTACTTGGTGAGCGTTAACCCTGTAGGTTTACCTCAGGTAACTTATTATTAACAAGGTTACGGCTACTTGGTGAGCGTTAACCCTGTAGGTTTACCTCAGGTAACTTATTATTAACAAGGTTACGGCTACTTGGTGAGCGTTAACCCTGTAGGTTTACCTCAGGTAACTTATTATTAACAAGGTTATGGCTACTTGGTGAGCGTTAACCCTGTAGGTTTACCTCAGGTAACTTATTATTACCAAGGTTACGGCTACTTGGTGAGCGTTAACCCTGTAGGTTTACCTCAGGTAACTTATTATTAACAAGGTTACGGCTACTTGGTGAGCGTTAACCCTGTAGGTTTACCTCAGGTAATTTATTATTAACAAGGTTAGGAATGCTGCACAGGTTCACAGAGTTGCAAACCAAATGGGTATAATGGGGTGATTGTTGTCTAATCAGCTAATGGATTTGTAGATCTGACACAGTTGCTACCTCAGATTATGAACCTAGCAAGTGTCATGAAGTGTCAGGTCTCCCGAGTGGTGCAGTGGTCTAGTGCCACTAGAGATCCTTGTTGTCGTAGCCGGCCGCGACTGGGAGACCCATGGGTTCGCTTCCCACTGTGGGCCAGTATGAAAAAATAAATAAATAATGTATGCACTAACTAACTGTAAATCGCTCTGGATAAGAGCGTCTGCTAAATGACGTAAATGTAATGCATGAGTTATGTAGTACCCACATACGGCCACAAGAGTGCCATAATCCCATAGAGTTTTTTGCCATATAAACCCTAAACCTAACAATCAATCAAATGTATTTATAAAGCCCTTTTTACACCAGCAGATGTCACAAAGTGCTATACAGAAACTCTTACCCTACTTATAACCTATTTTAGCCGTAACCCTAACCCCTAATCTAGGGTAGGGTAGCCTAGAACACTTTTAGAAACTATTTTAGTAATAATATTATCTTAATAAATACAATTATAGTATTAAATAGTGTTTTAATTATTTTGTTGTTATTTTATTATATGTATAATTGCAAAACAGAACACTTGATAAATAAGACACATTTGTTTTATTTTTCAAATGTGGTTTGAATTGGGTGACCTAGTAACCTCTGTGTGAAGCTCCAGCAATTGGCGTGGGGCAGGATTGAGACTGATCTAATAAACTTTATTTCTCAGCTGCCTCACCAACGTCTGTACGTGAATTAATAACTTTTAATTGCTAAATATTTCCAATAGATTGCAGCATAAGACCACAAAGCATCAGTTATAGGCTACAAGCAGCAATATGATTGACATAAAATAGCATGCAACCAAATACTATATGTCCCATGATTTTCTAAAATGGTCACTCATTACTTTAGTTAGCTATATATCTCGTATTAGGCCTGTGATGCTTTTGGAAGAGCAATTAAATAGTGACTATAGCAGGTGTTGAACCCCGGGTAAATAATCACTAGTCAGCTGCTCCAACCTCAACCCTAGTATACATGCATTTAAAAATATCTAATATATCGATTAAACTACCTCGGAAAAGAAAAGACAAGAGTGCGTCTTCCAGCCCGCCAATAAATTACATCATGCAACCCTCCCAGTTAGCAAATGTACCTCAACATGCCCCTCGCTTGTGCTAGAAGGCAGAGTGCTCGCTGCTGGTTGATGAATCTGACAATGAATGTACCAGGAAAATACGTTTTTCTCAACCAGACGTGACTAGATTAATGTTCAGGCTTATTGATAATCGTTATAGTAATCAAGTATAATTTCAAAACATGAGCATAAAAACAGCTAATAATAAACATGAATCATCATTATATTATTTCACAGTAATCTGTTAAATGCTTTTTCAGTCATTCCTCTTGCGTTAGCAGTGTGGAAAGGGACAGTAAAAAGCGTGTGCAGGAGTTTTCCTGTGAGGGGAGTGGTGGTGTAGCCAGGGAGAAAACTTAACTGATCTTCTGAAATGTCATTCATGGTCTTATGCTGCCATCTATTGGAATTATTTAGCAACTGCAGTAGTACTGAATAAAGTATATCCTTACTAAAGTAGTAATTACTCAGAATTACAAAATATGACATTTTCTAGTTCATTTTACCACTTACAACCATAAAATATTTCTCTGAGAGTGAGGCAGATATATATTATTACTGCGTAAAACTTAGCAGTACTACTTATTTCTCTGAGAGTGAGGCAGATATGTAGCATTTTGCAAAAAAAACATGATTATTTGTCTCTCTGAAATGAAACCATCAAGTGATAGATTTTAAACAAATACATGGCTGTCATTGAACAACCCCATGCCATGATTAGATGGTGAAAAAACACACCAATCTCTTTCATCATTTCTTTAAACAATAAAAGCTAATTTACCAACATTTCTGAAAATGGATTTATAGCGTTTTTGAATGAAACTCTTCTTAAGTTTCCCCATCGATGCTCAGAGTAGATGAGAGATGTAATGTTTGTCTCTGTTGTGTTGAAGTCCAACAAAGCAGGAGAGACCAGCCTCCCCTGTACCCAGCTGTGTGTCCATGAAGAGTGACTGGTCTATGGATCAACCTCTAAACTTTAGAGAGGGAGACTTTTCTTCTAAACAATGGTAAGAAGAACTCATGGGTCATGGTCAGTGTGTTAAACAACACTGTCTCTAGTCATTTCTCCTCTCCCATTTGACCATTTCTTTTAGTTGTTTTAATAATCCATAGGCTAATCCTTTTTTCCATTTTCATAGTCCTGAAACATTATCAAACAAACACAACATTCCCTCCCTGTGTGTGTGTGTGTGTGTGTGTGTGTGTGTGTGTGTGTGTGTGTGTGTGTGAGTGTGTGAGTGTGAGTGAGTGAGTGAGTGAGTGAGTGAGTGAGTGAGTGAGTGAGTGAGTGAGTGAGTGAGTGAGTGAGTGAGTGAGTGAGTGAGTGAGTGAGTGAGTGAGTGAGTGAGTGAGTGAGTGAGTGAGTGAGTGAGTGAGTGAGTGAGTGAGTGAGTGAGTGAGTGAGTGAGTGAGTGAGTGAGTGAGTGAGTGAGTGAGTGAGTGAGTGAGTGAGTGAGTGAGTGAGTGAGTGAGTGAGTGAGTGTGTGTGTGTGTGTGTGTGTGTGTGTGTGTGTGTGTGTGTGTGTGTGTGTGTGTGTGTGTGTGTGCACTCCCTGGATGAGATGTAATCTCATGGTTTGTCCACAGAAACCAACAGGAGAGATCAGAGTCAGAGATGCTCAGTGGTCAGTCTTCCCAGAGTCATCAAACAGACCTGGCCTCCATATTCAGTGTATGTGGTCCTGTTATGTACATTTGTTTTTGTTTACCTCAAGTAAAGTTGATCTGTCAATCATTCATTCATGTGTTAATGAGAAAGCATTTTCTTCTCTTGCTTAACTTATTTACTTGATTTATTTCAGTTGCTTGAAGAGAATATTATGACATTTGTGAAGAAGGAGCTGAAGAGGTTCAAGAGGATTCTTAGTCCAGAACTCCCAGAAGGCTTTGAGAGTCAGAAGCAGGATAAGGAAGTGGTGGATGCTGAAGATGAGAAGCAGGAGAGCAGTGCCAGAGAGGGGGCTCTGAAGATCACACTGCACGTCCTGAGGAAAATGAACCAGAAGGAGCTTGCTGACACACTGGAGAAAAGTAAGAGCTGTCTGCCTCATGTTGAATGCTGTTTTAGAACATTTAAAAGCTGTAGCTAAAGTACAGCTAAAGTAGCATGTGTAACTCAATGATATTGTAGCAGCCATAACACAACACCTAGTGACCTCATCAAGTAGCAGCAGGGATGTGTTGTGGTGATTAATTTAGACAGAGAAGAGGAGAGACAGAGGAGAGAGAGAGAGAGAGAGAGAGAGAGAGAGAGAGAGAGAGAGAGAGAGAGAGAGAGAGAGAGAGAGAGAGAGAGAGAGAGAGAGAGAGAGAGAGAGAGAGAGAGAGAGAGAGAGAGAGAGAGAATACCAATAATAATATAATCAGTCATACCAGTCTGTAATGCATTATGAAAACATTTACACATTTATACTGTCAGTTAAGCGAAGAAATGATTATAATTAAAAAAATTATAACAGTCCTAGAATACTGTAGGCATTAAAACAGATGTAATATTAATATCCTCTGTGTTATTTCTTCATTCAGATGATCTTGCTGTGATTTGCCAACGTGAACTCAAATCTAATCTAAAGAAGAAGTTTCAATGTGTATTTGAGGGAATCGCTAAACAAGGAAACCCAACACTTCTCAATAAGATCTACACAGAGCTCTACATCACAGAGGGTGGAACAGGAGAGGTCAATAATGAACATGAGCTGAGACAGATTGAGACAACAACCAGGAAACAAGCAAGACCAGAGACTGCAATCAAATGTAACGACATCTTCAAACCCTTAACTGGACAAGACAAACTTATCAGAACTGTGCTGACAAAGGGAGTCGCTGGCATTGGAAAAACAGTCTCTGTGCAGAAGTTCATTTTGGACTGGGCTGAAGGAAAAGCAAATCAGGATATCCAATTTGTATTTTCATTCCCTTTTCGGGAGCTGAATTTGATGAACGGTGATGAACACACTTTGATTCAACTTCTCAATCACTTCTCAATGGAAACCAAAGAATCAAGAATCTCCAACTACGACAAGTACAAAGTTCTGTTCATCTTTGATGGTCTGGATGAGTGCCGACTGCCCCTAGACTTCCACAAGAACAAGATCTGTTGTGACGTCACAAAGTCAACCTCAGTGGATGTTCTGCTGACAAATCTCATCAAGGGAAATCTGCTTCCCTCTGCTCTCCTCTGGATAACTACCCGACCTGCAGCAGCCAATAAGATCCCTTCAGTGTGTGTTGACCAGGTGACAGAGGTACGAGGGTTCAATGACCCACAGAAGGAGGAGTACTTCAGGAAGAGATTCAGTGATGAGGACCTGGCCAGCAGAATCATCTCACACATAAAGACATCAAGGAGCCTCCACATCATGTGCCACATTCCAGTCTTCTGTTGGATTTCTGCAATAGTCCTTGAACACATGCTGAAACATAAGAGAGAAGAGATGCCCAAGACTCTGACTGAGATGTACACACACCTTGTGGAGTTTCATACCAAACAGAAGAATGAAAAGTATCTTGGGAAAGAAGAGACAGGTGCACACTGGAATAAAGTGAGCATTCTGCCACTGGGAAAACTGGCTTTTCAACAGCTAATGAATGGCAATCTGATTTTCTATGAAGAAGACATGAAAGAGGCTGGCATTGATGTCAATGAAGCCTCAGTGTACTCAGGATTGTGCACACAGATCTTTAAAGAGGAATGTGGGCTGTACCAGGACAAGGTGTACTGCTTCGTGCATCTGAGCATTCAGGAGTTTCTGGCTGCTGTATATGTGTTCCTCTCATTCATCAACAACAATGAGAATCTAATGGCCAAACCTCAATCAACGTCCAGTAACTTTTCTGTGAGGATCAGACACAAGCGTACAGTTACCTTCTACAAGAGTGCTGTGGATAAAGCCTTACAAAATGAGACAGGAAACCTGGACCTGTTCCTCCGATTCCTTCTGGGCCTCTCACTGGAGTCCAATCAGAAGCACTTACGAGGTCTACTGACAAAGACAAGAAGCAGCTCACAGAGCCATGAAGAAACAGTCAAGTACATCAAGGAGAAGATCAGGGAGAATCCCTCTCCAGAGAGGTGCATCAATCTGTTCCACTGTCTGAATGAACTGAATGACCATTCTCTAGTGGAGGAGATCCAAAGCTACCTGAGATCAGAAAGTCTCTCAGAAGCCAAACTGTCACCTGCACAGTGGTCAGCTCTGGTCTTTGTGTTGCTGACTTCAGAAAAGGACCTGGATGTGTTTGACCTGAGGAAATACTCCAGATCAGAGGAAGGTCTTCTGAGGCTGCTGCCAGTGGTCAAAGCCTCCAGAGCTGCTCTGTGAGTACATAAAATGACATTTAAGTTCTAATCATCAGGAAGAAATATTCAGTTTAGAGAAATATATGTATTATTGAAAAACATATTGATTCAATGCATTGATGTTCACATTAATATAACAATACGACCATACCATTCTAGGAGACGGAAGATGAATTTATATGTTGTTTAAGAGAATAAACCAAATGCATCTGCCATTGTCCTTCTACACTACTGGTGTTAAATTAACAGTTTGTGAAATCATGATGATCTCTCTGTCAGGCTGTCAGGCTGTGGAGTCACAGAGGAAGGCTGTGCTTCTCTGGTCTCAGCTCTGAAGTCAAACCCCTCACACCTGAGAGAGCTGGATCTGAGTAACAATGACCTGAAGGATTCAGGAGTGAAGCTGCTCTCTGCTGGACTGGGGAATCCCCACTGTAAACTGGAGACTCTGAGGTCAGTATTCCTGTAGTTGGTCAACAAGTGATAACTGTTCACCAGATACACATGTGTTTACCAGGCACACATAGTCCACACCATATGTGTTTGGACAGTGAAGCTTACAGTTTTACATTTGGTGCTATGCTCCAGCATTTTGAATTTGAGATAGAATGTTTCATATTAGGTGAAATTACAGAATGTCACCTTTTATTTGATGTTAATGTGTGAGGTTAGCATGTTTTGTTGTAGCCTCTCTAACTTTCTCATGCATTATTATTCTTGATTCATTCATGATTTTTCTTAATCGTGGCATCATCAGGATTAATTTAGTAGTGTTTAGAAACATGTTATCTACTCACTTAGACAGAAGATTACTCCAGTTATCATCCACCATTCAGTTACTATTGGACAAAACAACCCAAAACAAATTGCAAATGCAACCAACGAGTTTGGGACCAAATACTCAACTTTTGACTACTTTAATACACAATAAGTGAATTGGTCAGAATACTTATGACTTCTTCAAATAGGGGGACTAGACACATAAAGTGCTTTTATTTTTCTAAAAGGTGAAAGAGACTTGTATAAAAATACCTTCAAATAAAAGGTGACATTATATACTGTCACCTCATATGTAACATTTGATCTCAAATCCAAAATGCTGGAGTACAGAGCCACATTTAAAATGTTATCTTCACTGTCAAAATAGATATGGTGTGGACTGTATACTCAATACAATCTAAATCTGATACCTCACTGTCTGTCTTTTGACTGATACTGCTTTTTAAACTGCTCTTGTCAGTCTATTCAAATATTTATACTTTATGTTTTTCTCTCTACAAGCAATACTTTGATAATTTGTCATTTCTAATAACGATACATTAATTTATGAATAGATATGGCAGGTTTCAGGACACTGATATATCTGAAAATATTGAAAAAATATACTGCCACTATTTTCACCACCAAAGAATAGCAGTGTGGTTTTAATATGATTTGACTCTTTGCAGGCTGTCAGGCTATCTAGTCACAGAGGAAGGCTGTGCTTCTCTGGTCTCAGCTCTGAAGTCAAACCCCTCACACCTGAGAGAGCTGGACCTGAGTAACAATGACCTGAAGGATTCAGGAGTGAAGCTGCTCTCTGCTGGACTGGGGAATCCCCACTGTAAACTGGAGACTCTGAGGTCAGTATTCCTGTAGTTGGTCACTTATATTGTATTAAAGTAGTCTGAAGTTTAATATTTGGTCCCATATTCCTTACCCACAGTGATTATATCAAGCTTGTGATTCTACAAACTTGTTGAATACATTTGCAGTTTGTCTTGGTTGTGTTTTGGATGATGTTTTTCCCAATAGAAACTGAATGGTGAATAATGTCCTGTCATTTTGGAGTCACTTCACTTGTATTGTCAGTAAGAATAGAAGATGTTTCTGAACACTTCTACATTCATGTGGATGCTACTATGATTATGAATAATCATGAATGAATCGTGAAGGATGATGAATGAGAAAGTTACAGAGGAACAAGTATCAGACCCCCTCTGTTATTGGTAATGGTGAGAGGTTAGCATGTTTTGTTGTAGCCTCTGTAACTTTCTCACTCATTATTATTCATGATTCATTCATGATTTTTCTTAATCATGTCATCATCAGGATTCATTTAGTAGTGTTTAGAAACATGTTATCTACTCACTTAGACAGAAAATTGCTCCAGTCATCATCCACCATTCAGTTACTATCGGGCAAAACATAACCCAAAACACAACCAAAACAAACTGCAAATGCAACCAATGAGTTTACAACCAAATACTCAACTTTTGACTACTTTAATACACTATAAGTGAATTGGTCAGAATACTTATGACTTCTTCAAATAGGGGGACTAGATACATAAAGTGCTTTCATTTCTAAATGGTGAAACAGATATGTATGAAAATACCCTCAAATAAAAGGGGACATTATATCCTGTCACCTCATATGAAACATTTGATCTCAAATCCAAAATGCTGGAGTATAGAGCCACATTTAAAATGTTAGCTTCCCTGTAAAAATATATATGATTTGGACTGTACACTCAATACAATCTAAATATGATACCTCACTGTCTGTCTTTTGACTGATACTGCTTTTTAAACTGCTCTGGTCAGTCTACTCAAATATTTGTCATATGCATTTTGCTATCTACAAGCAATACTTTGATAATTTGTCATTTCTAATAATGATACATTAATTTATGAATAGATATGGCAGGTTTCAGGACACTGATGTATCTGAATATGTTGAAAAAATATACTGCCACTATTTTCACCACCAAAGAATAGCAGTGTGGTTTTAATATGATTTGACTCTTTGCAGGCTGTCAGGCTGTCTAGTCACAGAGG
>NC_139989.1:75512029-75584529 GCF_964263955.1 Coregonus lavaretus
GAACTATTCTGTCTGGAAGAAGTGGGTTTTTACAACTGTTTAAAACTGTTATTTTCTGTGGTACAGTCTAGGCTAATGTTAGCACAGTGTATTGCTAGCAGAGGCAAGTGCATAGTCGAGCTAGCTAAGAAAGAGAGTTAACCAGTGGTGTAAAGTACTTAAGTAAAAATACTTTAAAGTACTACTTAAGTAGTTTTTTGGGGGTATCTGTACTTGACTTTACTATTCATATTTTTGACTACTTTTACTTTCACTTCACTACATTCCTAAAGAAAAGAATGTACTTTTTACTCCATACATTTTCCCTGACACCCAAAAGTACTTGTTTCATTTTGAATGCTTAGCAGGACAGAAAATGGTCCAATTCACACCCTTATCAAGAGAAGATCCCTACTGCCTCTGATCTGGTAGACTCACTAAACACAAATGCTTTGTTTGTAAATTGTCTGAGTGTTGGAGTTTGCCTCTGGCTGAACGTACATTTTAAAAACAAGAAAATTGTCTGGTTTTCTTTATGTAAGGAATTTGAAATGATTTATACTTGTACTTTTACTTTTGATACTTTAGTATATTTTAGCAATTACATTTACTTTTGTATATATACTTAAGTATATTTAAAACCAAAATACTTTTAGACTTTTACTCAAGTAATATTTTACTGGGTGACTTTCACTTTTAGTTGAGTCATTTTCTGTTAAGGTATCTTTACTTTTACTCAAGTATGACAATTGGGTACTTTTTCCACCACTGGAGTTAACATCGTCATGGACGGCAGAAAAGGACTCGAGACGGACATCGGATTGGGAAAACAACATGATTAAAAAGGAGGAATATACAGTGATTAAAGGAAAGGACATTTATTCAACTTCAAATTCAATTGATTGGACATGATTTGGAAAGGCACACACCTGTCTACATAAGGTCCCACAGTTGACAGTGCATGTCAGAGCAAAATCCAAGCCATGAGGTCAAAGGAATTGTCCGTAGAGCTCCGAGACAGGATTGTGTCGAGGCACAGATCTGGGGAAGGGTACCAAAAAATGTCTGCAACATTGAAGGTCCCCAAGAACACATGCTTAAATGGAAGATGTTTGGAACCACCAAGACTCTTCCTAGAGCTGGCCGCCTGGCCAAACTGAGCAATCGGGGGAGAAGGGCCTTGGTCAGGGAGGTGACGAAGAACCCGCAAAGAACCCGATGGTCACTCTGACAGAGCTCCAGAGTTACTCTGTGGATATGGGAGAACCTTCCAGAAGGACATCTCTGCAGCACTCCACAAATCAGGCCTTTATGGTAGAGTGGCCAGACGGAAGCCACTCCTCAGTAAAAGGCACCTAAAGGACTCTCAGACCATGAGAAACAAGATTCTCTGGTCTGATGAAACCAAGATTGAACTCTTTGGCCTGAATGCCAAGCGTCACGTCTGGAGGTCACCTGGCACCATCCCTATGGTGAAACATGGTGGTGGCAGGATCATGCTGTGGGGATGTTTTTTAGTGGCAGGGACTGGGAGACTAGTCAGGATCGAGGGAAAGATGAACGGAGCAAAGTACAGAGAGATCCTTGATGAAAACCTGCTCCAGAGCGCTCTGGACCTCAGACTGGGGTGAAGGTTCACCTTCCAACAGGACAATGAGCCTAAGCACACAACCAAGACAACACAGGAGTTCTAAAAACCCATAACTTTGTCATTATGGGATGTTGTGTGTAGATTGATGAGGGAAAAAAACAGTTTAATCAATTTTAGAATAAGGCTTTAACGTAACAAAATGTGGAAAAAGTCAAGGGGTCTGAATACTTTCCGAAAGCACTGTGTAACTATACACTATATATACAGCAGTATGTGGACACCCTTTCAAATTAGTGGATTTTGATATTTCAGCCACACCGGTTGCTGACAGGTGTATAAAATCGAGCACACAGCCATGCAATCTCCATAGACACTAAGCGGTCCCGTTCTGTGAGCTTGTGTGGCCTACAACTTCACGGCTGAGCCGTTGTTGCTCCTAGACGTTTCCACTTCACAATAAAAGCACTTACAGTTGACCGGGGCAGCTCTAGCAGGGCAGAAATGTGACTTGTTGGAAAGGTGGCATTCTATGACGGTGCCATGTTGAAAGTCAATGAGCACTTCAGTAAGGCCATTCTACTGCCAATGTTTGTCTATGGAGATTGCATGGCTGTGTGCTCGATTTCATACACCTGTCAGCAACGGGTTTGGCTGAAATAGCCGAATCCACTAATTTGAAGGGTTGTCCACATACTTTTGTATATATAGTGTATTTCCCTGGTATATTACTCATTTCTCACCCGTCCAGTTATGCTGCTCTGGCGCCATCCTGTGGACTGCTGGGAACACAACTTCAACTCCATTACATTCAATGTATCCCACAAAGTGCCACTTGGCTGGACAAAGCAGTCTGAATGGAAATCAGGTCCATATATGAATACAGGCAGACACACAGCCTTACATGTCATATCACTGAGTCTCAGTTTAAATCACGGTTTAAACATGACAAGTCATTGCAAGTGAAACCATTTCTCAATTAGGTTTTAGGTTTTATTCACACCAAAGAAAAGAAGTGAAAGACAAAACACTGCAGATAAATAAACAGGTAAAAACGGTGTTCAGGTGAGGATGGGAAGCTCAAAAGGGCTGATATGAAAACCACACCACAAATAAAAGTAAAAAAAAAAAAACGTTTGTTCAATCAGTTAAACAAAAGGTATTAATTTTAATTATAAATGTATAAATGTATATATATATATATATATAAGTGGTTTGCGAAAGTATTCACTCCCCTTGGTATTTTTCCTATTTTGTTGCCTTACAACCTGGAATTAAATTATATTTTTTGGGGGTTTGTATCAATTGATTTACACAACATGCCTACCACTTTGAAGATGAAAAATATTTTTTATTGTGAAACAAACAAGAAATAAGACAAAAAAACTGAAAACTGGAGCATGCGTAACTGTTCACCCCCCCAAAGTCAATACTTTGTAGAGCCACCTTTTGCAGCAATTACAGCTGCATGTCTCTTGGGGTATGTCTCTATAAGCTTGGCACATCTAGCCACTGGGATTTTTGCCCATTCTTCAAGGCAAAACTGTTCCAGCTCCTTCAAGTTGGATGGGTTCTGCTGGTGTACAGCAATCTTTAAGTCATACCACAGATTCTCAATTGGATTGAGGTCTGGGCTTTGACTAGGCCATTCCAAGATATTTAAATGTTTCCCCTTAAACCACTCAAGTGTTGCTTTAGCAGTATGCTTAGGGTCATTGACCTGCTGGAAGGTGAACCTCCGTCCCAGTCTCAAATCTCTGGAAGACTGAAACAGGTTTCCCTCAAGAATTTCCCTGTGTTTAGCGCCATCCATCATTCCTTCAATTCTGACCAGTAAGAGCTGATATATCATGTAGATTAAACACAGTGGAGAAACATTGTAGAACCACTCAGAGAGGTATTCATCTACAGGACTGGGACACTGTAAAACCACTCAGAGAGGTATTCATCTACAGGACTGAGACACTGTAAAACCACTCAGAGAGGTATTCATCTACAGGACTGGGACAATGTAGAACCACTCAGAGAGGTATTCATCTACAGGACTGAGACACTGTAAAACCACTCAGAGAGGTATTCATCTACGGGACTGGGACACTGTAGAACCACTCAGAGAGGTATTCATCTACAGGACTGAGACACTGTAAAACCACTCAGAGAGGTATTCATCTACAGGACTGAGACACTGTAAAACCACTCAGAGAGGTATTCATCTACAGGACTGGGACACTGTAAAACCACTCAGAGAGGTATTCATCTACAGGACTGGGACACTGTAAAACCACTCAGAGAGGTATTCATCTACAGGACTGGGACACTGTAGAACCACTCAGAGAGGTATTCATCTACAGGACTGGGACACTGTAAAACCACTCAGAGAGGTATTCATCTACAGGACTGGGACACTGTAGAACCACTCAGAGAGGTATTCATCTACAGGACTGGGACACTGTAGAACCACTCAGAGAGGTATTCATCTACAGGACTGGGACACTGTAGAACCACTCAGAGAGGTATTCACCTACAGGACTGGGACACTGTAGAACCACTCAGAGAGGTATTCATCTACAGGACTGAGACACTGTAAAACCACTCAGAGAGGTATTCATCTACAGGACTGGGACACTGTAGAACCACTCAGAGAGGTATTCATCTACAGGACTGAGACACTGTAAAACCACTCAGAGAGGTATTCATCTACAGGACTGGGACACTGGAGAACCACTCAGAGAGGTATTCATCTACAGGACGGAGACACTGTAGAACCACTCAGAGAGGTATTCATCTACAGGACTGAGACACTGTAGAACCACTCAGGGAGGTATTCATCTACAGGACGGAGACACTGTAAAACCACTCAGAGAGGTATTCATCTACAGGACTGGGACACTGTAGAACCACTCAGAGAGGTATTCATCTACAGGACTGGGACACTGTAAAACCACTCAGAGAGGTATTCATCTACAGGACTGGGACACTGTAAAACCACTCAGAGAGGTATTCATCTACAGGACGGAGACACTGTAAAACCACTCAGAGAGGTATTCATCTACAGGACGGAGACACTGTAAAACCACTCAGAGAGGTATTCATCTACAGGACTGAGACACTGTAAAACCACTCAGAGAGGTATTCATCTACAGGACTGAGACACTGTAGAACCACTCAGAGAGGTATTCATCTACAGGACTGAGACACTGTAAAACCACTCAGAGAGGTATTCATCTACAGGACGGAGACACTGTAAAACCACTCAGAGAGGTATTCATCTACAGGACTGGGACACTGTAGAACCACTCAGAGAGGTATTCATCTACAGGACTGAGACACTGTAGAACCACTCAGAGAGGTATTCATCTACAGGACTGAGACACTGTAGAACCACTCAGAGAGGTATTCATCTACAGGACTGGGACACTGTAGCAACACTCAGAGAGAGGTATTCATCTACAGGACTGGGACACTGTAGAACCACTCAGAGAGGTATTCATCTACAGGACTGAGACACTGTAAAACCACTCAGAGAGGTATTCATCTACAGGACGGAGACACTAAAACCACTCAGAGAGGTATTCATCTACAGGACTGGGACACTGTAGAACCACTCAGAGAGGTATTCATCTACAGGACTGGGACACTGTGGACTTTACCCCAGTCCTCAGCAGTCCAATCCCTGTACCTTTTGCAGAATATCAGTCTGTCCCTGATGTTTTTCCTGGAGAGAAGTGGCTTCCTCGCTGCCCTTCTTGACACCAAGCCATCCTCCAAAAGTATTTGCCTCACTGTGCGTGCAGATGCACTCACAACTGCCTGCTGCCATTCCTGAGCAAGCTCTGCACTGGTGGTGCCCCGATCCCACAGCTGAATCAACTTTAGGAGACGGTCCTGGTGCTTGCTGGACTTTCTTGGGCGCCCTGAAGCCTTCTTCACAACAATTGAACCTCTCTCCTTGAAGTTCTTGATGACCCGATAAATGGTTGATTTAGGTGCAATCTTACTAGCAGCAATATCCTTGCCTGTGAAGCTCTTTTTGTGCAAAGCAATGATGACGGCACGTGTTCCCTTGCAGGTAACCATGGTTAACAGAGGAAGAATAATGATTTCAAGCACCCCCCTCCTTTTAAAGCTTCCAGTCTGTTATTCGAACTCAATCAGCATGACAGAGTGATCTCCAGCCTTGTCTTCGTCAACACTCTCACCTGTGTTAACGAGAGAATCACTGACATGATGTCAGCTGGTCCTTTTGTGGCAGGGCTGAAATGCAGTGGAAATGTTTTTTGGGGGATTAAGTTCATTTTCATGGCAAAGAGGGACTTTGCAATTAATTGCAATTCATCTGATCACTCTTCATTCTGGAGTATATGGTTAAGGCCACAGGTCTGAAAATGAACGAATTCAACGACCATGTCTCTGTCACTAACAAGTACAGTCAGTGGTAACGTTACAATTCACTATAAAAGGCAAGACACACTGGGAAATGATTTAGGAGGCGTGGCTTAGTGGGGGCAAGGCTTTCACATTACCTGGAGTGGGAGATGTACCATGCTACAGACAAGCCCCCTTTATGAGAGTCACAAGTACGCATATGGCACTGAAGGAGGCAGTGTCATGGTGCGTTTGTTACCAAGTGGGAAGTGGGAATTTACTACATAACACTGGGAAAAATCCACTTGAACGGCCCTCCAACTGGTAATTACTAGTGGGAAACTGGTCTATCATCCTGAGCGCCCACTTCTCCCACACGGTGACCTCTGACCTCACCTACTAAGGAAATGGTTTCTATAACAGCATTTTTGGCAGTTAAATGCAACAACAAAACATTATTTATAAAAATCTATCTGTTTTTGAACTCTATCATTTGGTTACAAGCATGATAACTGTACTTTTAGTTCATGGTTGACGAAGTTGTTGGCCATTAGCCAACCACCGTTTATCAATGAGTTCAAATTAAATGAATGCATCCAACTGCTTTTTACGACTTCAGAACTGGTAAATTCCCAACTTCCACATGGTTACAAACGCAGCATCAGAGTGGAAACTTGAGAGACCAAACATAACAATCCTGTCACAACAGAAAATGCCATTGTGAATGCTGAACAATAGGAATGTTCTTTTAAAGAGTCCTTGGCAGTTTGCACAGTGCAAGAAATCTTTCGGATTTCCATTTGGGAAACTGCTTTGTTTACAAGGAACTATAACACCTTTGCCTTCTCTTATGATTTGCCTGTTGTGTGCTCTGTCCCCACGTTGTCTCAGTATGGTCAGTGGGAGCTTCCAGTCTTTGGAGTTCTTTGGGAAAGAAAGGGCCTTTTGCCACTTCAGCTTCACCTTTATGAATCATTTCCAGATGCCGGGCAATTTTTGATTGTGGTTTCTCACAAAAGAGACAGTAATGTTTTGATCAATCTTTAGTCTTTGTAACGTGCATGACTTCAAGTGAACTTGTGGATTCTTGCACAGAGGTGTCAGACTCAGTATTTCTATGTCCCTTATAGGCCTTTGTTCTTCCATACAGTAAAGCTCTAAACTGCTCTCGTTGCCACGTTCTGTTCCTGGCACATATTCATCTTCTGTTGTTTCTATGTTGCTGATTGAGTCTTCAGAATCATATCCAAGCATTTGTTTGTTGAGCTGAAATCATAAAAACAATCAGAATTCATACAGTTGTTTTACTGAATACATTGTCTGGTCACTGAAAACATGAACTGTTTTACTCCAACATATCAACTCTTATTTACTAAACCAATAACTAACTGTTCAATCATGTCCTGATTTTTCTGAAAAGGGTTATTTCATATAATCAAGAAATAAAAACTGTAATCATTCCATTACCTATTTTGTAGGCTAATGCACATAATAGTACACGCACCAAATCCTATGGGGACAGCCAAAGAACCCTTTTAGGTTCTAGATAGCACTTTTCTTTCCTAAGAGTGTAGAAAGATGATATCCACAGTATTTTGGCCTGAGCTCATGGTCTTCCTCTACCTCTTCTGTGACAGCCAGGGGGAGCAGGAAGCTGACTAGTGGTGGTTATTCAGCATGAAACGTCCATTGGGGTGGGGGCACGGTAAGACGTCTGTAGCATCCACAGTGTTTAGAAAACAACACAATACATTATCTAGCATTCATTTCAATTCGGCACAAAATAATCAGAAACAACCTAAACAAAATGCAAATGCATCCATCGAGTTTGAAGAGTCACAAGCTTGATGTATCCATTGCGTGCTCAGAATATGGGACACATACTAAACTTTGGAATTGAAACAAGCCCCAAAATGAAAGTATCCCAAAAACATTTCCCTAACACAAGTACCTGTGCAAGAATGAAATAATCACAGCCATTTTGTGTTGAGATATAAGGAGTTGGGGTCAATTCCATTTAAATTCCATTCAATTAAAAAAGTTAACCAAATTCCAATTCCACATTTTCCTAATTGAAAACTATTGAAGAGAATTGGAATTTCAGTGTACTTGTTGAATTGACTGGAATTGAAATGGAATTGACCCCAACCCTGTGTGATATACTGTACATTGATATTTACAAATACACTCTCTGTTCTTTCCAGTTGCGGAACCACTTCTCTGGTTGAAACAGATGTATTGTCAATCTTTGGGCTCGACTGAAAAATAAATCAAATAAGAACCATTTCAAGTAATGAAATGACAATCCTCATGTCAGTGACTTGGATCTTATGAGAGGTTGAATTGACTGGCTTCCAAAATAAAAACAGAAGGAAGCAAAGCTCTAGCAAACACATTTCTAAACATCTAGGTCAGGGCTATTCAACTGGCAGCCCACAGGCAAGATCCATAACATTTATCAATTTAGAATGGCCCTTTGATAAATGCTGAACATTAATTAAAAAGAATCTGCAAAACAATCCCAGTAAAAAATGGAATGTTTAGGGCCAAAATGAGCCATCGTTCAATATTCTCCAATGGGAGAATCTGTTTTCCTATAGTCTTGCCCATTAAGTGCTGTCAATCAATATAAGTAACATACCAGTTACAGCCAATCAGAGCTGCTAACAGGGGTACAGGGACTGTCTGCCCGCCTACTGGCTCTTTCGCCACTGATAAGACTACACTGCCAGAGCGTGCTTTGGCTAAACTCAGCATTGACTTAAAAAACAATGGACTCAGTTATGGCTATCATAAACTTTATCCGATCAACATTTATCCTTCAACATTGATGTTTCGTGGTCTGCTGAGCATCATGATATACTTTTACATAATGAGGTTCGGTAGCTAAGTAAGGGTAGGCCTAATTCTCTCAAGAGAGTATGTGAGTTTAGGGAGGAGATCATTGCTTTGCTGTAATGAATATGTAGTGAATTATCATTAAGTGATAACAGTCTGGGGGAACAAGGTATGAGGATACCTCTTTCCAAAACATGTCCCCTGGTCACTCCCAGTACATATAATTAAAGGAGCCCAAGGCACCTGGATTACATAGATCACACAGAGGAGCGGTTGTGATTTCTATTAAATTATGTTTTCTAGGTGGAAGGATTACCCTGTGTATGAGATTAAAATGTATCAGCTGGTGATTAGGATTGTTAGATGGATCCACTAAGTTCCTGATGAACTCAACTGGTGAGCCTCTTTAGCAGCTAGTTCCATGGACACACTGATTTCAATGTCCTTTGCCGAGGTCAGATGACTTTCAGTCAACAGTCTCTTTTGTGTAGCTTCACTCCGTAGCCCACAGAGCTCACACCCAGTGGCTCTCCAGGACCAGGTTCAGAGAACACCTGACTCACTGATAATAGTCTAACACCTGGAAGGACAAGGAATTTACTAAAATTATATTTAGTGGGTTTTAATGAAGGGTTTTAATTGAAGATATTGTAAGAGTGCGTCAATTCAAGTCTGGTATTGGAATGAAAGACATCATTGAAGTTATTGCAAATCAAGCTAAGTTTATTAAATGCAAATGTATAAATGATAAGTATGAGGGTTCGTATACGGGCTCACTGATGCACCACGCAGGGAGATCAGAGAACTAGTGGCTGTCTCACATGTTCTTCCTTAAACACCCTTGACAGAGATAGTTCCTGTTTCTGAACAGGCCTGTCAGAGCAGAGGCTGGGCGTGGTTTAGACTTGCCGCCTGTTCATTGGCGCGCGGGTTGGTCCCAACCCCTAGGCGCTGAGTTGCCAGGCGTAGTTCTGTCTCTGGCAGATGTCCTCAAATTGATGTCCTTAATCAGCCCTGTTTCATAGCAACTTTACTCCTTGTTCTGTTCTTTTTAGTAAAACCACAGAGATACGGCCTATCGTGACTTAACAGCTGATAACTCCACTGACAGTTAGTCACACTCACCCTTCCTTGAGTAGAATATTTATAGCCTGGGTATCTGATATTGAGACACCAACAGTTTCTGTCCAAAGGTAAAATTCTTGTATTTCAACAAACAAGTTATCTGATATTGAGACACCAATTTCCATCCAAAGGTTACATTCTTGTATTTCAACAAACAAGTTATCTAATATTGAGAAACCAATTTCTATCCAAAGGTTAAACTCTTGTTTTTCAACAAACAAATTAAATCCCAACAATATTGTTTAAAGATATTGTCCATCATGTTGTGTGCAGAAGAGGCTTTGGCCTTCTGGGCTTGTTCAATGACAAGGCCATTATGGAAAGAGTTGATCAGCTGTATAGACACAACAACACAGTAATTCAGTATATCTGGTCCTCCATTATGGAAAGAGTTGATCAGCTGTATAGACACAACAACACAGTAATTCAGTATATCTGGTCCTCCATTATGGAAAGAGTTGTTCAGCTGTAGAGACACATCAACACAGTAATTCAGTATATCTGGTCCTCCATTATGGAAAGAGTTGTTCAGCTGTAGAGACACATCAACACAGTAATTCAGTATATCTGGTCCTCCATTATGGAAAGAGTTGTTCAGCTGTAGAGACACATCAACACAGTAATTCAGTATATCTGGTCCCCCATTATGGAAAGAGTTGTTCAGCTGTATAGACACATCAACACAGTAATTCAGTATATCTGGTCCTCCATTATGGAAAGAGTTGTTCAGCTGTATAGACACATCAACACAGTAATTCAGTATATCTGGTCCTCCATTATGGAAAGAGTTGTTCAGCTGTAGAGACACAACAACACAGTAATTCAGTATATCTGGTCCTCCATTATGGAAAGAGTTGTTCAGCTGTATAGACACAACAACACAGTAATTCAGTATATCTGGTCCTCCATTATGGAAAGAGTTGTTCAGCTGTAGAGACACATCAACACAGTAATTCAGTATATCTGGTCCTCCATTATGGAAAGAGTTGTTCAGCTGTAGAGACACATCAACACAGTAATTCAGTATATCTGGTCCTCGCTGCCATAGTTATAGTAGGGATTTAGCATTTTACACAAAAGGGGAAAAACACAATGCCCATTTCAATGAGGATAAAAGTATCCTGTTTCAGATCGGTTCAGGAAGTGAACTCAAAACCCTCTGAACAATAAAAGTAATATTACCTTTGATCAAATGGCGTCGTTCTGCTGATAAAATGTGGAGATTGTCGATGGACCAGTCACTCTTCATAGGGACAGCTGGGTACTGGAGACTCTACTTTCTGGGTCTGGTTGGAGTCTCTGACAGCTGGGTACTGTAGACTCTACTCTCTGGGTCTGGTTGGAGTCTCTGACAGCTGGGTACTGGAGACTCTACTCTCTGGGTCTGGTTGGAGTCTCTGACACCTGGGTACTGTAGACTCTACTCTCTGGGTCTGGTTGGAGTCTCTGACAGCTGGGTACTGGAGACTCTACTCTCTGGGTCTGGTTGGAGTCTCTGACAGCTGGGTACTGGAGACTCTACTCTCTGGGTCTGGTTGGAGTCTCTGACAGCTGGGTACTGGAGACTCTACTCTCTGGGTCAGTTTGGAGTCTCTGACAGCTGGGTACTGGAGACTCTACTCTCTGGGTCTGGTTGGAGTCTCTGACAGCTGGGTACTGGAGACTCTACTCTCTGGGTCTGGTTGGAGTCTCTGACAGCTGGGTACTGGAGACTCTACTCTCTGGGTCTGGTTGGAGTCTCTGATAGCTGGGTACTGTAGACTCTACTCTCTGGGTCTGGTTGGAGTCTCTGACAGCTGGGTACTGGAGACTCTACTCTCTGGGTCAGTTTGGAGTCTCTGACAGCTGGGTACTGGAGACTCTACTCTCTGGGTCTGGTTGGAGTCTCTGACAGCTGGGTACTGGAGACTCTACTCTCTGGGTCTGGTTGGAGTCTCTGACAGCTGGGTACTGGAGACTCTACTCTCTGGGTCTGGTTGGAGTCTCTGATAGCTGGGTACTGTAGACTCTACTCTCTGGGTCTGGTTGGAGTCTCTGACAGCTGGGTACTGTAGACTCTACTCTCTGGGTCTGGTTGGAGTCTCTGACAGCTGGGTACTGGAGACTCTACTCTCTGGGTCTGGTTGGAGTCTCTGACAGCTGGGTACTGGAGACTCTAGTCTCTGGGTCTGGTTGGAGTCTCTGACAGCTGGGTACTGGAGACTCTACTCTCTGGGTCTGGTTGGAGTCTCTGACAGCTGGGTACTGTAGACTCTACTCTCTGGGTCTGGTTGGAGTCTCTGACAGCTGGGTACTGGAGACTCTACTCTCTGGGTCTGGTTGGAGTCTCTGACAGCTGGGTACTGGAGACTCTACTCTCTGGGTCTGGTTGGAGTCTCTGACAGCTGGGTACTGGAGACTCTACTCTCTGGGTCTGGTTGGAGTCTCTGACAGCTGGGTACTGGAGGCTCTACTCTCTGGGTCTGGTTGGAGTCTCTGACAGCTGGGTACTGGAGACTCTACTCTCTGGGTCTGGTTGGAGTCTCTGACAGCTGGGTACTGGAGACTCTACTCTCTGGGTCTGGTTGGAGTCTCTGACAGCTGGGTACTGGAGACTCTAGTCTCTGGGTCTGGTTGGAGTCTCTGACAGCTGGGTACTGGAGACTCTACTCTCTGGGTCTGGTTGGAGTCTCTGACAGCTGGGTACTGGAGACTCTACTCTCTGGGTCTGGTTGGAGTCTCTGACACCTGGGTACTGAAGACTCTACTCTCTGGGTCTGGTTGGAGTCTCTGACAGCTGGGTACTGGAGACTCTACTCTCTGGGTCTGGTTGGAGTCTCTGACAGCTGGGTAATGGAGACTCTAGTCTCTGGGTCTGGTTGGAGTCTCTGACAGCTGGGTACTGGAGACTCTACTCTCTGGGTCTGGTTGGAGTCTCTGACAGCTGGGTACTGGAGACTCTACTCTCTGGGTCTGGTTGGAGTCTCTGACAGCTGGGTACTGGAGACTCTACTCTCTGGGTCTGGTTGGAGTCTCTGACAGCTGGGTACTGGAGACTCTACTCTCTGGGTCTGGTTGAAGTCTCTGACAGCTGGGTACTGGAGACTCTACTCTCTGGGTCTGGTTGGAGTCTAACAATTTACAAATACAATATTTCCACAACGTATTTTTGTTTGTTCACCCACACCGCGTCTAACAAAGACACAGCGGTTTGAACCAAAAATCTCTAATTTGGACTCCAGACCAAAGGACACATTTCCACCAGTCCAATGTACATTTCTCGTGTTTTTTGGCACAAGCAGGTCTCTTCTTCTTATTGGTGTCCTTTAGTAGTGATTTCTTTGCTGAAATTTGACCATGAGGGCCTGATTCGCACAGTCCCCTCTTAACAGTTGATGTTGAGATGTGTCTGTTACTTGAACTCTGTGAAGCATTTATTTGGTCTGTAACTTCTGAGGCTGGTAACTCTAATGAACTTATCCTCTGCAGCAGAGGTAACTCTGGGTCTTCCATTCCTGTGGCGGTCCTCATGAGAGCCATTTTCATTATAGCGCTTGATGGTTTTTGCGACTGCACTTGAAGAAACTTTCAAAGTTCTTGAAATGTTCCGTATTGACTGACCTTCATGTCTTAAAGTAATGATGGACTGTCGTTTCTCTTTGCTTATTTGAGCTGTTCTTGCCATAATGTGGACTTGGTCTTTTACCAAATAGGGATATCTTCTGTATACCCCCCCTACCTTGTCACAACACAACTGATTGGCTCAAACACATTAAGAAGGAAATAAATTAACTTTTAAGAAGGCACACCTGTTATTTGAAATGCATTCCAGGTGACTTCCTCATGAAGCTGGTTGAGAGAATGCCAAGAATGTGCAAAGCAGTCATCAAGGCAAAGGGTGGCTATTTGAAGAATCTCAAATTTAAAATATATTTTGATTTGTTTAATACTTTTTTGGTAACTACATGATTCTATATGTGTTATTTCATTGTTTTGATGTCTTCACTATTATTCTACAATGTAAAAAATTGTAAAAATAAAGAAAAACCTTGAATGAGTAGGTGTGTTCAAACTTTTGACTGGCAGTACTAGTCAAATGTTGGCATTCTCTCAACCAGCTTCATGAGGTAGTCACCTGGAATGCACTTCAATTAACAGGCTCTGGTTGGATGACGTCCTCCGGACGTTGTCATAATTACTGTGTAAGTCTATGGAAGGGGGTAAGAACCATTAGCCTCCTAGGTTTTGTATTGAAGTCAATGTACCCAGAGGAGGACGGAAGCTAGCTGTCCTCCGGCTACACCCTGGTGCTACCCTACAGAGTGCTATTGAGGCTACTGTAGACCTTCATTGTGATTTAATCAATTATTTGGTGACATTTATATATTTAGTATAGTTTGATCTAAAAAGGCTAACTTTTAAAATGTTTTACCATTTTTATGAAGTTCACTGAGGAGGATGGTCCTCCCCTTCCTCCTCTGAGGAGCCACTGATTTAAATGTCATATTCTTATAAAAAATAAAACATTTAGAACTGCTCTTCTGTCATCTGTTTTATTGACCTTCATTAGTCAAATCTGTCACATGTAAATTCCATTCAGTGTAATTGTGTTTATACAGAAGCAGGATTGTTTGGTCAACAATTTGACAAATAAACATTTTACAGACAGGAATATTTACAAACACAAATGAAAAAGCAATAACAACAAGATCAATGAATTCTAAATGAGAACCTTTAACAACAGTGGTGATTCATTCTACACTGTAAACCCTAATAAGTTCACATAACTCAAAAATTATTTTGTAACAGATTACACAAAAATATTTTAGTGATGTTTTTAAATGTTTTAAGTTTACATAAAATAAAAATTACATTTACAGTTGCCTTAAATTATCTCAATGTTATCTTATAAATATTGATATTCCTCAACTTATAATTAGGGAGTAATTCACTCAAAATTTTCAATATTTTTCAACTCATATAATGTGGGAAATACACTCAAAATTTTCAATATTTTTCAACTCATATAATGTGGGAAATACACTCAAAACTTTCAATATTCTTCAACTCATAAATGTGGGAAATACACTCAAAATATTAAATATTCTTCAACTCATATAATGTGTGAAATACACTCAACATTTTCAATATTCTTCAACTCATAATGTGGGACATGCAATCAAAATTAATTCTAAACTGAAATACTGATGTCGGTCCATTACACAATTATAATCAGCGAATAATGTTAGAAAACATGAAAGTGACACCACAGTGACAATTTAACTTTTTTTTTATTCAACACAATGTGCTTTTAAAAAGGCAAGAATCAAAAGGAGCTCAGTCAAAACAAAGTGCTTGTCATAAATTAAAACAAAAAAGGAAAAGGAAATGACTCCATAAAAACAAAATGTGTTTTAAAGTACATTAAGTGTTAATAGTTCCATATTCTGATAGTGGTCATTGCTACAGAGGGTAGATTCAGTATTTTGGGTCTCCATATCACATTATTCAGTAAACATTATGATAAACTCACAAAGGCTTCATGATAAAATTCAATAAGATTCTAATTATAATCCATCCTCAACAGCAATGACAACTATTAGAATGTGGAGCCATTTAAAACGTTTTGGCACTTACTGTACCTTGAAGGCTGCAACTCACTTTTTTTAAATAAAACATTCAAATAAAAGTACTGGTTTCTACTGTGCCGTACTTCAACTGGCAACATCAAGGTAAGCATTAGGTCACACAACATTAAACATGTATAGTGCATGAATTCAACAGTCGTTTCCCACAAGTACAGTACAAAAACTTGGGCTTGGCAATACGTCAATGTTGTGATATTTATCTATTAACAATCAATGTATTAAATCTGAGGTAGAAGAGGCAAACAGTGTAACATATTAAACATGAGGTAGAAGAGGCAAATTATTACATTTGTAAAGAGGGGAAAAAAACTAAAAACATCCTCAATACTCAGCTCAACAAATAGTCCATTCTGAGTGATTCACTCATTGAACAAATCATTCTTCAGTGTCAGTAGACGGCCTTTCAGTGGTTTGTTGTCCTCAAGACACATCACAACTTTTTGGATAAATGTGAATGCAAGCTCGAGATTCTTTGGGTACTGTAGGTCTAGTGCATAGACATACCTAAAGAGCAGGAGAAATGAGTCAGCCAGGTTTGTGGGACCACTCACAAGTATTTCATCTTCCACGACAATACAGATGCTCTCAGGGCTGAAGAGGGCCGTATCAGTAGTATCATCAGTGACAACTGTCAGGAGAGCCACCGGAGTGTCAGTGAGGTCTGGACCATCTGCTGACTATAAAACACAAATAATACAAAAATGAGTTCAGCCCCTCAAGGATACAAATCATGCTAATGATGTCTAGACATTACGGTCACTTTGCACTTAGACTGCAACTAAGCTACATGTTTAAACTATTTTCTTTACACATGCTTATTATTTTATGTTAGTTTCACACCTACCTGTAAGCATACTTTTTGTTTAGTGGAATTCTTTATACTTACCTTTTCATTTATGTAATTTCTACATGTCAGTTTGCAGAATAACAACTCAAGGAAACTTCATAAACAGGTCCTGGGGGCTATTCCAGAAAGGAGGTTCAACAAACTGAGCCTAACCCTGAACTCAGAGTTGACTTACCCTGTGAAGTGAAACTGAGTTTTCAGTTACAGAACAGCTGATCTGAGTTAGGTAAGTTGACTCAGAGTACGTTAACTCGGAGTTGAGCTTGTGCCTGACGACTAGTAAAAAGCCATCATCAATGGAGCTCCGATACGGTTATTCACCATGGCAACGGGAGAAAACGGGAAGCAGACATTTTCTGGCTGTGGCTGTTATATAAATCACTGACAGAGTTTCAGATGCAGTCGTCTTTTCATTTTGAATTTAACATCACTTTATTTTATATTAGCCTTTAAGGAAGTGGTTGAATGTTGTTCAATGTTTTATTTTAGGCTATTTTGTTTTATTTAAAATCGGCTGAAAATGAAATATAAAAACATTTTATCTCATACTCAATGCGGCGACAAACTAGAAACACGGACTTTGAAATTACGTTGTTGAAAAAAATACAATTGGCTATACTGATGGTTTTCACATAACCTGCTTTCTGGAATGCCCCTCTGGTTCTCCTAGAGTTCTTTGAGTGATGTCATGTTTAAGCTGACTGAATAGCTAAGCAAAGGGATTGATAGTGAGGCCAGTACACTTACATTACAGGTCCTGAAAAACTTGGAGGCATCTTCACGCAGGTACACAGGAAGTGCACGAAGGACGAGGGCCCGTCTCATTTTTACATCACGTTGTTCCTACATGGACAAAAAATATCCATTACAATAATAATTACACAAATATCAAAAACATTCATTGTACACTAATTATAGTAAAAATGAAAATGTTAAAAGATAAGCAAGTTAGTTATTAACAAGCAAAGCATCAAAGTTGTGTGCTTATAGATCTGCTATTTCTGTTGTTGTTCTTTGTATTTAACAAAGTATTAATAAAGGGTTCAAGTGATCCAACTGTTGACCCCACAGTTGAGATAAAAACATTTAGAGAAATAGCAAAAGAATGACTGTGGAAACACATAAAATAAAACCAATTATTAGTGTAACCCTCTCACCAGGCTCGAATTTGACTCTCACGATATTACCTTATTTAGAATATCTGAACAGCATGGGATATTAGGTGAGAAGGACATCTCCAATAAGAATCCCTATTGTAAACTTGCTAGGGTGAATGACAAATAGGGTATTAACTTCAGATAGAATGATTATAGACTTGGTTATTGTTATAAGGATATGCTTTCCCATGCATTAAATGAAACTGAAACAGTAAATGACTCCACCAATACAACAGACATAAGGTTCAAGATCTATATTAATCAAATGTTCAATGTATCACATCAAAAGACATACAAATTATAAACCCCAATGATTTTTCCACAACCCCATGTCCAAATTATTTGCAAGCTTGCTTAAACCCTGGGCGCGCGTTGGAGCTCATAAAAAAAATGACGACATACATAAAGTCCCGAAGTCCACACCACATTTGTAGTTACTCACTACTTGTAGATAATGCCTCAGCAAAATATAGTAGTTCCGTGCAGGTGTCCTCACAAGATCCACAGCGAACACAGCTATCAATGCAGCCAGTACTCGGTGGCAGCAACAGACATCCGTTGGAAACCCGAACTGATCGTCACAAGCAATTCTCTCCAAGTCTTGCACGATGCTAGGCTAACCTCTAGGATGTCGAATGTCTCCACAATGCGACGGCAGCTTCAGTCTCCACTTGGTCTTTCTTAACTAAATAATAAACACTCTCTTATAGAAATAAAATCAGGATTTCCCTTAAAAAAAACTCTGTAGGTATGGTTTTGTTCTCTCTTTATCGTTTCCTTTGGTCGTTTTTCCTTCACCAACCCCACTAACGTCTCTCCTCTCCCTTCTTTCAACTTTTCCCTCCCTTTTCTTTCCCGGCAACCAGTCCACTCTCCCATTGGCCACAACTTAACAAGTTAGCTCATTGGTCAAAACTTTAACGAGATACGTGGGAAATTTAAACTTAAAAGTAAACCAACCTATTCACTTGTAAAAAAAATTAAAACATTGCTTCAAAAGAAATGCATTAATGACATTACAAATCAGGAGCTATTCGATCACCTTTTAAATCTAATACCAATGAATTATAACAAATACACTCTATACTTGGTTTTAGCAATGTATTACATTAGTAACACTATTTCATAATACATCCTACCTGAACTGTTAAAAGGATTTCGAGATGATCTCACAACCACACACTTGAGCCTAGGAAGAAATACAAACACAGGCCTGGTTAGCATCATGATAACACACTCACATTATGTTGTTTAGCATTGTTCGTTTCATGCTAGCACACACGTACACACAGCTCGATAACGTAAAATATTTACTGTGTAAGGCAGACACTTATTGAAATAAGTATACTCACAGTACGCACTTGCATTACCGGCGAACAGCGAAAACTCATGGACCTCAGAGGTGATGATAAGATGGCGCTTAAGAAAACGAAGGCAATAAGACTAATGATAAAAACGGAGGTGGTGGTGGTTTCAAGCGGGCAGCATAAAAGTGCACATTGCAAACAAATTAAAACAAATTAAACTGTGTTCCACATCCACACGGGCGGCCCAAACATCCCCGCATCAAGGCAAATTCAAGATGGCTGACTCAGCTTTCCTGAGGGAGAGATGACCCACCCACCAGAACGTCATGACGTCGATAACGTCATGACACTACCTAAACTTTTTTGAGCGTTCCACACAAATTACCTATAAAATATTGAGCCCTCTTCAATTAAAGTGGCATAAATCTCAACAGAGCTCAACACTTTATAGTTTGGTCAACTGCATAACGACATTTGACTGTTATGACCTTATTACTTATGAGCTAGTACAACTGTTTGGGATTACAGTGTATGAATTACTATTTTACAATGTCTATCAACTTCAGTGGTGTATAATCATGACTATTTAGATATAATAATAATAATAATCTGTTAACTAGTGACTAGAGAGTTCATATCAATTCTTCTTCCAGTGTGTCTTACTGAACATGACCATGATTACAGTGAAACATCATGTGTTTGGCACAGGGACCACATGACACAGAGACATTGAAGAGGAGTCATCCCAAAGCTGAAACCCTGGATAGAGGGGCTCAGTGAATGTGGAGTGGAATGTGTTCAGGTGGGTCAGTGTGTCAGAGGAGACTCTGTAGAAGGACAGAGTGCCGGCTGGCCAGTCCAGATACACTCCTACTCTGTGGGAGCTGGAGGAGGGGACGTCTATGATAGTGTGATTGTCATTGTGCCAGGCAGTGTAACGGTTGTTAAAGCAGCTCAGACTCCAGGATTTGTCATTCTGTCCAAGTACACAGTCATCATCACCCCCTCCTCTCCTGCTGATTCCTTTATATGCCACTCCTATATCAGCCCCACTCCCACTCCACTCTACCTCCCAGTAACAGCGCCCAGTCAGACCCTCTCTACACAGCACCTGTTCACAGTCCTCAAATCTCTCTGGGTGATCAGGATACGGCTGAGCCTCTTCGCTACGTGTCACCTTTCTGTTCTCCTCAGAAAGAGAGAGCTTTATGTTTACTGTGTTTGGGTCCAGTGTGAGATCACAGGCATCTGATGGAGAAGACCAGGTATATTACAAATCATCTTCATATCACATCAGAATGTTATTGTTTCTAGGTATTAAAGGGCCACATCAGAATGTTAATGTTTCTAGGTATTAAAGGGCCACATCAGAATGTTAATGTTTCTAGGTATTAAAGGGCCACATCAGAATGTTAATGTTTCTAGGTATTAAAGGGCCACATCAGAATGTTAATGTTTCTAGTTATTAAAGGACCAAGGAAAGGTTATTTAAGACTTGCTGAATGATGATATGTTATACTGTATGGTCATTTAAAACACAAACACACAGCAAAACATAACCACAGAGTGAAATCATATTAGTGTAACCACACATACATAGCTCACTTATCAAGCAAGCTCTGAAAATGATTTCATTATTTTCTAACCCCTTACTATAAAAAAGACTGAGTAATAACAAGCTTATTCTTCCCAGCAGTTAACACTCACATTTTCTAGGCCAAGGTTTGATTGTGTTCACTCCACCAGGTTTCACACTGTAGGGGGAGCAGAAGAACAGACAGTTAGTAAATGGAAATCTCTCTCACCAAACTGATAACTATCATTTATCATACTGTAACTAGCCTGATAACTATCAATTATCATAACTAACCTGATAATTATCAATTATCCTAACTAACCTGATAACTATCAATTATCATAACTAACCAGATAACTATCAATTATCATAACTAACCAGATAACTATCAATTATCATAACTAACCAGATAACTATCAATTATCATAACTAACCAGATAACTATCAATTATCATAACTAACCAGATAACTATAAATTATCATACCTAACCTGATAACTATCAATTATCATAACTATCCTGATAATTATCAATGTTCATAACTAACCTGATAACTATCAATGATCATAACTAACCTGCTAGCTATCAATTATCATAACTAACCTGATAATTATCAAAACTAACCCAAACTCAGGAACATTTCTTACAGTATTGTGTTGACGCTGTGATTACAGCTTGCAAGGACTGACTTCACCAAATCATGAACAAACTGCTCTATGCCAGTGCCTCCTTGCCAACTCTGCCTGGGTCTCTTAGAACTGTTATAAGGCCGATCCGAGACTTCAGGCAGGTGATTGAGGAGAGCTGGTGCTTTGATGAACGTTGGGTTCCATAGCCTACAAGTATCTGTATTGCACTCACTCTAATGGGGGCAGGTTGTCGTTCGCTGCTGGGTAGGGCTGCCGGCGACAAAGACAGGCAGTGAGGGGGAATTTGGGGAACCAGATGAGATCGTTGTGTTTCAAGGGGTGCTCATCCTGTCCCCTACACCTTTGGAATAGAACAGGCTGCTTGTTGTAGCACGTTCTTTAGCATCCAACTGAAATAACTAGCCTGAACTAGAGCACAGCTGTTGCTGCATTATTAGGGAGGTCTTATCGTGTTCTTCTGGATTCTAAGTAATGAACCTGAATCTGTGTCCCCTTCAGGCCACTGTACTTTATTCACCTGCAACTTGCCATGCCAGCCGGCTCAGCAATACTGATGCTCAGGTTGAATCACATAGCCTACTGATGCTCAGGTTGAATCACATAGCCTACTGATGCTCAGGTTGAATCACATAGCCTACTGATGCTCAAGTTGAGTCATAGACTCCATCCATTTTGTAGGCCACCTTACATCTTATCCACATTATCCTATGAACTTGATTGTAATAAAGTATTACAATGTTTTCCTCAGGTGGTTGTGTGTTGGTGTGTTCAGACCTCTGATGCCGGCCCATACTGGTTAATGCAAAGATGGTGATAGCGCTATGCTACTCTGATCAATCCAGTCCTCGTCCCTCCACTCAGGTGGTCTACTCTGATCAATCCAGTCCTTGTCCCTCCACTCAGGTGGTCTACTGTGATCAATCCAGTCCTTGTCCCTCCACTCAGGTGGTCTACTCTGATCAATCCAGTCCTTGTCCCTCCACTCAGGTGGTCTACTCTGATCAATCCAGTCCTTGTCCCTCCACTCAGGTGGTCTACTGTGATCAATCCAGTACTTGTCCCTCCACTCATGTGGTCTACTCTGATCAATCCAGTCCTTGTCCCTCCTCTCAGGTGGTCTACTCTGATCAATCCAGTCCTTGTCCCTCCACTCAGGTGGTCTACTGTGATCAATCCAGTCCTTGTCCCTCCACTCAGGTGGTCTACTCTGATCAATCCAGTACTTGTCCCTCCACTCAGGTGGTCTACTGTGATCAATCCAGTCCTTGTCCCTCCACTCAGGTGGTCTACTGTGATCAATCCAGTCCTTGTCCCTCCACTCAGGTGGTCTACTGTGATCAATCCAGTCCTTGTCCCTCCACTCAGGTGGTCTACTCTGATCAATCCAGTCCTTGTCCCTCCACTCAGGTGGTCTCAAGCTCTATTACAGTAAGTCAATCATCAACACAGATTGACACAAACCCTCTACATACTTGAGTTTCTCCAGTCTGCAGTGTGGATCTTCCAGTCCAGCAGAGAGCAGTCTGACTCCTGAGTCTCCTGGATGATTGTAGCTCAGGTCCAGCTCTCTCAGGTGTGAGGGGTTTGACCTCAGAGCTGAGACCAGAGAAAAACAGCCTTCCTCTTCGACTGCACAGAGCGACAACCTGCAGAGAGTTAAACATGATTTCAAAATCACACTGCTCAGAGGCGACCCTTCATTCAGGGCAGGTGGGGCAGAGCTGTTTTGAGCCCCACCAGTTTAGCTTTAAAAAAATAGCCTGTTTTGCTTGTTATTTTTGCATTAACACGTGTCAGATATCAGTTTGCAAACAATGTAAAAAATACAAAATAAAAATTGACTTAATAAAGCCGCATACAAACATGGTCTCTTTTTTGCTTTCTTGAGTAAGGCAGCTCCAAAATGCAGGTGTTTCAGCCTAGCTCAGTGCTTTCTGTGGTGGTGGGGCAGCCAGCGGAAAATACAGAGCGTAGGGGTTGGTAATGTTCTCTAGCTGCGCCGTGATTGGCTCAGTGTTCTGTCACTCATGGAGACTCTACGTCACCGTAAAATCTACAGGGAGAGCTGCCATAGAGTTACATTAGAAGTGCCCATCCAAAAGGCTCAAGGTCATTGGCCACAGATAAAATGACGTCAAATCACGTTATATCTACAGTAGCTTTGATTGGACTGATCCTATCAACATCATACTAGGAAGCTAGCAGTCATCATCATGAATCAAGTCGACAATCTACTGGCAAATCCTTTTCAAACCTTTTCACATGAAGAGAAATTATGGAGAGAAATTATAGATAAAACGTATCAGTGCTCATCGGCCATTGGACATAAACATTACACAACAAGTTGGAAATCGCAAATTCAACAACGAGTGGTTTGGAAGGAATCAGTGGCTAACTGCAAGCATTGCAAAGCGATCACTAGCCTGCTATTCAGTGGAGTGGATGTGTGGTCCAAGTCTGGGTTTAAGGGTCTCTTTTCCAAGCATAAAAGGATAAACTTTCAACATTGGCCATGCTGTCAATCCAGCATTACTTCTGTCACTTTCAAAACAACTGGAAACTCAGAACTTGGAAATCTCAGACTTCAGTGAGTTCGAGACAACTGGGAACTCTGAAAAAAATGAGCTCCGACTGGGAAAATACGTTTTGAACGGTCATCCAACTTGTAATTCTAAGTCGGGAACTTGGGCATCTTTCTAGAGCTCCGACCTGAAAGTACTTTCACTTTTAGTTGAGTCATTTTCTGGTAAGGTATCTTTACTTTTACTCAAGTATGACAATTGGGTACTTTTTCCACCACTGGAGTTAACATCGTCATGGACGGCAGAAAAGGACTCGAGACGGATATCGGAGTGGGAAAACAACGTGATTAAAAAGGAGGAATATACAGTGATTAAAGGAAAGGACATTTATTCAACTGTGAAGACAAACCTTTTAATTAAATCTGCTAAATGAGCGAATTTAGGAGGAAACGTCAGTGAGTGAAGTGAATGAAGATCATGTGACTGAGGAAAATACTGCTGTGGTTGAGGACAATACTGAAGTGAGTGACAATCAGGAGCCTATTGAGAAATGAAAAATGGCTGGAATTGTTGGAAACATTGGACCATTTGATGAAAGTATTGAGTAGTGGAGCTCATATACAGAACGGTTTGAATATTTTGTTCTTGCAAATTACATTGATGAGGACAACATTGTGCCTACATGTTTTAGTGTAATGGGGCCAAAGACATTTAATTTACTAGGCAGCCTGCTACAGCCAGACTGTAACGTGAATGCTGGGAGTCAGGAAGCAAGTACAGGAAGTGAATTTAATAATACATAGAACAAAACAAGAAACAGGAGTAGCGTACAGACATGAAGCACTGAAAAGAATCAATAACGCCTGGGGAAGGAACCAAAGGGAGTGACTGATATAGGGGAGGTAATCAGGAAAGTGATGGAGTCCAGGTGAGTCTGATTGGTCGCAGGGGGCGTAACGATGGTGACAGGTGTGCGTAATAATGAGCAGACTGGTGACCTGGAACGCCGGAGAGGGAGTATACGTGACCCAGACAGAACAGGTAATAAGACGTGTGGGGATTTTGTGGAGATACTTAAGTAGAGTTTAACTGATCCTGACTGCAGTCTCTCATCTACTCTGAGCTCAGATGGGGAAACATGAGAAGAGTTTCATTCCAAAACGCTATATATCACTTTTCAGTAGTTTTGGTAAATTAGCCTTTATTATTTAAAGAAATTCTGAAAGAGATTGGTGCATTTTTTCACTCTCTAATCATGGTCTTGTTTAAAATCTATCACTTGATGGTTTCATTTCAGATAGACAAATGATCATGTTTTTTTGTGCAAAATGCTACATATCTGCATAACTCTCAGAGAAATAAGTAGTACTGCTAGGTTTTACACAGTCAAATGTAAAAATAACAACATTTTAAATAAAGAACTGTACAAATATAATATTTGTGAAATCAATATATATATATATATATATATATTTTTTTTTTTAAAGACAGTAATATGATATTTGTATTTAAAACCTTACATTTGACATTTTAGTCATTTAGCAGATTAGGCTAAGTTCATCGTTAGGAGCATCATTAAATCTCTGAGCAGTTCCCCAAAACCATTGTTATTAACGTTACACTTGAAAACGCTTGTAATCTAACGCCTGCCTCAGACCATTCATACTCGTAGAACAGCTAAATATCAGGGGTTAAAGCAAAAAAAAATCCTTATGTCGATCTCAGATTGATTGTCTTGTGCTAAATTAATCTCCCCTTTTATGTAAACAAGTCATGACCGTCATGCTTTTAGGAAAAGAGGATCATTTTTGTAAATGTATTAAACTGCAAATTTGACCAATTCCAGTCCCCTTGCTTAGGGTTCCCAGGGTGCTCCTGGGGAAACTTATTGAGAAGCTCAGTTCTAAGAAGCTCAGTTCTGGTGACAAGAAAAAGGCCGTTCTACTCCAGAATGAATGAAAATACAATGATGCTGACACCATCTAAAATATCATTTCCACTTCCATGAATGAGCCCAATTAGATATTGGTAAAGATGATGTTAAATGATTTTAACATATTGAACCATATAGCCTATATGCATGGTCTATTATCAGATGTTAAATGATTTTAACATATTGAACCATATATCCTATATTCATGGTCTATTATCAGATGTTAAATGATTTTAACATATTGAACCATATAGCCTATATGCATGGTCTATTATCAGATGTTAAATGATTTTAACATATTGAACCATATATCCTATATTCATGGTCTATTATCAGATGTTAAATGATTTTACCATATTGAACCATATAGCCTGTATGCATGGTCTATTATCAGATGTTAAATGATTTTAACATATTGAACCATATATCATATATTCATGGTCTATTATCAGATGGTAAATGATTTTACCATATTGAACCATATAGCCTGTATGCATGGTCTATTATCAGATGTTAAATGATTTTAACATATTGAACCATATAGCCTGTATTCATGGTTTATTATCAGATGTTAAATGATTTTAACATATTGAACCATATAGCCTGTATGCATGGTCTATTATCAGATGGTAAATGATTTTAACATATTGAACCATATATCCTATATTCATGGTCTATTATCAGATGTTCTATTAGCAATAAGCTTGATCCCCTGTAGCCCAACGGATGCAGCATAGTGGCTATAAATGAAGCATGGGGTTTGTCCATCTGCATTTACCCCATTGGACATCACTTCCTGATTATTATTATTATTATTATTATTATTATTATTATTATTATTATTATTATTATTATTATTATTATTATTATTATTATTATTATTATTATTATTATTCACTCAGAATTGTTGTTGGGGGGGTTTCTATTACAAAGTTGCCCTTTTAAGATGCCATTGCCCTTTTAAGAGCTCTGTTGTGAATGATCCTAAACCATGCTTGATACTCCGGTTTTAAGATGCTGTTGCCCCTTTAAGAGCTCTGTTGTGAATGATCCTAAACCATGCTTGATACTCCAGTTTTAAGATGCCGTTGCCCCTTTAAGAGCTCTGTTGTGAATGTTCCTAAACCATGCTTGATACTCCGGTTTTAAGATGCCGTTGCCCCTTTAAGAGCTCTGTTGTGAATGTTCCTAAACCATGCTTGATACTCCGGTTGTAACTGCATTTTTAAAACAATGCATTAGCGTAATTGTAGGAGTATAGAAATAAACGTGTTATCAATGGAAAGCTTGGATCCCCCTCTTTTTTAACAAAGGTCAAAACTGCTTTCAAAAGTGTTTTCCCCGTGATTGCATTAAGAGTTGTTGTCCGTTGACTGCTTGAATAAACGGCCCTACAAAGGCAAAGAGCATCAACTAGAAAACAGTTTTAAAAAGGCTTTAAAGTTGTTTTTGCTGTTCAGCCAAATATGTCGTAGGTAGATAAGTGTAAATGCACTGATGTATCATCTTATTATGACCACTGATCTGAACTATGACCCCTAAAATGCTGATACTGCACTCTGCCTTTGTATGACCTTAAACAGCTGTATGGGTCCAGCAAAAGCAAAGTGCAGTATCTAAAAAATCTAAATGTGTTTATCCAGCTTTCTTGTGGTTTTTAATGGTGTTGTGTAGTTGTGTTTTCATGTTTTGAATGTTGTATTGTAGCAACCCTCAAGCTTTTTTTATCGATAAGGTAAGAACTATTTCATCACAGAGAATGTTTATACTTATGTGACTTTGTATTAATATCAATGCTGTCCTTTTCTTTATGTTAGCGAGCGTTTCAATATTTTGTTTGCTAAATTTCTTACCATTATCTGGGTATTTGCATTTCAATGCGAGTTAAACCATAATATTTCTGCGTGATTGTGCCATGTTTTATTCTGGTGATAACTGGATCACTGGCTGTCTCATGGAATGTGTGAGGGTGAGTGTCATGGTCGGGATGGCCTGAACTCAGAGCCTGATAGAATACCAAGGAAAACCGTATTAACTGCAGTAGAACATGGTGGAACAAAGCCAGATGGCAGTAACCTCACTTACTGCTGTTTCCTTGGTTTTTACTGGGATTGTGTAGTTACAGCAAATCTGACCCTCCATTTTCTCTGAAACTGAAGATAATTGAACCAGGACACTTTGTCACAAGATATAACAGACTCTACGAAGTCTGATTTAGGTCTTAACTAATCTTTGACCAAATGTGTAGCAGCAGTTTGTAATTGTACGGCAGAATAGCTGTGCACATAATCCTAATACCTCTTCATGGACTACATTTGAACACTTAAACATTTTCTTCTTTTAGGGAGTGAACTGGTATGGTAAGATTACCTAGTGGGGCCAGTAACTGAAAGGTTGCTGGTTCGAATACCTGAGCCGTCAAGGTAAAAATCTGTCTGTGCCCTTAAGCAAGGCACTTACACCTGATTTGCTCCAGGGGGCGCTGTACTATTATGGCCCTGTAAAACAACACATTTCACTGCATCTATCCGGAGTCTGTGACAATACATTTACAAATATTTTATTTATTTATTACAACAGTTAATTTAACAATGCTGGTTATAAATCTTGTTGACATCCTCTGTAGCTCAGCTGGTAGAGCACGACGCTTGTAACGCCAAGGTAGTGGGTTCAATCCCCGGGACCACCCATACACAAAAATGTATGCACGCATTACATTTACGTCATTTAGCAGACACTCTTATCCAGAGCGACTTACAGTTAGTTCATTTTTTTTCATACTGGCCCCCCATGGGAATCAAACCCACAACCCTGGCGTTGCAAACGCCATGCTCTACCAACTGAGCTACCTCCCTGCCGGCCATTCCCTCCCCTACCCTGGACGACGCTAGGCCAATTTTGCGCCACCCCATTGGTCTCCTGGTTGCGTCGGCTACAGCAGAGCCTGGATTCGAACCAGGATCTCTAGTGGCACAGCTAGCACTGCGATGCAGTGCCTTAGACCACTGCGCCACTCGGGAGGTTAGAATGACTGTAAGTGACTGTAAGTCGCTTTGGATAAAAGCGTCTGCTAAATGGCATATTATTATTATTATTATATTATTATCCAAGGACACCTTGACTTGGATTACACTCTCACTCCAGAAAAATATTCACATGAAATCATATGACCTATAATTAGAGAAAAGGATTCCTGTGAACGAGGCCTGCTACAAGCAGGAAACCAGTTATGGAATGCGTGATCTATCTTGTCATCTTTTTGGGGTAACCACATTGGAACATTCCAACATTCATCTTTAAGGACATGAACTGGCAGAACAGGTTTCAGCAAAGTATGGAGTCATTGTTTTCAGGAAGGTGTCTCCATGGCGATAGGAGGGACAGGAGGCAGACTAAGGGCAAGGGAAGCCACCTGAACTACTGCCCTACAAAGGCAAAGAGCCGTCTACGCAAACAGTGAATCTGAGAAAAATGACTTTAAAGTTTGTTTTTTTGTCCAATCATATCAACCATGACCACTGATCTGACCTATGACCCCTTAAATGCTGATACTGCACTCTGCCTTTTTATGACCTTAAACAGCTGTATGGGTCATGCAGAAGCAAAGTGCAGTATGTAGAAATCTAAATGTGTTTATCCAGCTTTCTTGTTGTTTTTCTGTTTGATGGAAACAGTTTGAGAGTTGTAACTAAATTCCAACTGTATTTAATGGTGTTATGTAGTCATGTTTTCATGTTTTCAATGTTGTATTGGAGTAGGCCTAACCCTCACCAACATTTCTGTTGATGGAGAGAGACACCAGACAAGACATAGAGACAGCAACAGAAGAATAGGATATGATGGAGAGAGACACCAGACAAGACACAGAGACAGCAACAGAAGAATAGGATATGATGGAGAGAGACACCAGACAAGACACAGAGACAGCAACAGAAGAATATGATATGATGGAGAGAGACACCAGACAAGACACAGAGACAGCAACAGAAGAATAGGATATGATGGAGAGAGACACCAGACAAGACACAGAGACAGCAACAGAAGAATAGGATATGATGGAGAGAGACACCAGACAAGACACAGAGACAGCAACAGAAGAATAGGATATGATGGAGAGAGACACCAGACAAGAAACAGAGACAGCAACAGCAGAATAGGATATGATGGAGAGAGACACCAGACAAGACACAGAGACAGCAACAGAAGAATAGGATATGATGGAGAGAGACACCAGACAAGACACAGAGACAGCAACAGAAGAACAGGATATGATGGAGAGAGACAGAACAGGCCATATTAGAAGAAAATAGACATAGGACACAGTAACAAACTAGAACCTGAGACAGCAACAGACAAGACACAGACAGCAACAGACAAGACACAGACAGCAACAGACAAGACACAGATTGAAACAGACAAGACACAGACAGCAACAGAGAAGACACAGACAACAGACAAGAAACAGACAGCAAAATTCAATTTACAGACAGCAACAGACAAGACACAGACAGCAACAGACAAGACATAGACAACAACAGACAAGACACAGAGAAAGTGACAGAAGAGGGCAGATGGAGAGAGAACCAAGGTTGGTTGAGCAGAAGAGGGCAGACAAGAGAGACAGCAACAGAAGAGGGGAGACAAGAGAGACAGCAACAGAAGAGGGGAGACAAGAGAGACAGCAACAGAAGAGGGCAGACAAGAGAGACAGCAACAGAAGGGGGGAGACAAGAGAGACAGCAACAGAAGAGGGCAGACAAGAGAGACAGCAACAGAAGAGGGGAGACAAGAGAGACAGCAACAGAAGAGGGGAGACAAGAGAGACAGCAACAGAAGAGGGGAGACAAGAGAGACAGCAACAGGAGAGGGCAGACAAGAGAGACAGCAACAGGAGAGGGGAGACAAGAGAGACAGCAACAGAAGAGGGGAGACAAGAGAGACAGCAACAGAAGAGGGGAGACAAGAGAGACAGCAACAGAAGGGGGGAGACAAGAGAGACAGCAACAGAAGACAGAGAAAGTAATGGAGAGAGGCAGAGGAGGGGAGATCAGACAGTAGACTGTATCACTTAAAGCTGGTCTATATATTCTAATTACTGCACAGTGAGTGTGTGTGTGTGTGGGGGGGGGGGGATGTGTGTGTCTGTGAGTGTGTGTGTGTGTGAGAGAGAGAGAGTAAATAATGGTAAAACAGCATTATAATGATAGTCATACAATGCCAAGTATTTCTTAAGTATAAGCATTCTCCATGATGAACTAACCTTAGGCCTACTATAATACAACATTGAAAACATGAAAACACGACTACATAACACCATTAAATACAGTTGGAAGGTAGTAACAACTATCAAACCGTTTCCATCAAACAGATAATCAACAAGAAAGTTGGATCAACATATTTTGATTTCTTGATGCTGCACTTTGCCGTTGCATTACCCATATACTTGTTTAAGGTCACACAAAGGCAGAGTTCAGTATCAGCATTTTAGGGGTCATAGGTCAGATCAGTGGTTATGGTTGATATGATTGGACAAAAAAACAAACTTTAAAGCCATTTTTCTCAGATTCACTGTTTGCGTAGACTGCTCTTTGCCTTTGTAGGGCAGTAGTTCAGGTGGCTTCCCTTGCCCTTAGTCTGCCTCCTGTCCCTCCTATCGCCATGGAGACACCTTCCTGAAAACAATGACTCCATACTTCATGTTCTTAAAGATTAGAATGTTCCAATGTGGTTGGCCAAAATGATGACAAGATAGATCACACATTCATCATTCAGGGTTACTATCAAACAGAAATGTCACATTTCTGGTTTGTCCATACCTTGTTTCCTGCTTGTAGCAGTGTGCGTTTACAGGAATCCTTTTTTCTAAATATAAGTCACATGATTTCATGAGAATATTTTTCTGCAGTAAGAGGGTAATGCAAGTGAAGGTGTCCTTGGATCAACGTCAACAAGAGTCATAACCAGTATTGTTAAATTAACTGTTGGAATTGCAAAAAATATATATGTTTTTATTGTCAGATACACCGGATAGGTGCAGTGAAATGTGTTGTGTTACAGGGTAAGGCAGAGTAGTACAGCACCCATGAAGCAAGTTAGTGTTAAGTGCCTTGCTTAAGGGCACATCAACAGATTTTCACATTGACGGCGCAGGTATTCGAACCAGCAACCTTTCAGTTACTGGCCCAACGTACTAACCACTAGGCAATGTGACCACACCGTACCAGGTCCTGCCATAAAAGAAGACAATGTTTAAGTGTTCAAATGTAGTCCATGAAGAGGTATTAGGATTATGTGCACAGCTATTCTGCCGTACAATTGCAAACTGCTGCTACACATTTGGTCAAAGATGAGTTCAGACCTAAATCAGGCTTCATAGTATCTGTTATATCTTGTGACAAAGTGTCCTGATTCAATTATCTTCCGTTTCAGAGAAAATGGAGGGTCAAATTTGATGCAACTACAAAATCGCAGTAAAAACCAAGGAAACAGCAGTAAGTGAGGTTACTGCCATCTGGCTTTGTTCCACCATGTTCTACTGCAGTTACTACGGGTTTCCTTGGTATTCTATCAGGCTCTGAGTTCAGGCCATCCCGACCATGACACTCACCCTCACACACTCCATGAGACAGCCAGTGGTCCAGTTATCACCAGAATAAACATGGCACAATTCCGCTGAAACATTTTGGATAATTTTGGTCATAAAGTCAGTCTTGTCCAAAACTGAGTTTAGTGAGACTTGTGGTTGTGACTGCATCACAACGTAAATGAAGGTTGCCCACATGCCCACACCAAGTAATAATCAATTCAGAATGCAACTGCACCCGACCCAATCGTAATGCCTGGGGTAAATGTGGGTTGAATTTGGATATCCCTATGGGGCTAGTTAGGGACCATCAGTAAATTACACCATGTACATGGGACAACATGTTACAATTCCAATAGCTCCAAATATGGATTGCAAAACTAGAGAGAAACATCAGACAAGACACAGAGACAACAACATAAGAATAGGATATGATGGAGAGAGACACCAGACAAGACACAGAGACAGCAACAGAAGAATATGATATGATGTAGAGAGACAGCAGACAAGACACAGAGACAGCAACATAAGAATAGGATATGATGGAGAGAGACACCAGACAAGACACAGAGACAGCAACAGAAGAATATGATATGATGGAGAGAGACACCAGACAAGACACAGAGACAGCAACAGAAGAATAGGATATGATGGAGAGAGACACACCAGACAAGACACAGAGACAGCAACAGAAGAACAGGATATGATGGAGAGAGACACCAGACAAGACACAGAGACAGCAACAGAATAATAGGATATGATGGAGAGAGACACCAGGCAAGACACAGACAGCAACAGAAGAATATGATATGATGGAGAGAGACACCAGGCAAGACACAGAGACAGCAACAGAAGAATAGGATATGATGGAGAGAGACACCAGACAAGACACAGAGACAGCAACAGAATAATAGGATATGATGGAGAGAGACACCAGACAAGAAACAGAGACAGCAACAGAAGAATAGGATATGATGGAGAGAGACACCAGACAAGACACAGAGACAGCAACAGAAGAATAGGATTCTAATTACTGCACTGTGTGTGTGTGTGAGAGAGAGAGAGAGAGAGAGAGAGAGAGAGAGAGAGAGAGAGAGAGAGGGTGTTTAGGTACTGTTGGATTTTTTAATCAGTTTAGCTCATTGGACAGGTCAGAGTCTATGTTTAAAGTTCTTGAGTGGTTTTTGGCAATACACTGGTGAAGTATTCATGGATTTAGCTGTTGAAATTCCTTCCCGGACCCTCCTAAAGGCTATGGGCTAAGCCACCAAAGTCTTCAAATCCTAGGGGAGAGAGGAGCTGCTACCCCTGGGGAGAGAGGAGCTGCTACCCCTGGGGAGAGAGGAGCTGCTACCCCTGGGGAGAGAGGAGCTGTTACCCCTGGGGAGAGAGGAGCTGTTACCCCTGGGGAGAGAGGAGCTTCAACCTTGGGGAGAGAAGCTGTTACCCCTGGGGAGAGAGGAGCTGTTACCCCTGGGGAGAGAGGAGCCCCTGGGGAGAGAGGAGCTGCTACCCCTGGGGAGAGAGGAGCTGCTACCCCTGGGGAGAGAGGAGCCCCTGGGGAGAGAGGAGCTGATACCCCTGAGGAGAGAGGAGCCCCTGGGGAGAGAGGAGCTGATACCCCTGGGGAGAGAGGAGCTGCTACTCCTGGGGAGAGAGGAGCTGCTACCCCTGGGGAGAGAGGAGCTGTTACCCCTGGGGAGAGAGGAGCTGTTACCCCTGGGGAGAGAGGAGCTGCTACCCCTGGGGAGAGAGGAGCTGCAACGAAGAGAGACTGTGACCCTGCTCGGGAAGAGCTTATCGATTGGTGATTATTGGGGCACGTTTGGCAGGAGCTTCAGTGATGAAGACTGCTGAACTTGCTGATGTTTCACAATATGCCATGGCCGTCTCAGTCACCAGGTCCCAACCCAATTGAAGACAACCATCATCAAAACACTAAATTATGGAATTTCTTGTGGAAGAATGATGTCACATCCCTCCAATAGAGTTCCAGACACTTTTATTTTCTTATTTTTTCTTTTTTCAACCTTGACAATAAACATTTTAATGAACCACAAACACTTGATGTTTAGGGATGGCACACACATAGGGAGACAGTTTGCGTTCCTTCTCACATATGCACCTAGGAAGATGCAGTGTTTCTCAACCTGTCATTTTACATAATGTTGCAAGACACATACCATCAAATGAATCCATATACTTTTGTCCATATTTACAGAAGACTGTCATTTCACAAATTGTTCCTATATTGAAAGGACATAGGGAAAATAAAGTCAAACATTTCAATACAAAATAATAAAAACAATCACAACATTACTCAGTCTTAATGTATTTTAACCATATTAACCAGTTTAATCAAATTGTTTTCATTTGGAACACTAAATCAGAACTACATTTGGAGTTCCAGACCCTTGTAGAATGTATGCCAAGGCACATTGTAAGAGCTATAAAGAGACAGGGAGTGGGAGAGAGAACAGGTAGAACCTGATATGGAAATGAGCAGAACAAACTAAAGGAACTTTCCACCACCGAATGATAATTCCAGACTCTACTTCTATTGAGAGACATATAAAAGGTAAGACGACGATTGTTATGTGTATTAATATAGTTGATGATATTGTTATGTGTATTAATATAGTTGATGATATTGTTATGTGTATTCATGTAGTTGATGATATTGTTATGTGTATTCATATAGTTGATGATATTGTTATGTGTATTACTATAGTTGATTATATTATTATGTGTATTCATATAGTTGATGATATTGTTATGTGTATTAATATAGTTGATGATATTTGTCACAAACGTCTACTAAGTGAGTGGACCAAGGCGCAGCGTGCGATACGAACATGACTTTAATAAATTAAAGTACTCAATACAAAACAACAAACAATGACGAATCGTGAAGTCCTCAGTTACAATGACTGATACGGAACAAAAACCCACAACACTAAGGTGAACACTGACAGTTTAAATATGGCTCCCAATCAGAGATAACGAGCCGACAGCTGACACTCGCTACCACTGATTGGGAGTCACACGACCAAACAAGGAAACACAACCAAATACAACACAACCAATACCAAACACCACCAAATGAACACACCCTGGCTCAAAATACACAGTCCCGGAGCCAGAGCGTGACAGTACCCCCCCCTAAAGGCGCGGACTCCGACCGCGCCTACACCCCAAATAGGGAAGGGCTGGGTGGGTATTGCTCCTCGGAGGCGGCTCCGGCTCCGGGCTTGACCACCACTCTACTACAATCCCCCCGTAGTGCCCCCAGTCCGATCTGACCCAGTTAGCTGGATCAGGACTGCCGACGCGCACCCCTGGCTTGGCGCATGAGGCAGGAATGGACCGGACCTGGCAGACGATACGCACCCTTTGCATGGTGCGTGGAGCCGGAACAGGCCTCACCAGGCTGAAGACTCGCATCCCTGGCTTGGTGCGAGTAGCATGAATGGGCTGAATCCGGCTGACGACTCGCACCCTTGGCTTGGTGCGAGTAGCAGGAATGGGCTGAATCCGGCTGACGACTCGCACCCTTGGCTTGGTGCGAGTAGCAGGAATGGGCTGAATCCGGCTGACGACTCGCACCCTTGGCTTGGTGCGAGTAGCAGGAATGGGCTGAATCCGGCTGACGACTCGCACCCTTGACTTGGTGCGAGTGGCAGGAATGGGCCGGACTGGGCTGGCGACGCGCACCACAGACCTGGTGCGGAGAGCAGGAACGGGTAGAGCCGGGCTGACGAGACGCACCACAGGCTTGATGCGGAGAGCAGGCACGGGCCGTGCCGGACTGACGACGCACACCACTGGCTTGGTGCGGGAAGCTTGGATGGACCGGACTGTACTAGGGACACACACCACTGGCCCTACACCGGGATCTGGAACGGGCCGGACCGGACTGGCAACACACGCCAGTACCTCTCGCCGTGCCTCTACTTCCTCCATCCCCTCTTCGACCAGTGGCCCCCGTAACCCGGCGGCCTTCTCCGGCAACCCACTGGGCCGCTCTATCGCGGCCTCCTGCTGGTCCGACGTCGTGAGCCCCCCCCTAAACATTTTCGGGGCGTCTCTCCTACCCGTGGACCAGGTCTCCATGTCCCTCGCCAGCCTCTCGCCCTTCTGCCATAATGTCAAGCCCTTCTCCTCCTCACTCGGCTTGACCCAGTCCAGGAGGCGAAGGAGATCTGTGAGGGATCTCCCTGGCGATGGCTCCTGGACACGCTGCTTGGTCCCATCTTGGTGGGTTTTTCTGTCACGAACGTCTACTAAGTGAGCGGACCAAGGCGCAGCGTGCGATACGAACATGACTTTAATAAATTAAAGTACTCAATACAAAACAACAAACAATGACGAATCGTGAAGTCCTCAGTTACAATGACTGATACGGAACAAAAACCCACAACACTAAGGTGAACACTGACAGTTTAAATATGGCTCCCAATCAGAGATAACGAGCCGACAGCTGACACTCGTTACCACTGATTGGGAGTCACACGACCAAACAAGGAAACACAACAAATACAACACAACCAATACCAAACACCACCAAATGAACACACCCTGGCTCAAAATACACAGTCCCGGAGCCAGAGCGTGACAATATTGTTATGTGTATTCATATAGTTAATTATATATTTTGTGGACAGTGTTATAATAGGCCTATTCTCCTTAAAATGTTTTGGATATAAATTAGATGCGTGAGGTGAATTCGTTCTGTTTCCATCTGTGTGCCCCAGGGTGATCGCTCCTACACTATCTAGAATCTAAAAGGGTTCTTTGGCTGTCCCCATAGGAGAACCCTTTGTAGAACCCTTTTTGGTCCTAGGTAGAACCCTTTTGAGTTCCATGAAGAATCCTTTTGTTGGGTTTTATTTTTCTCATAATTGGATTTGTATGTGATGGATAGCTTGGAAGGAATGCACTAATGAGGAGCAATATACTGATATGGATTGTTTCACATAACAGGGTGGGGAACATTAGGGAGTAAGGGGAGATAAGAACTTGTGTCTCAAAGTACTAGACCTCACTGCCTCTTTGTATTCTGTGAAACTGTCCTTGAACCTGGATACAGTGGAGATTGTGTATTCTCGGTGCTGGCTCTGCAGGTTATTATCATAGCAACCAAGCCTGGCAACAACTGGAATGCCAAGGAGTTGAGACCAACCCCTGCGCCAACGGATTGGCTGAACCACACTCAGTCCTTTGCTCTGGTTGGCCAACAGAAGAGTACTTGAGAAATTTCTGTAAACAATAATTTTAGTTCTCTGTCGGCCCTGCGTGGTTTGTCAGTGAGCCCGTATACGAACCTTCATACTTATCATACAATACATTTTGCATATAATAAATTAAGCTTAGATTGAAGATCTCTTGATTCTTATTCCAATACCAGATTTGAATTACGCAATCTCGACAATTGGTGACCTCCGACTGTGATCTGGTGGCGGAACTTCGCTGGAATTCACCCAGCCTATTGGACATCACTGTCATCGAACTGTGTTTCACAAATTGCCCGGGCTTTTAAAAAGGTAAGCAAAACACCTATTGTAATATAACTGAAGTTTTGCACATTGGCTTTATCCAAATTAATTTTGTGAAACACCTGTTTGATGTAAGTGAACCCTATTCTACTTTAAATAACAATTACAGTATACTACTTCGATTTCATAATGTATTATGCAAATGTTTGATAATTGTGATGGTTAAACCCATGGGAAATAGAGGAGGCTGTGTGCCCAAATAGAGGAGGCTGTGTGCCCAAATAGAGGAGGCTGTGTGCCCAAATAGAGGAGGCTGTGTGCCCAAATAGAGGAGGCTGTGTGCCCAAATAGAGGAGGCTGTGTGCCCAAATAGAGGAGGCTGTGTGCCCAAATAGAGGAGGCTGTGTGCCCAAATAGAGGAGGCTGTGTGCCCAAATAGAGGAGGCTGTGTGCCCAAATAGAGGAGGCTGTGTGCCCAAACAGAGGAGGCTGTGTGCCCAAACAGAGGAGGCTGTGTGCCCAAATAGAGGAGGCTGTGTGCCCAAATAGAGGAGGCTGTGTGCCCAAACAGAGGAGGCTGTGTGCCCAAACAGAGGAGGCTGTGTGCCCAAATAGAGGAGGCTGTGTGCCCAAATAGAGGAGGCTGTGTGCCCAAATAGAGGAGGCTGTGTGCCCAAATAGAGGAGGCTGTGTGCCCAAATAGAGGAGGCTGTGTGCCCAAATAGAGGAGGCTGTGTGCCCAAATAGAGGAGGCTGTGTGCCCAAATAGAGGAGGCTGTGTGCCCAAACAGAGGAGGCTGTGTGCCCAAACAGAGGAGGCTGTGTGCCCAAATAGATTGTGTGTCGATTGTAAGTGTGTCATTTATGACTGTGTGACATATTTGACTGTGTGATAGGACTATGACTGTGTATTGTGAGTGAGTGTGATAACTGTATACTACGTTTAACTGTGTAATAACTGTGTACCATTTTGGCTGAGAATAAAGTTTAAATTGTGCAAACGTTAACAAAAGACACCCATAGGAGGCACTTTAAAATAGATTAGATAGTGCGACGCTATGACTGAAGGCTCATAGGGGGTACTTTAAAAGTTAGACAGTGCGAGTGTGGTCTTATGAATGAGAGTGTGAATGACAAGCCTGTATACTTTGTTAGAAAACTAATTAGAAGTTAAAACGTCTGTGGTTGTCCAAACTGTGTAATTTGGGGATAACTGTTGGGTTCGTGATTGTTTAAACCATATAACCCATCAATAACAATTGGGAACATAAAGCTAAAGTGATTAATTGTGTGACTGAACTGGTTTTGAATAGTTGTGTTGAAACAATTTGGTTTATTATTTGATTCAGTGTTTGATGTTTGACCGTGCAAAATACTGGTTAAACAAATTAGACCTAAACAATTCGGTTTATAAACGTGCACCAACTTTAACTAATTAGGTGGGAATTATTTGATTTAAATAAATGGACTGGGGTACTTTGAGTAACGGCGGAATATTGGAGGCGCGCTGAGACGAGAAGCAGCTCCTCACAGCTCCTCAAAAAGGTAGAGTTGCGAGGGGAGGGGCTGGAGAGAGCGAAAGTGTGGCTTTTGGAGCCATGAAAAGACTGGGAGATGGCTGGGAACGCATGTGGGTTTCTGACGAGAGATGTTCTGAACTTGCTCACCCGAGCGTCGTGGGTGAGAAAGTGGAGAATATTTACATTTGCATTTTTGGTGATTTGGCAGACGCTCTTGTCCAGAGCGACTTGCAGGAGCGATTGGGGTTGAGTGCCTTGCTCGAGGGCACATCGGCAGATTTTTCGCCTGGTCGGCTCGGGGATTGTAACCGGTGACCTCTCGGTTGTTGGCGCGGCGCTATTGGTTACTAAACTGCCAGCCGCCCCATATGAGTTTAAGATTGTGGCGTTGTTGGATAATATGATGGCGGATTAATCTGACCATAAGTAATGTTGTTTTAGACGTAATGTATAATATAGTACAAAACAAATAGAGGGTTAAATTGAACTAATTATCATGGTAGAGCTAACATAGTACAGTGAGGGAACTTCATTTTGTGTCAGAAGGTAAGATGAGATCATTAATGGTACTATTAGTGGAAATCTATTTATCATTTCAAGGCATGGAGTAATAATCTGCATTTATGAGTGTAAATTCCACGGCTGATGTGTTGATTGAATGGGTACGATGAGTATTTGGTTTGGTAATGTTGAATGGACTATTTGTAGCGAGCGTGTTTAGGGGTTAAATAGAAAAACTAAATTATACAATAGGGAATCAAAGATAGAGATTTGCTGAGGTGAAAGATACTGCGATTTTCATTTGGTGACGTCACTTGCTCTATGAACTGGAAGTAGTTACTTTGAGAGCATCGCAGATGGTGTGAAGTGACTGGCGATGTCCCTGGTTCGAACACAGGTAGGGACAGTAGATAAAGCTTACGCAGTGGGGCTATATACCTGAAAGGTTGAATTAGATATACTTTTCTAGAATACTTCTATTTAAGCTATGTAAATATGTTATAAGGTTACCATGCACTCTCTCCGAAGGAGAAAGGGGAGGGTGAGAGACAGTACAGTTCAGATGGTAGGAACATAATTAAATGTATGCTAATCAACGATAGCAAGTATTTGTTTTATTAATTAGGGCATAATCAGAGTTAAATAAATTGAATAGAATCAGAGTTAAATAAATTGAATAGAATTAGGGCATAATCACAGTTAAATAAATTGAATAGCGAACTGAAATGGTTTAGCTGGGAAATATTTTTTGGTACATTTTAGAACGATAATGTATTTTGGTTAAGTGGATGCAAGTGACATTGGCTGTTGTGATGGGGGAATGGCGCCAGCCTGTGGTGGGTTATGGATTTGTTACATAAACTTATATTTTAAACAAAAAGTGATGGAATAGGCTACAATTATGACATTATCAGAAAAAAGACACAATTTAATGTGAAATAGTTATTATAATTATTATTGATAGTTATTACAGTTATTATCATTGATCCAGTAATGATATAAGGATAGTAGAGGAAGGCAGGGGATTTAATCTCATTTATGGAAGTTATATTAGGAAGAAAATACCATTAAATTAGGGAACATTTGATGTAACTGTGATTGTATTGGCTAAAAACTCAAATATGACATTTACAGGGGGGACAGGAACAATAGAAGGGAAGACAGGTTTTCCTAGGGGGTTGAACAGATAATTGATAATGGATCATTTGAGATGAGATCACATGTAGCAGAGTTAGGGTAATCAATTAAATAATCATTGTATACTCGAGGAATTTTGAGTGGTTTTATAGATTAGTAATGAGGAATTAGATTGATACAAACAATTATTGATGGGTTAAGACTGGGGATAACCAGGAGAAAGAGATTAGCTCATCTCGTTGGAATGTTGCCAAGGGCTAGGGGAGCAGTAGTGAAGTTAGGCCGTATTTAGGTCATAAAAGTGAACTACCAAATTAAGGCCTGGCTATTTGTGGTTGTTTTTCAAATTGGTTTTTCAAAGAAAAAACAACACACCTAGTATGATGTTTATAAAGCCTTGTTGTTTCAATTTTGGGGGGTTTCAGCAGGTCAAGGGTGATAGGTCTTAGAGGAGCACACAGTGAATTTTATGGAGTTTTTTAGCTTTTTGGCTGAGTTTGGGGTATATATGATTTCTTATGAGAATGAATGACATGAGGATTTAATGAACACTTGGTGCTAACATTTATGAAGTATTTAGAATAATGGTAATGTTTAGTATACTATGGGATTAAACAGTTCGTTAAATGATTTCAATTGCCTCTGAACTCTGTTTTAACATTCTGGTGTTATTTTAATCATCCACACTAGTAAATTCTAAAGGCATGAGAGGAGGACTTTAGGATAGTTTATTTTACTAAGTTGAGGGTAATTTATAGTACTGTGAAAATTGTGAAGAAGATTATAATTTGGTAATAATATATTTGATTTGAACCATAAAATAACAGAAGAGAGAGTGGAGGAATGGCAATTGGATAATGAAATACCAATATTAACTAAAGTGATTGTTTAGGTAGGTGGTAATATTGACACATGGCCAAATCATGTGTCAAAGAGGGGGATGGGTATTAAATATTAAATATATACGAAGGAGAGGACAAAATACTTTATTAAATATATACGAAGGAGAGGACAAAATACTTTAAAAAAAAAAAAAAAAAAACATGTATGATAGTTTATTAACCACACCTGTATGTCAGAGATTTTGTGCCCCACAGGTGAACTAAAGGAGAAGGTGACCCACTCTATCTAACCAGGAGACCGAAGCAGGCCTGGCGGGAAGGGCCCTACCAAGTACTGCCTTTGCCAGCTGAGAGATCCATCTGGGTGCATGTCACACACTGTAAAAAGGCAAAACCAGCTACACCTGACGAACAAACACAGAGTTAGGAGAAAGATCCGATAACCACAAGGGTCCGGGGGTTGGCTCCTTAACGAAGATTCCCTTACCCTGTCTGATCATCCCTGTGTGAGTTCGGTAGAAGGTGAAGCAATGGGTTGGCCTCTGGCATCTGACATGTTCTCAGGGCAAGGGTGGGGATTCACAGGTCTCCCGACGGTAGGTAGCTGTCTGATTGTGGGGGCCATATTCCTAACACACACGGACCCTCCTGTTTCAGCCAGAAGTAGTAGTTAACCTAACACAAGTTGAAAAGGCATAGGAGACAGCTAGACGTAGGGAAAGGGGAAATTCTAGAGTAAACCTCTCTGAGGGAGGTGGTGAGACCGGGGCTGTGGTAAAGATAGTGCAAAACTATAGACCTGGAGGAAGTAGTACAGGTGAGAACGGGGTATAGAAATCTTAACCTGTGGTTGGAATGGATTCACTATACGGCAAAAAACTATGTCTAAAGAGGACTGTTTTGCCTGTGGGACAGCCAAACCAGGGTTGACAACTACTCCGTTCCCCTTGACAGGCTTTGACTCTCTGTCAGGTTTATCCTCCATGCAAGCCCGATAACGGGGTCGTCCCGACCTGGGTTGCCTACGTTTGAAGTCTCAGGGGATTCTAATTGTTTTTCTAGGACTAGTAAGATAGGATACAGAGTAGGGCATCTTAGCTCTGCTCCTACACAGAGAATATCACAACTGAAAGAAAACATGACTAATATTTCCTTTTTGTTGCAGTCAGAGGATTATAGGAGCCAAAACCAGGCCCGTGCTGACATCTGATGGATGTGTGGTGATAACTGATTGTGAACTCAACTACATATGTAAACAATCAAACGTGTCAGAGACTGGTGAGTTGTCAAATAGAAAGTAGGACCTCCTCCCGGGATCCTTTGATGAAAGGATCCTGTGATGGGATAGGAGTACCTCGAGAGGTTACAGAACAATTCAAAGCTAGGAATCAGATCGCAGCTGAGTTTGAATCAAGTATTTTTTTTGTTGGTCAACAATTAATAAAAACTTCGATTGGATAAATTATATTTACTATAACCAGCAAAGATTTATAAACCACACTTGTGATGCAATAAAGGGATTAGATGAGCAGACAGCGGCAACTATCTTAATGACAAAGCAGAATAGAATAGCGTTGGATATGCTTTTGGCTGAGAGGGGCGGAGTTTGTGTTCTGTTTGGATATATGTGCTGTACTTTCATCTCCAACAATATAGCACCGGACGGGCCCGTGACCAAAGCGCTTGAGTGACCATCACCACGCTGGCGAACGAACTGGTTGAGAACTCTGGTATTGATAGCTCCATAAACGGTTGGTTTGATAACATATTTGGTAAATGGAAAACTATTGTTGTGACTGTTCTGGATGAAGTTATAGCTTCTATGGGTATACTTGTTATTTGTGGATGTTGTCTTATTTCCTGGCTGAGTGACTGGTTTGGTGAGTACACTTCTATGGTGGTTACTGGATTTCTGACCCTAATAATTGTGTTTTTGCTGTTAATGTGTTGTGCTGCTTGCATCGTCCCCTGTCTCAGGAGGTCAGTGGTAGGAGCGGTGCAGGCGTCAGGTATGATGCTGTTGTTACCGGCCCAGGATGATGCGGGTGACTCTGCTACTGACTCTGAGACCAAGCTGGATGATCCATGGTTTGCCTAGTAAAATACATACACGCATTTATTTTCAGTTCTTGCTCATTTATTACCTTATGTTTTTACTAACCACTGTGATTGTTTATTCTTCCTGATGTGAAGGTAAAGGATTCCTGGGTGGCTGGTAGCCAACTCAGTACATGTTAGGTGTAGGGGACGAATAGAGGGTTAAAATTATAATTTTTTATTTTTTATTAACATTAAATGTTGTGATTTAATTTCCATATCCTGTTATTCTTAAGGGTGATTATACTCTGTTTAGAGTGACACCATAAATGGTGTCAAAAGAGGGAATTCAAAAATGTCCCTTTAAAAATCTTTAATCACACCCTAGAGTTTTAATAATCTTGTGTTTTGTGTTCTATTAATCCTGTGTTTTATGCTTTATTAATCAAGTTAGCCATGTGAATGTTTGTCTTTCCTTATGTGATGGTTTGAACTTCTTTGATGACTAGTAACAGTTTGCAAGTTGGGTGTCGATGGAAGGACTGAAGGACTTTTATTATCAAATTGTCTATTAATAAAAGTGTTTATTTTTGTTTGTATTGTATTTTAATGAGTGACACCCTAGAGGGCGTCAAAAGAGGGAATTGTTGGGTTTTATTTTTCTCATAATTGGATTTGTATGTGATGGATAGCTTGGAAGGAATGCACTAATGAGGAGCAATATACTGATATGGATTGTTTCACATAACAGGGTGGGGAACATTAGGGAGTAAGGGGAGATAAGAACTTGTGTCTCAAAGTACTAGACCTCACTGCCTCTTTGTATTCTGTGAAACTGTCCTTGAACCTGGATACAGTGGAGATTGTGTATTCTCGGTGCTGGCTCTGCAGGTTATTATCATAGCAACCAAGCCTGGCAACAACTGGAATGCCAAGGAGTTGAGACCAACCCCTGCGCCAACGGATTGGCTGAACCACACTCAGTCCTTTGCTCTGGTTGGCCAACAGAAGAGTACTTGAGAAATTTCTGTAAACAATAATTTTAGTTCTCTGTCGGCCCTGCGTGGTTTGTCAGTGAGCCCGTATACGAACCTTCATACTTATCATACAATACATTTTGCATATAATAAATTAAGCTTAGATTGAAGATCTCTTGATTCTTATTCCAATACCAGATTTGAATTACGCAATCTCGACACTTTCCACAGAGGGTTCTATCTGGAACCCAAAAGCGTTCTCCTATGGGGACAGCCAGAGGACCCTTTTGGAACTCTTTTTTCTAAGAGTGTACTGTATCGTAGGTCTATAGACTTGTCTTCTCAAAACAGGCTTAAAACACAACAAGCAACAACATTTTCTCTTTCTAATCTACTGTTAACTCTTTTCACTCAGGAAGGTATGTTGTGTGAAAGAGATACAAATAAATACTGTGGAAAGACTAACAACAACTTACACTTCCTAAAAACAGGTTGTTTGTATTCATTAGTGCCCACCGTAGCAAAACGTTTGGCAACAGAAACCGTTTAGGTCACGTTGTACAGCGTTTGGAGTAAACTGTTTATGCAACATTTTAAAACTGTCGGCTGCTGTGTAAACTAATGAATACGACCCAGGTTGTAGCCTACAACTCGGCTGTTGATGCCTGCCTGATGCTGTAACCTGAACTTAGCCTGAGGGGTGGACTATGATGCTAGCTAGATATACTGGTTTTCTAAAGTTAGCTAGCTTCAGTTATCTTCACATTCCATCTCAGGCCTCATCCATAGGAATGTACAGAGTGCCAGTCATCAGGAAGGTGCTCTCAGAACGGAAAATATATAATGACTTGACAGTTTAATCATACAAAATGGCGCTAACTGGACGTGGGCAAGTCAAATTCAATCAGTGGAGGTTGCTGTGGGGAGGACGGCTCATATTAATGATACCATTCCACCTATTCCACTCCAGCCATTACCACAAGCCCGTCCTCCCCAATTAAGGTGCCACCAACCTCCTGTGAATTCAATATATCAATATTCATTCATCCTAGTTCTACATTTCACATTTCGTATGATAAATGTAATTGTATCATAGTTCTACTATAGTGTAGCGATCTGTGCAACTTCCGGCGTGAGTTTACTGTGAACACTGAGGCTGTACCCACTTTAAGTTACAGTTTAGACAGAGACCAAGTAGGCTATTTGATCATAATGTAAAAAAGGCCTCCAATAACATTTAACATGGAAATAGCTGTTCTATCATTCAGCCTACAGTAGCAGCCAATGTGTGGTGTTCAATGTAAGCCTACATTCCATGAGACATTCCAAAAAACATGCAGAGCTTGACATTAACCTGTTTATCTACTTGTCCTTCACACAAGGAGGAGGTGACTGAAATGTTGTTGTGTTTGATGCAAGAAACCACTTTACTAAATAAAATGCATCATTATTCCCATGTACTATGATGCAATTCCAACCAAGTAACCCAATTGGCACCAATGGCGCGATGCGTAGGTTGTTTGCCTTTTTACAAGTGCAACCTGGGTTCACTTCCCTGCCCTGCTGTTTGCTACATTGGTGTCAGAAGTAGTATGGTGTCTGTGAGGCCATCAGAATGCACAGCCCGGATGTGTGATGGGTCTGAGTAGTCGAAGCACGGGACTTGCTTTTATAGGGGGCAGTGTGAGCCAGGTTACAATTCCCATCGCAGCAATAGGTTTAACCCTATAGACAGGTTATAATTAGGTTTAACCCTATAGACAGGTTATAATTAGGTTTAACCCTATAGACAGGTTATAATTAGGTTTAACCCTATAGACAGGTTATAATTAGGTTTAACCCTATAGACAGGTTATTATTAGGTTTAACCCTATAGACAGGTTATAATTAGGGTTAACCCTATAGACAGGTTATAATTAGGTTAAACCCTATAGACAGGTTATAATTAGGTTTAACCCTATAGACAGGTTATAATTAGGTTTAACCCTATAGACAGGTTATAATTAGGTTTAACCCTATAGACAGGTTATAATTAGGTTTAACCCTATAGACAGGTTATAATTAGGTTTAACCCTATAGACAGGTTATAATTAGGTTTAACCCTATAGACAGGTTATAATTAGGTTCAACCCTATAGACAGGTTATAATTAGGTTTAACCCTATAGACAGGTTATAATTAGGTTTAACCCTATAGACAGGTTATAATTAGGTTTAACCCTATAGACAGGTTATAATTAGGTTTAACCCTATAGACAGGTTATAATTAGGTTCAACCCTATAGACAGGTTATAATTAGGTTTAACCTTATAGACAGGTTATAATTAGGTTTAACCCTATAGACAGGTTATAATTAGGTTTAACCCTATAGACAGGTTATAATTAGGTTTAACCCTATAGACAGGTTATAATTAGGTTTAACCCTATAGACAGGTTATAATTAGGTTTAACCCTATAGACAGGTTATAATTAGGTTTAACCCTATAGACAGGTTATAATTAGGTTTAACCCTATAGACAGGTTATAATTAGGTTTAACCCTATAGACAGGTTATAATTAGGTTTAACCCTATAGACAGGTTATAATTAGGTTAAACCCTATAGACAGGTTATAATTAGGTTTAACCCTATAGACAGGTTATAATTAGGTTTAACCCTATAGACAGGTTATAATTAGGTTTAACCCTATAGACAGGTTATAATTAGGTTTAACCCTATAGACAGGTTATAATTAGGTTTAACCCTATAGACAGGTTATAATTAGGTTTAACCCTATAGACAGGTTATAATTAGGTTTAACCCTATAGACAGGTTATAATTACGTTTAACCCTATTGCTGCGATGCTTAGGGTGTTTGCCTTTTTCGCCAGCGACCTGGGTTCACTGCCCTGCCCCACTGTTTTCTACAATATTAATATCACAGACTACCCAACGTCCGTTGAACAAAGAGACACAACAATATGAGTGAAAGGATTTTAGGATAATATCAGTTAGTGTTGATTTAGAGTTGTCTTCTGGGTTCAGCCTTCTAGCTTCCTTTATCAATTGGGTGAAATATAACAAATGACATGGTCTCAGAGTTTGGAGATAACCAGTCCCAGTTTAAATCGCCCATGGTGTCCATTTAATTAATTCCCCAGAGCAGCAAGGGAATCTAGAGACTCAACCTTTGCAGAATCAGAATCACCTTTATTCGCCAAGTACATTTCCACATACATATGTAGGATCTTAATTTGAGCCAGTTTGCTACAGCAGGAAAATATTCCTACAGCAACAAGAAACATTCATTATTATGTGAATTATAATTAATGGATATTTTTGTAGCGGTTGATACATTTTTCGTAAGGGAAACTCAAGTCTGGCATTTCTAAGTGGAAATTACAAACTTCAGAAGCATTTTAAAACCTAAAATACACTACAAGTTTTACATTTCCTGCATTGCGGGAAAGTTATTCTGCAGTGGAGGGTGATCAAATTAAGATCCTACATCTGTACACATAATTCTACATGGTGATAGTGACAGACAACATTTAGAGACAGAATACAGACAGAAGAGTTTACACAAATGTCTGTACAACATTATACACAACTAGGAAGAGTGAGCATAGAGCTATAAGAGAATGAACAGTGGATATACAAATATACAGTACAGTGGGTATACATATACAGTGGGGAAATAAAGTATTTAGTCAGCCACCAATTGTGCAAGTTCTCCCACTTAAAAAGATGAGGGAGCCCTGTAATTTTCATCATAGGTACACGTCAACTATGACAGACAAAATGAGAAGAAAAAAATCCAGAAAATTACATTGTAGGATTTTTAATGAATTTATTTGCAAATTATGGTGGAAAATAAGTATTTGGTCAATAACAAAAGTTTCTCAATACTTTGTTATATACCCTTTGTTGGCAATGACACAGGTCAAAAGTTTTCTGTAAGTCTTCACAAGGTTTTCACACACTGTTGCTGGTATTTTGGCCCTTTCCTCCATGCAGATCTCCTCTAGAGCAGTGATGTTTTGGGACTGTCGCTGGGCATCACAGACTTTCAACTCCCTCCAAAGACTTTCTATGGAGTTGAGATCTGGAGACTGGCTAGGCCACTCCAGGACCTTGAAATGCTTCTTACGAAGCCACTCCTTCGTTGCCCGGGCGGTGTGTTTGGGATCATTGTCATGCTGAAAGACCCAGCCACGTTTCATCTTCAATGCCCTTGCTGATGGAAGGAGGTTTTCACTCAAAATCTCACGATACATGGCCCCATTCATTCTTTCCTTTACACGGATCAGTCGTCCTGGTCCCTTTGCAGAAAAACATCCCCAAAGCATAATGTTTCCACCCCCATGCTTCACAGTAGGTATGGTGTTCTTTGGATGCAACTCAGCATTCCTTGTCCTCCAAACACGACGAGTTGAGTTTTTACCAAAAAGTTATATTTTGGTTTCATCTGACCATATGACATTCTCCCAATCCTCTTCTGGATCATCCAAATAATATATGCATGACAAATGCACTCTAGCAAACTTCAGACGGGCCTGGACATGTACTGGCTTAAGCAGGGGGACACGTCTCGCACTGCAGGATTTGAGTCCCTGGAGGCGTAGTGTGTTACTGATGGTAGGCTTTGTTACTTTGGTCCCAGCTCTCTGCAGGTCATTCACTAGGTCCCCCCGTGTGGTTCTGGGATTTTTGCTCACCGTTCTTGTGATCATTTTGACCCCACGGGGTGAGATCTTGCGTGGAGCCCCAGATCGAGGGAGATTATCAGTGGTCTTGTATGTATTCCATTTCCTAATAATTGCTCCCACAGTTGATTTCTTCAAACCAAGCTGCTTACCTATTGCAGATTCAGTCTTCCCAGCCTGGTGCAGGTGTACAATTTTGTTTCTGGTGTCCTTTGACAGCTCTTTGGTCTTGGCCATAGTGGAGTTTGGAGTGTGACTGTTTGAGGTTGTGGACAGGTGTCTTTTATACTGATAACAAGTTCAAACAGGTGCTATTAATACAGGTAACGAGTGGAGGACAGAGGAGCCTCTTAAAGAAGAAGTTACAGGTCTGTGAGAGCCAGAAATCTTGCTTGTTTGTAGGTGACCAAATACTTATTTTCCACCATAATTTGAAAATAAATTCAATAAAAATCCTACAATGTGATTTTCTGTAAAAAATATTCTCAATTTGTCTGTCATAGTTGACGTGTACCTATGATGAAAATTACAGGCCTCTCTCATCTTTTTAAGTGGGAGAACTTGCACAATTTGTGGCTGACTAAATTCTTTTTTCCCCCACTGTACAGTACCCGTATAAATATATCTAAGAGAGATGAACAGAGTGCTAATGCAGTATAGTGCAGTTATTTAGTGTACAGTTCAGAGATGGCTTGATGTGGTGTGCAGCGTAGAGTGTATAGTCCTTTAGTCTCTATGGGCCAGATGGTAGTGTACAGTTCAGAGATGGCTTGATGTGGTGTGCAGCATAGAGTGTATAGTCCTTTGGTCTCTATGGGCCAGATGGCCAGTTGGTGAGGGCCACAGCATGGGGAAAGAAACTGTTCAGATGGGGGTCTATAACATCCAATCACATAGGTTTACAGCAGCTAACAGTTGCAACGTCATTGCTAATAACTCAAACTGCCTTATTTAGATAAAAACATAATCTCTGTACAGATGTAGAATCTTAATTTGATCACCCTGTTGCAGGAGAACTAAAACTTGTAGTGTATTTGAGTGTATTTAAGCTTTAAAAAAAGGTTTCTGAAGATGATCAATTCCACTTTTCTATTAAAATAATTGTTCATTAATTATAATCCACATAATAATTCAAATGTCCTGTTGCTGCAGGATTATTTTCCTGCTGTAGAAAACTGGCTAAAATTAAGATCCTACATCTGTAGCAATACACCTCTCTTTGATGTACATGGCTATATCAGGATTGACTTTTGACCATTTTACATCTTTTATTTACTGTTGTTTAGGCTGGTTGAAAGGTTTAAATAAAGACCATTTCTGTAAAGATAAAAAAGTATCTAACTTATAAATGGCCAGTTGGTGGTCCTCTGTAGCTCAGCTGGTGGAGAACGGCGCTTGTAACGCCAAGGTAGTGGGTTCGATCCCCGGGACCACCCATACACAAAAAATGTATGCACGCATGACTGTAAGTCGCTTTGGATAAAAGCGTCTGCTAAATGGCATATTATTATTATTATTTAAATCATGAGCCTCATCTTGAGGAGTCACCTGCGACAGCAGTCATAGGAGTGCTGATCTGGGATCAGTTTTGCCTTTTTAGATCATAATGAAACAGATTAAATGGACAGATCAACACTCCTCCTCTGAGACACTGCCTTTATGAATAAGGGCCCAGGAGTCACCAGGACCAACTGGAAGTCTCTCTGGATAAGAGCTTCTGCTAAATGACTAAAATGTAAATGTAGTATGAGTCAGCAGGACCAGGAAACAACGTGGTGTTCTAATTTCTGCACAAACTGTTTGAGCCAGTTTGCTACAGCAGGAAAATGTTCCTGCTGGGTGGGGAGGGGTGGGGATGGGACTGAGCTGAAACTGAAAGTAAATGTTTCTTTTGTACAGGATCCATTTGGAGACGACCGCGCAGAAAACACTATATGGAGAGAACTGAAAAATAAAGTGAGTATTTCTGAACAATAATCTATTCTAATGGACAGAGTAAGAGAATGAATACCTGGAATTAGATATTATTAGTTAGTAGAACTGCTACTTGAGCTTAGTTGCTGACAGACAGCAGTTTTCAAAGTGGAAACTAATCAGTAGGTCTGTGTGTTATCAGGTAGGCTATTATCATTGTCATTATGGAGACACCTATTTTACAACCCTTATTCCATAAAACATATTAACGCTGTAGAACTGATGCACATCAAGAAATAAGGTGACAAATCACAGGAAAACTACTTTAGGCGCTCTAGAGCACGTTAGATACATTCTGTCGGAGGTGGTTTAAACTGCATTCTAATGTCGACTTTGCTTATGGAAAACCATATCATGCGAAGGTTTTTACACATGCTCAGTTCTTGGGTTTTGTTCTTGGGTCTCGAGTGGAAATTTGAAATGGAAGTTATGGAACTCCATCATGTGCTTCTGTTATGAGAAAAACTCCACAATGAAACTGACATTAATTGTGGAGAATGATAGATCTGTTGGCCATCAAGTAGCCTATTAATTGTTATGCCTGTCTAGGCTGCTGTAGTCTACCGTTTTATACTATAAATATGTTGAAATGACTGGAGTCGTTGCAAATCATTTTGTGCCACTTGTGTAGCCAACCTGGAGCTGGCAAACAGATGTAATAAATAGCCTTTAACTTCAGTTTATTGTTGTTGTAGCCTTGTGTTATTATGTAATTAATAATGGCCTTGTTTAGTTAATTCAATTGGAAGTTATCAAGTGTCACCATGGTCACAGTTCTATTGCAATTGCTGATCAGATGTTAGAATGCATTAGATTGAAGGTAACAGTCAGCCAGATTAGGCTACAGGTAAAAAAATAACCTGGCTGTTGTTGACAAGCATGGACCTATTCAGTTCATATCCATATTATTAATATTTGATTCATTGATTGAAATTACGACCCCATCCTCAGTAGCCTATTCCAGCAGGCTACTGGGCAACAGAAGCACTTCCTACCTCAACATCGTCTTGCTATTCATGTTAAATAAATTCATCTGTCAATTTGAACTAAGCAAGCTGCTAAATCATTCAGCTTACATCTTGCCTACATCTTGCCCAGGCTATCAGGGGCTATGTTTTGGCCTAGTTTTCAGGCCTTGTGGGCGGGTTTTGCGTAGTCATTGGGCTAGAAAAGGTCATTGCATTAAATCACCTGACTGGATGTGTCTGTTAGTAAACTGTTTTATTTCTAAGAGATCATGAATAAAAGAGAACAATTGACATTCAAGAATTAGTTGTCACTGTGTTAACCACAACCAACATGCTGCATCTCTGTTTAGGGGTCAGTGCTCTAAAATGAGTCTCTCTGGGGAGAGAGAGGAGGGGGGCCCTGCCTCTAAAATGAGTCTCTCTGGGGAGAGAGAGGAGGGGGGCCCTTCCTCTTAAATGAGTCTCTCTGGGGAGAGAGAGGAGGGGGGCCCTGCCTCTAAAATGAGTCTCTCTGGGGAACATGACACCAAAACTAAAAGGTGAGCTGACAATATTGTTTAAGAATTTATATTCCAAAACGCTATATAGGAGATTAGATTTTAGATGTGATTTAAAACCATTGTTTAGCTGGAATGTAATGTTCGTATCCTGTATATTTGACTGTGATACGTGGTTGTCTCACCTAGCTACCTTAAGATTAATGCATTTACAGATGCCATATCTTAATTTGACCCAGTTTCTCACAGCAGGAATATGATCCTGCAGCAATAGCAAATGTGCATTTTTAGGTGGATTATAATTAAGGGGTATTTTCTGTAGGGGTTCATACATTTTTCATCAGGGCAAATCAAGTCTGACATTTGTAGGTGGAAATTACACTCCAGACACCTTTGTAAAGCCTTGTAGTGGTTTAATACTTTCTTTAAACATTAACAGCTAATTGACCAACATTTCTGAAAAGGGATATACAGTGGGGGAAAAAAGTATTTAGTCAGCCACCAATTGTGCAAGTTCTCCCACTTAAAAAGATGAGAGAGACCTGTAATTTTCATCATAGGTACACGTCAACTATGACAGACAAATTGAGAGAAAAAAATCCAGAAAATCACATTGTAGGATTTTTAATGAATTTATTTTCAAATTATGGTGGAAAATAAGTATTTGGTCACCTACAAACAAGCAAGATTTCTGGCTCTCACAGACCTGTAACTTCTTCTTTAAGAGGCTCCTCTGTCCTCCACTCGTTACCTGTATTAATGGCACCTGTTTGAACTTGTTATCAGTATAAAAGACACCTGTCCACAACCTCAAACAGTCACACTCCAAACTCCACTATGGCCAAGACCAAAGAGCTGTCAAAGGACACCAGAAACAAAATTGTAGACCTGCACCAGGCTGGGAAGACTGAATCTGCAATAGGTAAGCAGCTTGGTTTGAAGAAATCAACTGTGGGAGCAATTATTAGGAAATGGAAGACACACAAGACCACTGATAATCTCCCTCGATCTGGGGCTCCACGCAAGATCTCACCCCAAGGGGTCAAAATGATCACAAGAACGGTGAGCGAAAATCCCAGAACCACACGGGGGGACCTAGTGAATGACCTGCAGAGAGCTGGGACCAAAGTAACAAAGCCTACCATCAGTAACACACTACGCCGCCAGGAACTCAAATCCTGCAGTGCCAGATGTGTCCCCCTGCTTAAGCCAGTACATGTCCAGGCCCATCTGAAGTTTGCTAGAGTGCATTTGGATGATCCAGAAGAGGATTGGGAGAATGTCATATGGTCAGATGAAACCAAAATATAACTTTTTGGATAAAACTCAACTCGTCGTGTTTGGAGGACAAAGAATGCTGAGTTGCATCCAAAGAACACCATACCTACTGTGAAGCATGGGGGTGGAAAAATCATGCTTTGGGGCTGTTTTTCTGCAAAGGGACCAGGACGACTGATCCGTGTAAAGGAAAGAATGAATGGGGCCATGTATCGTGAGATTTTAAGTGAAAATCTCCTTCCATCAGCAAGGGCATTGCAGATGAAACGTGGCTGGGTCTTTCAGCATGACAATGATCCCAAACACACCGCCCGGGCAACGAAGGAGTGGCTTCGAAAGAAGCATTTCAAGGTCCTGGAGTGGCCTAGCCAGTCTCCATATCTCAACCCCATAGAAAATCTTTGGAGGGAGTTGAAAGTCCGTGTTGCCCAGCGACAGCCCCAAAACATCACTGCTCTAGAGGAGATCTGCATGGAGGAATGGGCCAAAATACCAGCAACAGTGTGTGAAAACCTTGTGAAGACTTACAGAAAACGTTTGACCTGTGTCATTGCCAACAAAGGGTATATAACAAAGTATTGAGACACTTTTGTTATTGACCAAATACTTATTTTCCACCATAATTTGCAAATAAATTCATAAAAAATCCTACAATGTGATTTTCTGGATTTTTTTCCCTCATTTTGTCTGTCATAGTTGACGTTTACCTATGATGAAAATTACAGGCCTCTCTCATCTTTTTAAGTGGGAGAACTTGCACAATTGGTGGCTGACTAAATACTTTTTTCCCCCACTGTATAGCGTTTTGGAATGAAACTCTTGATTCCCCATCTGAGATCAGAGTAGATGAGAGATGTAATGTTTGTCTCTGTTGTGTTGAAGCCCAATCAAGCAGGAGAGACCAGCCTCCCCTGTACCCAGCTGTGTGTCCATGAAGAGTGACAAGTCTATGGAACTTCCTATGAATTTCAGAGAGGGAGACTCTTCTAGTGAACAAAGGTAAGAAGAACTCATGGGTCATGATCATTGAGTTAAACAACACTGTCTCCAGTCATTTCTCCTCTCCCATTTTACCATTTATTTTTGTTTTCATAATCCATAGACTAATACTTTTTTCAATTTTCATAGTCCTGAAACAATATTAAACTAACACAACATTCCTTCCATGTGTGTGTGTGTGTGTGTGTGTCAGTGTGTGTGTGTGTGCACTCCCTGGATGAGGAGATGTAATCTCTATCCTGATTGCTGAGTCACTTTTACCCCTACCTACATGTACATATTACCTCAACTACCTGGTACCCCTGCACATTGACTCAGTACTGGTACTCCTTGTATATAGTCTAGTTATTACCGCAACTACCTGGTACCCCTTATAGCCTCATTATTATTATTTCATTGTATTACTATTTACTTTTTCTTTGTTTTTAACTGTATTTGTCAGCTTCCTGCCTCCTGTTTGTCTCCGGGCCTCTAGAGGTCATCTGTGTTCCCCTCTGCCTTAGTTCTTCCTCGTGTGTCCTTATTAGCTTGATCCAGGTCACCTGTGCCTTGTTTCCCCTAGAGTATTTTAGCTGTGTTTTTTCCCCTGTTCCTCACTTGGTTTTTGAGTCCTGGCTATGTGTCTCCTGCTTTGTCCCACCTTGTCTTTCCAAGTAAGCTTTTCTAAGTTATCTTTAGTTTGTTTTTCTCCCCTCGTGGAGTTATTTTGTTTTGCCTCCTGTTTTGTTACTCTACCTCTGTTAATATACCTCTTTCTGAGAAGAACTTTTGTTGGACTATTTTTGAAGTGCAAAGAACCTTTTTGTTACATTAAATCTACTTACCTGGAGTATTGCCTTGGGTGTTTCATTTGGGTCCAACTATACCTCCTCTGTGGCTAAGGGGTAGAACCCCCAGCTCTCCACATCTGAGACCGGAGTACTAGCCCAGCTTGTGACAGCATTGTTGGGAAAGGGCTCGTTAGTAAGCATTTCACGGTAAAGTGTACACCTGTTGTATTCAGCGCATGTGAGAAATACAATTTGATTTGAAGGCCATTGGCTCTAACGGTCGTCTCGTGCCGAACAGCGCATGTTCGGATGTTGAAGCACTGTGGCTAGGAAAAACTCCCTAGAAAGGCAGGAACCTAGGTAGAAACCTAGAGAGGAACCAGGCTCTGAGGGGTGGCCAGTCCTCTTCTGGCTGTGCTGGGGGGAGATTATAACAGTACATGGCCATTAAGGCCAGATCGTTCTTCAAAATATTCAAATGTTCATAGACGACCAGCAGGGTCAAATAATAATCACAGTGGTTATAGAGGGTGCAACAGGTCAGCATCTCCGGAGTAAATGTCAGTTGGCTTTTCATAGTCGATCATTCAGAGGTTGAGACAGCAGGTGAGAGAGAGAGAGAGAGAGAGAGAGAGGGAGAGAGAGCGAGAGAGAGAGAGACGGAGAGGGAGAGAGAGCGAGAGAGAGAGAGAGACGGAGAGGGAGAGAGAGCGAGGGTAACAGTCAGCCAGATTAGGCTACAGGTAAATAAATAACGTGGCTGTTGTTGACAAGCATGGACCTATTCAGTTCATATCCATATTATTAAATATTTAATACAGATTGAAATTACGACCCCATCCTCAGTAGCCTATTCCAGCAGGCTACTGGGCAACAGAAGCACTTCCTACCTCAACAGCGTCTTGCTATTCATGTTAAATAAATGAATCTGTCAATTTGAACTAAGCAAGCTGCTAAATCATTCAGCTTACATCTTGCCTACATCTTGCCCAGGCTACTGGAGGCTATCTGAAATAAGATGTAGGCCTATCAGTTATTGGTAATGGTGAGAGGTTAGCATGTTTTGTTGTAGCCTCTGTAACTTCTCATTCATAATTGTTCATGATTCATTCATTATTTTTATTAATCATGGCATCATTAGGATTAATTTAGTAGTGTTTAGAAACCTGTTATCTACTCACTTAGACAGATAATTACTCCAGTCATCATTTACCATTCAGTTACTATTGGGCAAAACATAACCCAAAACACAACCAAAACAAACTGCAAATGCAACCAACGAGTTTGGGACCAAATACTAAACCTTTGACTACTTTAATACACTTGAAGTGAATTGGTCAGAATACTTATGACTTCTTCAAATGGGGGGAATAGATACATAAAGTGCTTTCATTTAAAATGTTAGCTTCTCTATCAAAATAGATATGGTGTGGACTGTATACTCATATAATCTAAATCTGATACCTCACCGTCTGTCTTTTGACTGATACTGCTTTTTAAACTGCTCTGGTCAGTCTACTCAAATATTTGTACTATACAGTGAGGGAAAAAAGTATTTGATCACCTGCTGATTTTGGACGTTTGCCCACTGACAAAGACATGATCAGTCCATAATTTTAATGATAGGATTATTTGAACAGTGAGAGACAGAATAATAGTAAAGAAATCCAGAAAATGTTATAAATTGATTTGCATTTTAATGAGGGAAATAAGTATTTGACCCCTCTGCAAAACATGACTTAGTACTTGGTGGCAAAACCCTTGTTGGCAATCAGAGGTCAGACGTTTCTTGTAGTTGGCCACCAGGTTTGCACACATCTCAGGAGGGATTTTGTCCCACTCCTCTTTGCAGATCTTCTCCAAGTCATTAAGGTTTTTAGGCTGACGTTTGGCAACTCGAATCTTCAGCTCCCTCCACAGATTTTCTATGAGATTAAGGTCTGGAGACTGGCTAGGCCACTCCAGGACCTTAATGTGCTTCTTCTTGAGCCACTCCTTTGTTGCCTTGGCCGTGTGTTTTGGGTCATTGTCATGCTGGAATACCCATCCAGGACCCATTTTCAATGCCCTGACTGAGGGAAGGAGGTTCTCATCCAAGATTTGACGGTACATGGCCCCGTCCATCGTCCCTTTGATGCGGTGAAGTTGTCCTGTCCACTTAGCAGAAAAACACCCCCAAAGCATAATGTTTCCACCTCCATGTTTGACGGTGGGGATGGTGTTCTTGGGGTCATAGGCAGCATTCCTCCTCCTTCAAACACGGCGAGTTAAGTTGATGCCAAAGACCTAGTTTTTGGTCTCATCTGACCACAATACTTTCACCCATTTCTCCTCTGAATCATTCAGATGTTCATTGGCAAACTTCAGACGGGCCTTTATAAGTGCTTTCTTGAGCAGGGGGACCTTGCGGGCGCTGCAGGATTTCAGTCCTTTCACTGCATAGTGCATGGTTCTTCAATTCTGGTCCTGGAGGGCCGAAACACTTCTGTTTTTTATTTCTACCTGGTAGTTAATTGCACTCACCTGGTGTCCCAGGTCTGAATTAGCCCCTGATTAGAAGGAGAGGATGAAAAACAGAGGTGTTTCGGCCCTCCAGGACCGGAATTGAAGAACCCTGGCATAGTGTGTTACCAATTGTTTTCTTGGTGATTAAAGTCCCAGCTGCCTTGAGATCCTTGACAAGATCCTCCCGTGTAGTTCTGGGCTGATTCCTCACTGTTCTCATAATCATTGCAACTCCACGAGGTGATATCTTGCATGGAGCCCCAGGCCGAGGGAGATTGACAGTTCTTTTGTGTTTCTTCCATTTGCGAATAATCGCACCAACTGTTGTCACCTTCTCACCAATTGTTTGGCGATGGTCTTGTACCCATTCCAGCCCTGTGTAGGTCTACAATCTTGTCCCTGACATCCTTGGAGAGCTCTTTGGTCTTGGCCATGGTGGAGAGTTTGGAATCTGATTGATTGATTGCTTCTGTGGACAGGTGTCTTTTATACAGGTAACAAACTGATATTAGGAGCACTCCCTTTAAGAGTGTGCTCCTAATCTCAGCTCGTTACCTGTATAAAAGACACCTGGGAGCCAGAAATCTTTCTGGTTGAGAGGGGGTCAAATACTTATTTCCCTCATTAAAATGCAAATCGATTTATAACATTTTTCACCTGCGTTTTTCTGGATTTTGTTGTTGTTATTCTGTCTCTCACTGTTCAAATAAACCTACCATTAAAATTATAGACTGATCATTTCTTTGTCAGTGGGCAAACGTACAAAATCAGCAGGGGATCAAATACCTTTTTCCCTCACTGTACATGTTTCTATCTAGAAGCAATAATCTGATAATTTCTAATAATGATACATTAATTTATTAATAGATATGGCAGGTTTCAGGACACTGATATATCTGAATATGTTGAAAAAATATACTGCCACCATTTTGACCACCAAAGAATAGCAGTGTGGTTTTAATATGTTTTTACTCTTTGCAGGCTGTCAGGCTGTCTAGTCACAGAGGAAGGCTGTGCTTCTCTGGTCTCAGCTCTGAAGTCAAACCCCTCACACCTGAGAGAGCTGGATCTGAGTAACAATGACCTGAAGGATTCAGGAGTGAAGCTGCTCTCTGCTGGACTGGGGAATCCCCACTGTAAACTGGAGACTATGAGGTCAGTATTCCTGTAGTTGGTCAACAAGTGATAACTGTTCACCAGATACACATGTGTTTACCAGGCACACATAGTCCACACCATATGTGTTTGGACAGTGAAGCTTACAGTGTTACGTTTGGTGCTATGCTCCAGCCTTTTGGATTTGAGATGGAATGTTTCATATTAGGCGACAGAACAGAATGTCACCTTTTATTTAAAGGTATTCATATATATTTTACCGTTTAGAAATGAAAGCACTTAATGTATCTAGTTCTCCCATTTGAAAAAGTATTTTATTATTTGGACAAATTAATTTAGTCCAAAGTTTAGTGTTTGGTCCAATATTCTTTGCCTGCAGTGATTACATCAAGCTTGTGATTCTACAAACTTGTTGAATACATTTGCAGTTTGTCTTGGTTGTGTTTTAGATTATATTTATCTTAATAGAAACTGAATGGTGAATAATGTCCTGTCATTTTGGAGTCACTTCACTTGTATTGTAAGTAAGAATAGAAGATGTTTCTGAACCCTTCTACATTCATGTGGATGCTACTATGATTATAAATAATCATTAATAAATGGTGAATTTAATGAATGAGAAAGTTACAGAGGCGGAAGGATCATACCCCCTCTGTTATTGGTAATGGTGAGAGGTTAGCATGTTTTGTTGTAGCCTCTGTAACTTTCTCATTCATAATTGTTCATGATTTATTCATGATTTTTATTAATCATGGCATTATCAGGATTAATTTAGTAGTGTTTAGAAACATGTTATCTACTCACTTAGACAGAAAATTACTCCAGTCATCATCCACCATTCAGTTACTATTGGACAAAACATAACCCAAAACACAACCAAAACAAACTGCAAATGCAACCAACGAGTTTGGAACCAACTACGAAACTTTTGACTACTTTAATATACTATAAGTGAATTGGTCAGAATACTTATGACTTCTTCAAATGGGGGACTAGATACATGAAGTGCTTTCATTTCTAAACGGTGAAACAGATATGTATTAAAATACCCTCAAATAAAAGGTGACATTATATACTGTCACGTCATATGAAACATTTGATCTCAAATCCAAAATGCTGGAGTATAGAGTCACATTTAAAATGTCAGTTTCACTGTCAAAATAGATATGGTGTGGACTGTATACTCAATACAATCTAAATCTGATACCTCACTGTCTGTCTTTTGACTGATACTGCTTTTTAAATTGCTCTGGTCAGTCTACTCAAATATTTGTAATTAGAATTTTTCTATCTACAAGCAATACTTTGATAATTTGTCATTTCGAATAATGAAACATTCATTTATGAATAGATATGGCAGGTTTCAGGACTCTGATATATCTGAATATGTTGAAAAATATATACTGCCACTATTTTGACCACCAAAGAATAGCAGTGTGGTTTTAATATGATTTGACTCTTTGCAGGCTGTCAGGCTGTCTAGTCACAGAGGAAGGCTGTGCTTCTCTGGTCTCAGCTCTGAAGTCAAACCCCTCACACCTGAGAGAGCTGGATCTGAGTAACAATGACCTGAAGGATTCAGGAGTGAAGCTGCTCTCTGCTGGACTGGGGAATCCCCACTGTAAACTGGAGACTCTGAGGTCAGTATTCCTGTAGTTGGTCAACAAGTGATAACTGTTCACCAGATCCACATGTGTTTACCAGGAACACATAATCCACACCATATGTGTTTGGACAGTGAAGCTTACAGCTTTACATTTGGTGCTATGCTCCAGCATTTTGGATTTGAGATATAATGTTTCATATTAGGCAACAGTACAGAATGTCACCTTTTATTTGAGGTTTTTCATACATATCTGTGTTACTTTTTAGAAATGAAAGTACTTTATGTATCTAGTTCTCCCATTTGAAGAAGTCGTAATAATTTGGACAAATTCACTTATATTGTATTAAAGTAGTCATAAGTTTAGTATTTGGTCCCATATTCCTTGCCTGCAGTGATTACATCAAGCTTGTGATTCTACAATCTTGTTGAATGCATTTGCAGTTTGTCTTGGTTGTGTTTTGGATGATGTTTTTCCCAATAGAAACTGAATGGTGAATAATGTCCTGTCATTTTGGAGTCACTTCACTTGTATTGTAAGTAAGAATAGAAGATGTTTCTGAACACTTCTACATTCATGTGGATGCTACCGTGATTATGAATAATCATGAATGAATCGTGAATAAGGATGAATGAGAAAGTTACAGAGGAACAAGGAATACCCCATCTGTTATTGGTAATGGTGAGAGGTTAGCATGTTTTGTTGTAGCCTCTGTAACTTTCTCACTCATTATTATTCAAGATTCATTCATGATCTTTCTCAATCATGGCAGTCACAGGCTTGATTTAGTCATTGCATTCAAAGAATATGGGACCAAATACTAAACTTTTGACTACTTTAATACACTATAAGTGAATTGGTCCGAATACTTATGACTTCTTCAAATAGGGGGACTAGATACATAAAGGGCTTTTATTATTCTAAATGGTGAAACAGATATGTATGAAAATACCCTCAAATAAAAGGTGACATTATATACTGTCACCTCATATGAAACATTTGATCTCAAATCCAAAATGCTGGAGTATAGAGCCACATTTAAAATGTTAGCTTCACTGTCAAAATAGATATGGTGTGGACTGTATACTCAATACAATCTAAATCTGATACCTCACTGTCTGTCTTTTGACTGATACTGCTTTTTAAACTGCTCTGGTCAGTCTACTCAAATATTTGTCATATGCATTTTTCTATCTACAAGTAATACTTTGATAATTTGTCATTTCTAATAATGAAACATTCATTTATGAATAGATATGGCAGGTTTCAGGACACTGATATATCTGAAAATGAAGAAAAAATATACTGCCACTATTTTCACCACCAAAGAATAGCAGTGTGGTTTTAATATGATTTGACTCTTTGCAGGCTGTCAGGCTGTCTAGTCACAGAGGAAGGCTGTGCTTCTCTGGTCTCAGCTCTGAAGTCAAACCCCTCACACCTGAGAGAGCTGGACCTGAGCTACAATCACCCAGGAGACTCAGGAGTCAGACTGCTCTCTGCTGGACTGGATGATCCACACTGCAGACTGGAGAAACTCAAGTATGTAGAGGGTTTATGTCAATGTTCATATCAGACATGTTGGAGTTATCAGGCTAGTTAAGACAAACATTCTGACCACCACTTGGACTAAGTTATATAAAGACTGTGTTTTGTGTTGTGTTGTGTGTGTGTGTGTGTGTGTGTATGTGTGTCCTGTGTGTGTGTGTGTGTGTGTGTGTGTGTGTGTGTGTGTGTGTGTGTGTGTGTGTGTGTGTGTGTGTGTGTGTGTGTGTGTGTGTGTGAGTGTGTGTGTGTGTGTGTGTGTGTGTGTCCAGTGTGTGTTTGGGGGTCCAGTGTGTGTGCATGTGTGTGTGTGTGTGTGTGTGGTGTGTCCAGTTCGTGTGTGTGTGTCCAGAGTGTGTGTGTGTGTCCAGTGTGTGTGTCCAGAGTGTGTGTGTGTGTGTGTCCAGTGTGTGTGTCCAGAGTGTGTGTGTGTGTGTGTCCAGTTTGTGTGTGTGTCCAGTTTGTGTGTGTGTGAGTGTGTGTGTGTGTCCTGTGTGTGTGTGTGTGTGTGTGTGTGTGTGTGTGTGTGTGTGTGTGTGCACGTGTATCAGTACACACATTGGACACACACACATACTGGACACACACACACACACATTGAACACCCTGGACACACACACACACACACTGGACACACACACTGGACACACACACACAAACACACTGGACACACACACACACACACACTCACACACACTGGACACACACACACACACTGGACACACACACAAACACACTGAACACACACACTGGACACACACTGGACACACACTGGACACACACTGGACACACACACACACACTGGACACACACACACAGGACCACACACACACACACACTGGACACACACACACACACACATACACTGGACACACACACAAACACACTGGACACACACACACATACACACACACTGGACACACACACACACACTGGACACTCACACACACATACACACACGCACACACTGGACACACACACAGATTGGACACACACACACACTGGACACACACATTCACTTGACAAACACACAAACTGAACACACACACACTGGACACAAACTGGACACACACACTGGACACTGGACACACACACACACACTGGACACACACACAAACTGGACACACACACTGGACACAAACTGGACCCACACACTGGAAACTGGGCACACACACACACTGGACACACACACAAAGAGGACATACACACACAAACTGGACACACACACACACACACTCACACACACACACTGGACACACACAAACTGGACACACACACACACACACACTGGACAAACACACACAGACACACACACACACACAGGAAACACCCACTGCACACAAACACAGACACACTGGACACACACACAGACAAAAATTCTTACCACCGCTTGTACAAAGTTATATGCTGAATGTGTGTGTGTGTGTGTGTGTGTGTGTGTGTGTGTGTGTGTGTGTGTGTGTGTGTGTGTGTGTGTGTGTGTGTGTGTGTGTGTGTGTGTGTGTGTGTGTGTGTGTGAATTCAGGTGTATCCCTCAATGACTGTCTGTTCTTCTGCTTACCGCTACAGTGTGGAACACGGTGTAGAGATCACAATGAAACCTGGACTTAGAAAATGTGAGTGTTGACTGCTGTGAAAAATATGACTAAGAATAAGTCTTAATTCAAGTGAAGTCAAAGTCAAAGACCACCATCATTACTTACTTGGTCATATTAAATATCAGCTGTGGTTCTAGAGAAGCACAAATCAGGGACACCAAAGTTTACAAAGTGTTGCTTTGACAATGTGTGTGTCTGTATATGTGTGTGGCGTGTTCCTGTTACATTAGAAATGTGTGTGTGTGTGTGTGTGTGTGTGTATCCAGTGTGTATGTGTGTGTGTGTGTTCAGGATGTGTGTGTGTGTATGTGTGTGTGTTCAGGATGTGTGTGTATGTTTGTGTGTTTGTTCAGGTTGTGTGTGTGTGTGTGTGTGTGTGTGTGTGTGTGTGTGTGTGTGTGTGTGTGTGTGTGTGTGTGTGTGTGTGTGTGTGTGTGTGTGTGTGTGTGTGTGTGTATGTGTTCAGGATGTGTGTGTGTGTCCAGTGTGTGTGTGTGTATGTGTGTGTGTGTGTGTGTGTGTGTGTGTGTGTGTGTGTGTGTTCAGGATGTGTGTGTGTGTTCAGTTTGTCTGTGCATGTGTGTGTGTGTGTAATTAATGGGAATAAGTGTGTTTTATATTACCATACAGTATAACATATGATCATTCAACAAATCTCAAGTTACCTTAACTTCTCCTTTTGATACCTAGAAACATCTACATTAAATGAATTAGTGAAAAGTGAGTTAACATTCTAATGTGAATGATGATGATTTCTAATATTGTGTCTGGTTTCATCCATCAGATGTCTGTGATCTCACACTGGACCCAAACACAGTAAACAGACTCCTCTCTCTGTCTGAGGAGAACAGAAAGGTGACAGGTAGGAGAGAGGAGCAGCCGTATCCTGATCACCCAGAGAGATATGAGGTCTATAGACAGGTGCTGTGTAGAGAGGGTCTGACTGGGCGCTGTTACTGGGAGGTAGAGTGGAGTGGGATCAGGGCTGGTATAGGAGTGGCATATAAAGGAATCAGCAGGAGAGGATGGGGTAGTGACTGTTGGCTTGGACACAATGACAAGTCCTGGAGTCTGATCTGCTATGACAACAGTTACTCTGCCTGGCACAATAAGAAGTCCACTACCATAGATGTCCCCTCCTCCAGCTCCCACAGAGTAGGAGTGTATCTGGACTGGCCAGCCGGCACTCTGTCCTTCTACAGAGTCTCCTCTGACACACTGACCCACCTGAACACATTCCACTCCACATTCACTGGGCCCCTCTATCCAGGGTTTAGGGTTTGGGACTCGGTGTCCCTATGTTAAATACACACTGGACACTGTACACACACACAGACACTGACACACTGGACACACACTGACACAATGGACACACACACACACTGGACACACACACACACACTAGACACACACACACACAAACACTGGACACACACACACACTGACACACTGGACACAGACACACACTGGACACAGACACACACTAGACACACACACACACTGGACACACACACTGGACACACAAACACACTTGATACACACACACTGTACACACACACACACACACACACACCGGACAAACAAACACTGGACACACACACACACACACACACACACACAGGACACACATACATTGATCACACACACTGGACAAACACACACACACACTGGACACACACACTGGACACACACACACTGGACACACACACACACACAGAGGACACACACACACTGGACACACACACACACACTGGACAAACAAACACACACACACACACTGGACACACACGCACACACACAGGAAACACACACAGGACACACACACACACACACTGGACACACACACATACACACACATGACACACACACTGGACACACACACACACACACACTCACACACACTGGACACACACACACACAGGACACACACACACACTGGACACACACACACACACACACAAACACACACACACACACACACTGGACACACACACACACACACACACAAACACACACACACACACACACACTGGACACACACACTGGACACACACACATACGCTGGACACACACACACACACACACACTCACACTGGACCCACACACATACACACTGGACACACACACACTGGACACACACAAACACACACACACACTGGACACACACACACCTGACACACACACACACAGGACACACACACACACTCAGACACACTGGACACACACACACACTGGACACACACACTCACACACACTGGACACACACACACACTCACACTGGACCCACACACATACACACTGGACACACACACACTGGACACACACAAACACACACACTGGACACACACACACACCTGACACACACACACACAGGACACACACACACACTCACACACACTGGACAAACACACACACTGGACACACACACTCACACACACTGGACACACACACAGACACACACTGGACACACACACATACACACTTACACACACACACACACTCACACACACTGGACACACACACACACACTGGACACACACACACTGGACACACACAAACACACAGTGGACGCACACACTGGACACACACACATACGCTGGACACACACACACTGGACACACACACACACACACTCACACTGGACACACACACACATACACACAGGACACACACACCTGACACACACACACACAGGACACACACACTGGACACACACACACACTGGACACACACACACACACTGGACACACACACACATACACACTGGACACACACACCTGACACACACACTAGACACACACACACACACACCTGACACACACACACACACGCATCCACACACACACACTGGACACACATACACATACACACACACTGGACACACACACACACACTGGACACGCATCCACACACACACACACTGGACACACACACACATACACACACACTGGATTCACACACACACATACACACACTGGACACACACATCCATACACATTGGACACACACACACTGGACACACACACACACTGGACAGACACACACTGGACACACACACACTGGAAACACACACTCACACACTGAACACACACACACACACTGACACTGAACACACACACATACTGGACACACACACAATGAACACACACACACACAGGACACACACACACACTGGACAAACACACACTGGACACACACACACACACACACACACTGGACACACATACATACACTGGACACACACACTGAACACAACCAGCCCTGCCATTTCTACCTGTCCTGATCTAGTGTTTCACCCCTGACCTCCTCACACCGTCTCACTGTCCATGTCTGCTTTTAGCTCCCACCTCTACTTCACTGTGTTATAATGGACCTTATGCTTGTTATGTCACCTCTGGAACCAGTTATCAAACATACTGACCTTTCTGACCCTATCCCATGGCCCTACTTTCTACAACTGAACATTTAAATTCCTCTATGAGTTTTGTTTCGTGTCCATTTACTTATCTATGTATTTGTTGTGTATTGGGGTTGTGCTGCAGAGCATCATGGGGGTTTGTATGTGTTGAGATGATCACGTTCCAGATAAATGGTTGAACTGATTCCTGTCTCCTGTCTCATCATTATTGAATTGTTGTACAGACGTGGTTATGAAACCCACGAGACATAACAAAAGATTGGCGATGAGTAAGTCTGAATCTACAGGAACTATTCTGTCTGGAAGAAGTGGGTTTTTACAACTGTTTAAAACTGTTATTTTCTGTGGTACAGAATAGGCTAATGTTAGCACAGTGTATTAGCACAAGTTAGCACAAGTGCATAGTCGAGCTAGCTAAGAGAGAGAGTTAACATCGTCATGACGTCAGAAAAGGACTGGAGACGGATGTCGGAGCGGGAAAACAATGTGATTAAAAGGGAGGAATATACAGTGATTAAAGGAAAGGACATTTATTCAACTGTGAAGATGAACTTTGGAATTAAATCTGCTAAATTAGCGAACTTAGGAGGAAACGTCAGTGAGTGAAGTGAATGAAGATCACGTGACTGAGGAAAATATTGCTTTGGTTGAGGACAATATTGAAGTGAGTGACAATCAGGAGCTTATTGAGAAAGGAAAAATTATTGGAATTGTTGGAAACATTGGACAATTTGATGAAAGTATTGAGCAGTGGAGCTCATATACAGAACGGATTGAATATTTTGTTCTTGTAAATGATATGGATGAGGACAACATTGTGCCTACATGTTTTAGTGTAATGGGGCCAAAGACATTTAATTTACTAGGCAGCCTGCTTCAGCCAGTCAGAACAGGTAATAAGACGTATGGGGATATTGTGGAGATACTTAAAGGACATTTTTCACCAGAACCACTAGTTAATGCTGAAAGGTTCAGGTTCCACAGGAGACATCAGGAAGAGGGAGAATCAGTAACAATGTTTGCTGCTGCATTAAAGAAACTACCAGAACACTGAGTTTAATGCTGTTCTAAATGACATCATTAGAGACAGACTAGTATGTGGGCTACGGAGTGAAGCTACACAAAAGAGACTGTTGACTGAAAGTCATCTGACCTTGGCAAAGGACATGGAAATCAGTGTGTCCATGGAATTAGCTGCTAATGAGGCTCAGGCAGGTAGTTAGTGGGTAAGAGCGTTGTGCCAGTAACCGAAAGGTCGCTGGTTCTAATCCCAGAGCCGACTAGGTGAAAAATCTGTCGATGTGCCCTTGAGCAACGCACTTAACCCTAATTGGTCCTGTAAGTCGTTCTGGATAAGAGCGTCTGCTAAATGACTGAAAATGAAATGAAATGAAATTTAGAACTATCCACTGCTAGGATCCATGGGGCTAGCCAAACAACACATTTTGTGTATGTGGTTTATTATAATTGTATTTATCTGCAATCACTAGTTTCCATAATATACTGATATATATTTTAACAGTATTGTGTCTCTAGTTGTATAAACATTCCTGCTGCTATTTGTTCTTGTCTGTGTTCCTTTCAAATAAATAAAAAGTTGATCACAGAGCTCCAACTGAAAATCAGAGACCGGGAAATCAAGTCACATGCTTCCACTGTGGCAATGTCACGGTTTCAGCCGAGGCTGCTCCTCCTCCTTGTTCGGGCAGGCTTCGGGGTTCGTCGTCCCCGGAGTACTAGCTGCCACCATTTGATGTTTTCGATGTTTGTTTTGTCATGTCTAGTTAAGTGCACCTGTTTCGTATTCTGTCATGATTATGTCACCTATAAGTTTCCCTGTGTTATGTTTGGTAGTTGTGTGTTATTGTCCGCCTGTCGTTTGGTGTCGAGGTTCGGTACTTTTGTTTGTGGGTGTTTTTACGCATTTCGCGTATTAATTCGCCTCCGGTGTTTTCGAGGCCATTTATTTTGTATTTGTTCCAAGTATTTCAGTAAAGTGGTTTTGACTTATCCTCTGTGTCCTGCGCCTGACTTCACCACCGCATCCACATCAGTACCGTGACAGTGGTACCCCGTCAGAACCCAAAATAATTACTTATTTTATGCAAATGTTTGTAAACAACATAAACATCAACACTGTAGAGCATCAAAACGTGGTTAAAACTATAATGTTGATATTGTGGATGGTCAGTCCTTGCATCCATAGCTCTGTCTATACATTGAGAGAGGATACATTTATCCAGCTCCATCCCTCAGCTTTTTACCGAAACGGGTGTGGAGTAGCTTTGTAATTGTTTCAATTGCTGATTGCCGCGTTAAGTTTGGGATTTAAGGGAAACTAGACTGACCTGGGTCTAATATCTGTTTTAGACCAGCCAGATTGCTCAAGATTGATTTCTAAACTGGACGTCTGTCCATGTCATGAGGAAGTCAGGAAATGCCTTCGAAACCGACCACTAGGGGCAACAGTGAGCGTTATTACCACCAAGTAGACTTGGGTTTTGCTAAGGTTATGTAATCCCATGACTCTGGATCAAAAGATTGCGTGTTCAATCCCAGTTGCAGACACTCATTATTTTTTTAAATATTTTTTTACCCTACCCTAAACCTTATCCCTTAACCTTGACCCTTAACTTTTAAATTTGACGTTTGGAGCAACTTCTAAATTTGACGTTTGGAGCAACTTCGAAATTTGAAGTTTAGAGAAAAGTGCAAAAATGTCTAATTCTGCAGTGAGACTGTGAGAGCTCATTGAGACACCTGGGTAGGAAGGCTCAGGAAGGCAAAGTGAATGTCTCAGATAAAAATGATTTAGGCATTAATTCTGACTGGTTAAGGTAAGGGTTAAGGTTTTGGGATAGGTTTAAACTAGCACTGAGATTGAACTCGCGATCCTCGAAGCCATAGCTCGCGGCTTAACACCGTAGCAAACTGCGAACCTACTAGATAGAAAATAGGTGTTCACGTTTGCCCCTAGTGGACAGTATTGAAGGCATCCTGGGGACCTGGACAAACGTTTAATACTGCAGTGGATCTGGTGTGACCTGGCTGCTCAACTAAAGAGGTCAGATGGTCTACATCGTATATATTTAGATCTAAACGTTTCATAACATCATACTGCCCTAGCAGGGAAGAGAGGAAGAGGAGGGGGAGGAGGAGGAGGAGGAGGAGGAAGAATATTAGGAAGAGGAGGAAGAGGGGGAGGAGGAGGAGGAGGAGGAGGAGGAGGAGGAGGAGGAGGAGGAGGAAGAGGAGGAGGAGGAGGAGGAGGAGGAAGAAGAAAAGGGGGAGGCGGAGGGGGAGGAGGATGAGGAGGAGGAGGAGGAGGAGGGGGAGGAGGAGGAGGAGGAAGAAGAAGAGGGGGAGGAGGAGGAGAAGGAGGAAGAATATTAGGAAGAAGAGGAAGAAGAGGAGGAGGAGGAGGAGGAGGAAGATGAAGAACATTAGGAAGAGGAGGAAGGGAGGAGGAGGAGGAGGAGGAGGAGGAAGAATATTAGGAAGAGGAGGAAGAGGAGGAGGAGGAGGAGGAGGAGGATGGCTGACGATGGCTTTAACAGCTCATTGCAAAGGTTCCAGCGTTGTGTGTGTGTGTGTGTGTGTGTGTGTGTGTGTGTGTGTGTGTGAGTGTGTGTGTGTGTGTGAGTGTGTGTGTGTGTGTGTGTGTGTGTGTGTGTGTGTGTGTGTGTGTGTGTGTGTGTGTGTGTGTGTGTGTGTGTGTGTGTGTGTGTGTGTGTGTATGTGTGTAAGACATTAGCATTCTATAAAAGCCCCCAGGGTTCCTTCTCTGTCCAGTATAAATATAAACACATAAACATTTAAACACATAAACACACGTCAACACGTGACACAGATGCTTGATGTCTGCAGGCTTGCAGTGAGGAGCCGGGTGGTGTGCATAGGCAGTGACTGAAGCAGAATGAACAGAGTGTAATGGTGAATGTAACGTGTTAACTAGAAAGCATAAAGCCAAAATGAAATTGCCCCTGAAAATGATTAAATGATAAAACTAGAAAATGTATGTGTTGATACATGTACTTGTGATGATAGTTGGCCAATCCCGTGTTAACACAATGTATTGTGATGATAGTTGGCCAAGCCTGTGTTAACACAATGTATTGTGATGATAGTTGGCCAATCCTGTGTTAACACAATGTATTGTGATGATAGTCGGCCAAGCCTGTCTTAACACAATGTATTGTGATGATAGTCGGCCAAGCCTGTGTTAACACAATGTATTGTGATGATAGTCGGCCAATCCTGTGTTAACACAATGTATTGTGATGATAGTTGGCCAAGCCTGTGTTAACACAATGTATTGTGATGATAGTTGGCTATTAGGCAGTACGCCTGTAAGGCTGCAGGTACGGGTGTGGTTGGAGACGTGGCCAGCCAATAAAGATGGAAGTCCCACCCAGTTGTCTACATTAATTAAAATGGTGGAAGCCCTCAAAGGCTCTGCCCATGATAATACGGGTTTTGGCCACTAGAGGCCTCTATCATTCTCTATGACATCACCGTGTTCCATTGGATTCTTTCTGTGTCCTTGGATTTGAACTTCCTTTCAAAGACTCAACGAGAGGTTCAGGTAGGACTAAGGTTTCCATTGTGAAATTTGCTCTTTGGGTGATTCCTCACGAAGCTAGGAAAATAAAGAAGAACATGGCTTTTTGGGGGATTTTCATGACATGTGATCCCATAGAAGGGTCCTTTTGGAGGAAGGATTGTCGACGTTTGTATTTGACGTTTGTATCTTAAAGCATATGTCACAGATGTGACAATGAGCCTCCATTTCTTATCATTCATGCTTCTGCCTTTCTAATTAGTATGATTGATCCTGTAATTTCATTGGCTGACTGTCTCTGTGTTTGTTTGAGGGGGGTTGTTGTTGTTAGGGGGGGGGGGGTGGTATATTTAGTGAGGAACGTTCCAACTGGAATCTGT
>NC_139989.1:75592029-75782029 GCF_964263955.1 Coregonus lavaretus
GTGTGTGCATGTGTCTGTGTGTGTGTTACTTTGTTAGTCAAATCTGTCACATGTACATTTCATTCAGTGGAATTGAGTTCATACAGAAACAACATTGTTGTGTCAAGAATTTGACAAATAAACATTATACAGACAACAATATTTACAAAGACCAAGAAGCCCAATAACAACAAGATCAATGATTTCTAAATGAAACCATTCATTCTATTAATGAATGACTAGTTGACAATCTCTGTAAACTTCAACGGTGTGTATTCATGAATATTTCCAATCATATGTTTACACACTAGAGAGATATTCTACATTGTTGCTCCAGTGTGTCTTACTGAACATGACCATGATCAGAGTGAAACATCATGTTGTTTTTGACACAGGGACCACCTGACACAGGGAAACTGAGGTGACATCAAACCAAACATGAAACCCTGGATAGAGGGGCTCAGTGAATGTGGTGTAGAATGTGTACAGGTGGGTCAGTGTGTCAGAGGAGACTCTGTAGAAGGACAGAGTGCCGGCTGGCCAGTCCAGATACACTCCTACTCTGTGGGAGCTGGAGGAGGGGACGTCTATAGTGGTGGGATTATCATTGTGCCAGGCAACACAACTGTTGACAGAGTAGATCAGACTCCAGGACTTGTGATTCCATCCAATCCCACTGTCATTACCACTTCCTCTCCTGCTGATTCCTTTATATGCCACTCCTATGTAAGCCCCTCTCCCACTCCACTCTACCTCCCAGTAAGAGCGCCCAGTGAGACCCTCTCTACACAGCACCTGTTTCCAGTCAAATCTCTCTGGGTGATCAGGATACGGCTGCTCCTCTCTCCTCCATGTCACCGTTCTGTTCTCCTCAGACAGAGAGAGGTGTCTGTTTACTGTGTTTGGATCCAGTGTGAGATCACAGGCATCTGATGGATGAAACCAGACACAATATTAGAAATCATCATCATTCACATTAGAATGTTAACTCACTTTTCACTAATTCATTTAATGTAGATGTTTCTAGGTATCAAAAGGAGAAGTTAAGGTAACTTGAGACTTGTTGAATGATCATATGTTATACTGTATGGTAATATAAAACACACTTATTCCCATTAATTACACACACATCCTGAACACACACACACACAAACAAAAACACATCCTGAACACACACACACATCCTGAACACACACATCCTGAACACACACACACACACAAACACCCTGAACACACACACACACACACCTTCATGCATGCATGAACACACACACACATTTCTAAAGTAACACGAACACGCCACACACACACACAGACACACACATTGTCAAAGCAACTCTTTGTAAACTTTGGTGTCCCTGATTTGTGCTTCTGTAGAACTACAGCTGAAATTTAATATGACCAAGTAAGTAATGATGGTGGTCTTTGACTTTAACTTAACTTGAATTAAGACTTATTCTTAGTCATATTCTTCACAGCAGTCAACACTCACATTTTCTAAGTCCAGGTTTCATTGTGTTCTCTCCACCATGTTCCACACTGTAGCGGTAAGCAGAAAAACAGACAGTCATTGAGGGATACACCTGAACTCACACACACACACACACACACACACACACAGGACCCAAGCACTGGACACACACACACATACACACACACAAACACACTGGACACACACACACAGTCTTTATATAATTTAGTCCAAGTGGTGGTCAGAATGTTTGTCTTAACTAGCCTGATAACTCCAACATGTCTGATATGAACATTGACATGAACCCTCTACATACTTGAGTTTCTCCAGTCTGCAGTGTGGATCCTCCAGTCCAGCAGAGAGCAGTCTGACTCCTGAGTCTCCTGGGTGATTGTAGCTCAGGTCCAGCTCTCTCAGGTGTGAGGGGTTTGACTTCAGAGCTGAGACCAGAGAAGCACAGCCTTCCTCTGTGACTAGACAGCCTGACAGCCTGCAAAGAGCAAAATCATTTAAACATCACACTGCTATTCTTTGGTGGTGAAAATAGTGGCAGTATATATTTTTTTAAACTTTTCAGATACATCAGTTTCCTGAAACCTGCCATATGTATTCCGAAATGGATGTACTGTATCATTATAAAAATTACAAATGATCAAAATGTATAGTACGAATATTTGAGTAGACTGACCAGACCAGTTTAAAAAGCAATATCAGTCAAAAGACAGACAGTGAGGTATCATATTTAGATTGTATTGAGTATACAGTCCACACCATATCTAGTTTGACAGTGAAGATAACATTTTAAATGTGGCTCTATACTGCAGCATTTTGGATTTGAGATCAAATGTTTCATATGAGGTGGCAGTATATTTATTTGAGGGTATTTTAATACATATCTGTTTCACTGTTTAGAAGAATGAAAGCACTTTATGTATCCAGTCCCCCATTTGAAGAAGTCATAATTATTTTGACAAATTCACTTATAGTCAAAAGTTTAGAATATTCCTTGATATTCCTTGAACACAATGACTCCATCAAGCTTGTGACTCAAACTCGTTGGTTGCATTTGCAGTTTGTTTTGGTTGTGTTTTGGGTTATGTTTTGCCCAATAGTTACTGAATGGTGGATGATGACTGGAGTAATTTTCTTATCTAAGTGAGTAGATAACACGTTTCTAAACACTACTAAATTAATCCAGATGATGCCATGATTAAGAAAAATCATGGATCAATCATGAAAAATGATGAGTGAGAAAGTTACAGAGGCTACAACAAAACATGATAACCTCTCACCATTACCAATAACAGAGGGGGTATGATCCTTGGTCCTCTGTAACTTTCTCATTCATCATCATTCACGATTATTCATAATCATGGTAGCATCCACATGAATGTAGAAGTGTTGAGAAACATCTTCTATTCTTCCTGACAATACAAGTGAAGTGACTCCAAAATGACAGGACATTATTCACCATTCAGTTTTTATTGGGAAAAACATAATCCAAAACACAACCAAAACAAACAGCGAATGCATTCAACAAGGTTGTAGAATCACAAGCTTGATGTAATCACTGTGGGTAAGGAATATGGGACCAAACACTAAACTTTTGACTACTGTAATACACTATAAGTGAATTTGTCCAAATAATTACAACTTTTTCAAATGGGAGAATTACATACATAAAGTGCTTTCATTTCTAAACCGTAAAACAGATATGTATGAATACCTTCATATAAAAGGTGACATTCTGTACTGTCGCCTAATATGAAACATTCTATCTCAAATCCAAAATGCTGGAGCATAGCGTCAAATTTAAAACTGTATGCTTCACTGTCCAAACACAAATGGTGTGGACTATGTGTGCCTGGTAAACACATGTGGCTCTGGTGAACAGTTATCACTTGTTGACCAACTACAGGAATACTGACCTCAGAGTCTCCAGTTTACAGTGGGGATTCCCCAGTCCAGCAGAGAGCAGCTTCACTCCTGAATCCTTCAGGTCATTGTTACTCAGATCCAGCTCTCTCAGGTGTGAGGGGTTTGACCTCAGAGCTGAGACCAGAGAAGCACAGCCTTTCTCTGTGACTAGACAGCCTGACAGCCTGCAAATAGTAAAATCATGTTAAAACCACACTGCTATTCTTTGGTGGTCAAAATAGTGGCAGTATATTTTTTTCAACATATTCAGATATATCAGTGTCCTGAAACCTGTCATATCTATTCAGAAATGGATGTATCATTATTAGAAATGACAAATTATCAAAGTATTGCTTGTAGATAGAAACATGTATAGTCCAAATATTTGAGTAGACTGACCAGAGCAGTTTAAAAAGCAGTATCAGTTAAAAGACAGACAGTGAGGTATCATATTTTGATTGTTTTGAGTATACAGTCCACACTAGGGCTGTCTCCGACCCAGAAAAAATATTGGTTTACCGAAAGTTGTCTGTTCTTTCAACCAATGATTGGTCGAAATTTCAAAAAGTGTATTTTTCCATAGATAGACACACCCTATGTGTTTTAGTTTTTCCCAATTGCTAAAACACAATTTTGCAAACTAGGCTGGTTTTATCAAAATACTTAACACAATTCACAAAACCACACACCCAAACTGGAAAATACCTCATATATCCTGCAAAATGAAGCACTGCAACCAAAATCTACATATAGCATTATCAAAATCAAATGTTTGCACGAAATGGCACACACTTCATTCATATTACCAGATTTTTGTCTAACCAACTACACTCTGTTGGGCATAATGAAAACCACTGTCATCTTTAGCATGCTTTGCCATAATACTAAAATAGTTCAAATTGTAGAAAATTCTTCAGATTGTTCACATGCACAGAAATATTTGCAGATACACACACATGCTGTTGAAACATTTTTATTTTTATTTTTCACCAAACAAGTCAGTGCAACATATGCACAGCAGATATATTTACATTGCACTGAACAAAAATATGCTCACAAAAAACAGTAAACTGAAAAAGAAAATTGCAGAAAGAATTTGCAGAAAAAACATATTTAAAAAAAAAAAGAGGCAAGAAAAATAATTAGGCAGCATCTTGCCGCACAGCTGGGTCTGGCCACAACGCCTCGTCCACATCACAGCTGGGTCTGGCCACAACGCCTCGTCCACATCACAGGCAATATCTTCCCTTGCCAGACATCGAGGGAAGAAGCGCCTTGAGTGCCTTATCCATCCCTGAATCGCACCCACATCAATCTCATCACATGGCTCTTCCATAGCCTGCACAAGAGGCATGCGCACAAAGGGCTGCCGGTCGTATACCTTCCACCGCCATGCCGAAAATAACTCTTCTGTGGGGTTCAGAAATGGTGAGTATGGTGGGAGGTATTGCACGAGAAATGGTGGGTGGTCAGCAAACCAGTTTTGGACTGGGGCTGCACGATGAAAGCTCACGTTGTCCCATACTACAACGTACCGGGTTCTTTGATGGTCTGCATCATTCATACGCTCTGGTGGTATGAGAATGTTGTGGAGTCTGTCCAGAAATGTCCGAATTTGGGCTGTGTTGTATGGTCCAAGGTTGGCATGACGGTGGAGGACACCATGCGTATTGGAAATGGCAGCGCACATTGTGATGTTCCCACCACGTTGGCCAGGAACATCTATAATGGCTCTGTGGCCAATGACGTTTCTCCCCCTTCTTCTGGTCTTTGCTAGGTTGAACCCAGCCTCATCTATAAAGATGAACTCATGTGGGATTTCATGAGCATCCATTTCCAGTACTCCCTGAAAACAAAGAACAAAAGCAGTCAATATGGTGTTATCCAGTACACTGGGAAACAATGTTGCGTGTAGTGTACTGCAGTCAATATTGTACTTACATCCACATATGCTCGTCTGACCTCTTTGTTTCTTTGAGAGTTTCTCACAAACGGCACCTTATAAAGTTGTTTCATTCTGATTTGGTTTTGCTTGAGAATGCGAGCCAATGTGGACAGACTGACTCGTTGAATGTTGTTGAATATGGTGTTGTCTTGGATGATGTGGCTTTGAATTTCTCGTAATCTGATTTCATTATTTTCCAAAACCAAGTTTACAATGGCAGCTTCCAGTACCCCGGTGAACATTTGACCCCTTCCTCCACCATGGCTGCGTCTCAGTCCTTTAGAAAAACAAAAAAACAAAAATATAGGGCCTGGACAATGCATCCTAAAGATATTTCCCCCACAGTAGAGTAAATTGTACAGGAAACATGTAGACATCAGCCATTCATGAAGTAAACAGGTGTCACCCAACTGATACACTATGACATGGGGTGTACTACATAGTGTGAAAGAAATGTTGGTTACATACCTGTACTCCAATCTAAATGTCCGGATGACACAGGCGACAGTTAAACGGCTCAAGTTGGGCTGCACTCTCTGTCCAGCCTCTCGCATTGTCAGCCCATGGTTGATGACATGATCAACTAAGGTTGCTCTGATTTCATTTGAAAGTTGTTGTCTTCTTTGGCCATGAACTCCTCTACCAGCTCTACCCCTACCTCTCACTCTTCCTCCCCCTCTCATTCTCACCCTTCCTCTTCCTATTCCTCTTCCTCTTCCTCTCTCTGCAACATCTTCCATTGTTGTTGTAAAACAAAAGGTGCTCACCTGTGGTCTTTTCATAGTGCTTACTTCCTGATTGAAGTGGTAACAATTAACCATTGAGGTGTCTGGCCAGGTGGCACATGTATTGGCCAATTAGCTCATGTAGAGTCATTTTGAATGGCAGTGTTTTGAAATGGCAAACATGTGACTTTATGTCAGATTGTTGTGTCTTATGCAGAGAACCGTGTGCAGTGCATTTAAAAAGTGCCATTTTGAATTGCAAAATGTGTGTAAAGCAGAAAATGTGTTTAGACTTTTGGAGACTTGAGAAGATGTTTGGCTCTCTGTGTGTCAGTTTAAATAATTGTGCTGTGCATGTCATTTAAAATCAACTATATGCACTGAGCTTGTCTGATGCTTAAAGCTTACGGTTTGATTAAATAAGACAAATGCCTCAAGAGGGCACCAGAGATCTAGATAACCAGAAGAACAAAAACTTAACCTGACCCAACTATTCTCCTCCCTTTCCTGCTGACTTTCTCTGACATTACTCTCCTGACGTTGCTCGTGAGGCTACACGAGGAGTCGGCAAACCATTCTCATGTGGAATGCCAATTTATCTTCACATATCTACCGATCTGCGTGCCAGTTATGGTTTTCATATGCAAATGTTTGTCACGATCGTCTGAGGAAGCGGACCAATACGCAGCGTTGCGAGTGAACATAATGACTTTAATTAGAAAAGCACGTATATACAAAACAAGAGACGAAAGTGAAGTCCTACAGTGACAATAACTAAACAGGAACAAAAACCCACAACCCACATGAGAACACAAACAGATTAAATATGGCTCCCAATCAGAGATAACGAGCCGACAGCTGACACTCGTTACCTCCGATTGGGAGTCACACGACACCACAATAAACTCACCCAAAACACAACCAACCGAATACACCCTAATCAACAAACCCCACAACAAAACCCAACAAAACAAATACACCCTGGCTCAAATACAAAAGTCCCGGAGCCAGAGTGTCACAGTATCCCCCCCCTAAAGGTGCGCACTCCGGGCGCACCAGCATACCGTCTAGGGGCGGGTCTGGGTGGGCGTCTGTCCACGGTGGCGGTTCTGGCCCTGGTCGTCGTCCCCACCCCACCTTAGTCACCACCCGCTTCCCTAGCCTCCTCCACATGATCACCCTCCAACTTACCCCACCTGGATTTAGGGGCAGCACCGGGCTAAGGGACAGCATCGGGCTAAGGGACAGCCCCGGACTCAATGGTGGATCCTGGCTGGCTGGCTCTGGCGGATCCTGGCTTGACGGCTCTGGCGGATCCTGGCTGGACGGCTCATGGCTGGCTGAAAGATCTGGCTGCTCATGGCTGGCTGACGGATCTGGCTGCTCATGGCTGGCTGACGGATCTGGCTGCTCATGGCTGGCTGACGGATCTGGCTGCTCATGGCTGGCTGACGGATCTGGCTGCTCATGGCTGGCTGACGGATCTGGCTGCTCATGGCTGGCTGACGGATCTGGCTGCTCATGGCTGGCTGACGGATCTGGCTGCTCATGGCTGGCTGACGGATCTGGCTGATCCTGTCTGGCGGAAGGCTCTGGCTGATCCTGTCTGGCGGAAGGCTCTGGCTGATCCTGTCTGGCGGAAGGCTCTAGCGTCTCCGGTCTGGCGGACGGCTCTGACGGCTCATGGCAGACGGGCGGCTTTGCAGGCTCAGTCCAGACGGCCAGTTCAAACGCCTTAGGGCAGACGGGCAGTTCAGGCCCCGTTGGGCAGACGGCAGACTCTGGCCGTCTGAGGCGCACCGTAGGCCTGATGCGTGGTGCCGGAACTGGAGGTACCGGGCTGAGGACACGCATCTCAGGGCTAGTGCGGGGAGAAGCAACAGGGTATGCTGGACCCTGGGGACGCACATAAGGGCTAGTGCGGAGAGCCGGAACAGGGCATGCTGGACCCTGGGGACTCATATAACGCCTAGTGGGGAGAGCCGGAACAGGGCATGCTGGACCCTGGGGACTCACATAACGCCTAGTGCGGGGAGAAGGAACAGGGCATGCTGGACCCTGGGGACGCACATAAGGCCTAGTGCGGGGAGCCGGAACAGGGCATGCTGGACCCTGGGGACTCACATAACGCCTAGTGCGGGGAGAAGGAACAGGGCATGCTGGACCCTGGGAACGCACATAAGGCCTAGTGCGTGGTGCCGGAACTGGTGGTCCCGGGCTGAGGACACGCATCTCAGGGCTAGTGCGGGGAGCAGGAACAGGCCGGGCTGGACTGGCGACGCACCCCGTAGGCTTCGTGCGTGGAGCAGGAACCGGCCGGGCTGGACTGGCGACGCACCCCGTAGGCTTCGTGCGTGGAGCAGGAACCGGCCGGGCTGGGCTGGTGACGCACACCACAGGCGTAGTGCGTAGAGCAGGAACCGGCCGGGCTGGGCTGGTGACGCACACCACAGGCGTAGTGCGTAGAGCAGGAACCGGCCGGGCTGGGCTGGCGACGCACATCGTGGACCTGGTGCGTGGAGTAGGAACAGGCCGAGCTGGGCTGGCGAAGCACACCGTAGGCCTTGTGCGAGAGGCAGGAACAGGTCGGACCGGGCTGGAGACGCGCACCGTCCCTTTGGTGCGAGGGGCCGTACCAGGCCGGACCGTACTGGGGACACACACCACTGGCTCTACCCCGGGAACTGGAACGGGCCGGACCGGACTGGATACACACCTCAGTCTCTCACGCCGTGCCTCTACATCTCCTTTCCCTCCTTTAACCAGTAGCCCCCGTAACCTGGTGGCCTCTTGAATTCGCTCCTTCTCTGCCTCCGTTAGCCCCGTCGTCCTTGCCATGTGCCCCCCCCAAAAAAATTTTTGGGGTTGCCTCTCATCCTTCCGACGATGGCCCTGCCGACGCCGTTGCTCCTCTCTCCGTCGCCTCTCCACTGTCTCGCTCCATGGACGGCGATCCATCCCATCTAGGATTTCCTCCCAAGTCCATGACCCTTTTCCGTCCAATATCTCCTCCCATGTCCAGACCCTCTGCTCCTGGATACGCTGCTTGGTCCTTTGAAGGTGGGTTTTTCTGTCACGATCGTCTGAGGAAGCGGACCAATACGCAGCGTTGCGAGTGAACATAATGACTTTAATTAGAAAAGCACGTATATACAAAACAAGAGACGAAAGTGAAGTCCTACAGTGACAATAACTAAACAGGAACAAAAACCCACAACCCACATGAGAACACAAACAGATTAAATATGGCTCCCAATCAGAGATAACGAGCCGACAGCTGACACTCGTTACCTCCGATTGGGAGTCACACGACACCACAATAAACTCACCCAAAACACAACCAACCGAATACACCCTAATCAACAAACCCCACAACAAAACCCAACAAAACAAATACACCCTGGCTCAAATACAAAAGTCCCGGAGCCAGAGTGTCACAATGTTCGTGAAACAGTTTCATTTAATTTATAATAGCGTCTTTATATCTAAAAATCATTGTCAGGTGGTTAATCAAAATTTTATCAAAATCTAAATGAAAATGAAACAAACCTAAAAAGTAACTTCTGTTGCCATTTCCAACTATGTAAAAATAGCCTACATAAAGCCCAAAAATAAAAACATTGCAGCCTGCAGGTAGAAAATATCCTGATAAAAATACATCTCCTATAAATCACATTGGCCTGTCTGCAAGGAACTTGAAACATTGTATAAACTGTTAACTTGGACCTGGCAGGAAGCTTGTACTAGCAAACTTGCAACATTGTATAAAATATTATGGGCCCTCAGAGTTTCCTGCTCCAGTGAGCTCGGGACAGACACAGCTGTAGGCGCAAGGGATAAGAAGCAGTGCTTGACTTGGGCAGGAGCTCACCGGAGCTGAGTACCGGCACCTCAAATGTTCTACTGCTTGAGCTCCTGTTCCTCTTATAGAATATTAGCTCAAAAGTATTGTGGAGCTCCTGCACCTAAATATATACAGTTCCAGCACCCAAAAATAGTACCGGAACCTGTTTCAGACCAAGTCAAGCACTGATAAGTAGTAATCAGGTAGGCCTATTTTATGATGTTTCCACTGGATTAGAGCATTTTTCCCTTTCACACTATGTGGTTATTGAAAGGGAGAGAGCTGGAAAGATTTTTCAAACACATTGAGGAACTATTGTAATTCTCAATGGATGTAAAAATAGACTTAATTTGCTTTCTGTTTGAGGTGAAGAAAACATTATTTTGAGAAACTCCAAAGGTCATTAGTGGTGATGTGTTAAGCCAATCAGAAATACTATCAGATCCCCAAATGGGCACATTTACAGTGAGCTCCATAATTCATTGGACAGTGACCATTCTTTTGTTATTTTGGTTCTGTACTCTAGCACTTTGAGTTTGAAAGGATACAATGACAATGAGGGTGAAGTGCAGACTGTCAGCTTTAATTTGAGGGTATTTTCATACATATCGGATGAACCGTTTACGAATTATAGAAGCTTTTGTACATGGTCCCCCCCATTTTCGGGCATCAAAAAACATTGGACAGTTTAACATAATGTAGAATAAAGTAATCATTGTTAATATTTGGTCGCATATCCTTTGCATGCAATGACTGCTTGAAGTCTGCGATGCATCGCCATCACCAGACGCTGGGTATCTTCCCTGGTGATGCTCTGCCAGGCCTGTACTGCAGCCATCTTCAGTTCCTGCTTGTTTCGGGGACTTATTGCCTTAAGTCTCCTCTTCAGCATGTCAAATGCATGTTCAATTGAATTCAGATCTGGTGATTGACTCGGCCAGTCAAGGATTCTCCACTTTTTGGCCATCAAAAACCCCTTTGTTGCTCTAGCAGTATGTTTAGGGTCATTGTCTTGTTGCATGATTAAGTGCCGTCCAATGAGTTTGGAGGCATTTGGTTTTATCTGAGCAGATAAAATATTTATGTAGACTTCAGAATTCATTGTTCTACTTCTGTCTGCAGTCACATCATCGATGAAGACAAGTGAGCCTGTTCCACTGGCAGCCATACAGGCCCAAGCCATAACACCCCCTCCACCATGTTTCATGGATGAGGTGGTATGCTTTGGATCATGGGCATTTCTTTTTTTTCTCCACACTTTTGTCTTTCCATCACTCTGGTACATGTTAATCTTTGTCTCATCTGTCCACAATACTTCTTTCCAGAACTCTTGGGGCTCTTTTAGGTGCTTTTTAGCAAACTGTAATCTTGCCTTTCTGTTCTTCAGGCTTATCAGTGGTTTGCATCTTGTAGTGTACCCTCTGTAGTCCTGCTGGTGTAGTCTTCTGCATATGGTAGAATTTGACACATCTACACCTGCATCCAGGAGAGTGTTTTTGATCTGTTGGGCTGTTATCAGGGGTTTTTTCTTCACCATAGAGAGTATTCTCCGGTCATCCACTACAGTGGTCTTCCTCTGTCTACCGGGTCTTTTGACATAATTGAGTTCACTGGTTGTTTTTTTCTTGTTAATGATGAACAAAACTGTTGACTTGGGCATGGCCAGGGTTTTTGCAATGTTCCTGAATTATTGATTTTCATTTCTGAGCCTTATGACGGCCAACTTCATTTGCATCGACACTGCTGTCTTCCTCATGTTGTCACACCCCAATAACAACCTCCAAAGGCAATAGCAACGTCTAGAATCATTACTATTCATCAACAGCTCTCCTGCATTCACTAACGACACAAATGAATACACCTGCCTAACGACACACATTTGTGAAGCCAATTTAACAAATACTTGTAGTACCTTAAAATGGGGGGACCATGTACAAAAGGTGCTGTCATTTCTAAACGGTTCATCCGATATGTATGAAAATACCCTCAAATTAAAGCTGACAGTCTGCACTTCACGCTCATTGTCATTGTATCCTTTCAAACTCAAAGTGCTAGAGTACAGAACCAAAATAACAAAACAATGGTCACTGTCCAATGAATTATGGAGCTCACTGTATATGCCTACATTTGCGCGCAGGCCAGGTAGCCTATAGGGCTACTTCTATGCGTGTGCGTCCTTACTCAACATTGACAGGAGCGCTCCAAACAAAAGACAATGACTAAATTGACAAAACTCGTAAATGGAATGAAATAAACCATAACTTTTTCTCACAAGTGTAGCATAGGTTGTGTGCTCTGCAAACAATGTGTCCACTCTGACAATGAGAACGGGAAGACTGGAATAATAATATTGAATATATTAAAATACATTACCGTAACCACAGTAACAAATATTGTAGATTATAAATTATACGAATTAACGGTAAATGTACTACTAGTGATATACATAATGGGGAATTGATATACACTAACAATCAAATTGTTATCACTTGTTGACCAAATACAGGACTACTGACCTCAGAGTCTCAACTTTACAGTGAGGATTCCCCAGTGCAGCAGAGAGCAGCTTCACTCCTGAATCCTTCAGGTCGTTGTTACTCAGGTCCAGCTCTTTCAGGTGTGAGGGGTTTGACTTCAGAGCTGAGACCAGAGAAGCACATCCTTTCTCTGTGACTCCACAGCCTGACAGTCTGACAAAGATATCATCAAGATTTCACAAACACACTTTTAATTTAACACGAGTAGTGTAGAAGGACAATTGCAGATGCATTTGGTTTATTCTCTCAAACAACATATAGATTTATCTTAGAATTGTATGTAGTCATATTGTTATACTAATGTGAACATCAATGATTCAATATGTTTTTCAATATAATATTATATATTATATACAGTGGGGGAAAAAAGTATTTAGTCAGCCACCAATTGTGCAAGTTCTCCCACTTAAAAAGATGAGAGAGGCTTGTTATTTTCATCATAGGTACACGTCAACTATGACAGACAAATTGAGATTTTTTTTCTCCAGAAAATCACATTGTAGGATTTTTTATGAATTTATTTGCAAATTGTGGTGGAAAATAAGTATTTGGTCACCTATAAACAAGCAAGATTTCTGGCTCTCACAGACCTGTAAATTCTTCTTTAAGAGGCTCCTCTGTCCTACACTCGTTACCTGTATTAATGGCACCTGTTTGAACTTGTTATCAGTATAAAAGACACAACCTCAAACAGTCACACTCCAAACTCCACTATGGCCAAGACCAAAGAGCTGTCAAAGGACACCAGAAACAAAATTGTAGACCTGCACCAGGCTGGGAAGACTGAATCTGCAATAGGTAAGCAGCTTGGTTTGAAGAAATCAACTGTGGGAGCAATTATTAGGAAATGGAAGACATACAAGACCACTGATAATCTCCCTCGATCTGGGGCTCCACGCAAGATCTCACCCCGTGGGGTCAAAATGATCACAAGAACGGTGAGCAAAAATCCCAGAACCACACAGGGGGACCTAGTGAATGACCTGCAGAGAGCTGGGACCAAAGTAACAAAGCCTACCATCAATAACACACTACGCCGCCAGGGACTCAAATCCTGCAGTGCCAGACGTGTCCCCCTGCTTAAGCCAGTACATGTCCAGGCCCGTCTGAAGTTTGATAGAGTGCATTTGGATGATCCAGAAGAGGATTGGGAGAATGTCATATGGTCAGATGAAACCAAAATATAACTTTTTGGTAAAAACTCAATTTATCGTGTTTGGAGGACAAAGAATGCTGAGTTGCATCCAAAGAACACCATACCTACTGTGAAGCATGGGGGTGGAAACATAATGCTTTGGGGCTGTTTTTCTGCAAAGGGACCAGGACGACTGATCCGTGTAAAGGAAAGAATGAATGGGGCCATGTATCGTGAGATTTTGAGTGAAAACCTCCTTCCATCAGCAAGGGCATTGAAGATGAAACGTGGCTGGGTCTTTCAGCATGACAATGATCCCAAACACACCGCCCGGGCAACGAAGGAGTGGCTTCGTAAGAAGCATTTCAAGGTCCTGGAGTGGCCTAGCCAGTCTCCAGATCTCAACCCCATAGAAAATCTTTGGAGGGAGTTGAAAGTCTGTGTTGCCTTACAAATGTGTCTCACTTTGTAAGGCTTTATCCACAGCACTCTTGTAGGAAGTAACTTCAGGCTTGTCTCTGAACAGCGCAAAAACATTCCTGGACGTTGATTGCGGTTTGGCCGTTAGATTCTCATTGTTGTTGATGAATGAGAGGAACACATATACAGCAGCCAGAAACTCCTGAATGCTCAGATGAACAAAGCAGTACACCTTGTTCTGGTACAGCCCACATTCCTCTTTAAAGAGCTGTGTGCACAATCCTGAGTACACTGAAGCTTCATTGACATCAATGCCAGCCTTTTTTAGGTCTTCTTCATAGAAAATCAGATTGCCATTCACGAGCTGTTGAAAAGCCAGTTTTCCCAGTGACAGAATGCTCTCTTCATTCCAGTGTGGACCTGTCTCTTCTTTCCCAAGATACTTTTCATTCTTCTGTTTGGTATGAAACTCCACAAGGTGTGAGTACATCTCAGTCAGAGTCTTGGGCATCTCTTCTCTCTTATGTTTCACCATGTGTTCAAGGACGATTGCAGAAATCCAACAGAAGACTGGAATGTCGCACATGATGTGGAGGATCCTTGATGTCTTTATGTGTGAGATGATTCTGTTGGCCAGGTCCTCATCACTGAATCTCTTCCTGAAGTACTCCTCCTTCTGTGGGTCATTGAACCCTCGTACCTCTGTCACCTGGTCAACACACCCTGAAGGGATCTTATTGGCTGCTGCAGGTCTGGTAGTTATCCAGAGGAGAGCAGAGGGAAGCAGATTTCCTTTGATGAGATTTGTCAGCAGAACATCCACTGAGGTTGACTCTGTGACGTCACAACAGATCTTGTTCTTCTGGAAGTCTAGGTGCAGTCGGCACTCATCCAGACCATCAAAGATGAACAGAACTTTGTACTTGTCGTAGTTGGAGATTCTTGATTTTTTGGTTTCCATTGAGAAGTGATTGAGAAGTTCAATCAAAGTGTGTTTTTTCCCTTTCATCAAATTCAGCTCCCGAACAGGGAATGAAAATACCAATTGGACATCCTGATTTGCTTTTCCTTCAGCCCAGTCCAAAATGAACTTCTGCACAGAGACTGTTTTTCCAATGCCAGCGACTCCCTTTGTCAGCACAGTTCTGATAGGTTTGTCTTGTCCAGTTAAGGGTTTGAAGATGTCGTTACATTTGATTGCAGTCTCTGGTCTTGCTTGTTTCCTGGCTGTAGTCTCGATCTGTCTCAGCTCATGTTCATTATTGACCTCCCATTTTCCACCCTCTGTGATGTAGAGCTCTGTGTAGATCTTATTGAGAAGTGTTGGATTTCCTTGTTTAGCGATCCCCTCAAATACAAATTGAAACTTCTTCTTTAGATTAGATTTGAGTTCACGTTGGCAAATCACAGCACGCTCATCTGAATCTATAAATAACAGAGAGGATATTAATATTCTGTCTGATTTAATGCCTACAGTATTGTACGACTGTGTTATAAAGTTTGACGAGGTCACTAGGTGTTGTGTTAAGACTGCTACAATATCATTTAATTACACAGCTACTTTAGCTGTACTTTAGCTACAGCTTTGAAATGTTTGTTCTAAAACAGCATTCAACATGAGGCAGACAGCTCTTACTTTTCTCCAGTGTGTCAGCAAGCTCCTTCTGGTTCATTTTCCTCAGGACGTGAAGTGTGCTCTTCAGAGCCCCCTCTCTGACACTGCTCTCCTGCTTCTCATCTTCAGCGTCCACCACTTCCTTATCCTGCTTCTGACTCTCAAAGCCTTCTGGGAGTTCTGGACTAAGAATCCTCTTGAACATCTTCATAATTCTGCTTTGAAAGATGATAAACTTGTAACCTCAATTTTGAGAAAAATGGCCTTTGAAAGTTTTGGTACACCAACTGGAGAGCTCTTCTTTATCTACAGTGGTATTACTTTGGCAGATAATGTCACCCATCTAAATAAAAAGTATATATTGAGGGAAAAAATTTATTTGATCCCCTGCTGATTTTGTACATTTGCCCACAGACAAAGAAATGATCAATCTATAATTATAATGGTAGGTTTATTTGAACAGTGAGAGACAGAATAACAACAAAAAAATCCAGAAAAACGCCTGTTACCTTGGCCGTGTGTTTTGGGTCATTGTCATGCTGGAATACCCATCCACAACCCATTTTCAATGCCCTGGCTGAGGGAAGGAGGTTCTCACCCAATATTTGACGGTACATGGCCCCGTCCATCGTCCCTTTGATGCGGTGAAGTTGTCCTGTCCCCTTAGCAGAAAAACACCCCCAAAGCATAATGTTTCCACCTCCATGTTTGACGGTGGGGATGGTGTTCTTGGGGTCATAGGCAGCATTCCTCCTCCTCCAAACACGGCAAGTTGAGTTGATGCCAAAGAGCTCCATTTTGGTCTCATCTGACCACAACACTTTCACCCAGTTCTCCTCTGAATCATTCAGATGTTCATTGGCAAACTTCAGACGGGCATGTATATGTGCTTTCTTGAGCAGGGGGACCTTGCGGGTGCTGCAGGATTTCAGTCCTTCACGGCGTAGTGTGTTACCAATTGTTTTCTTGGTGATCATTGACAAGATCCTCCCCCGTGTAGTTCTGGGTTGATTCCTCACCGTTCTCATGATCATTGCAACTCCACGAGGTGAGATCTTGCATGGAGCCCCAGGCCGAGGGAGATTGACAGGTCTTTTGTTTTTCTTCCATTTGCGAATAATCGCACCAACTGTTGTCACCTTCTCACCAAGCTGCTTGGCGATGGTCTTGTAGCCCATTCCAGCCTTGTGTAGGTCTACAATCTTGTCCCTGACATCCTTGGAGCACTCTTTGGTCTTGGCCATGGTGGAGAGTTTGGAATCTGATTGATTGATTGCTTCTGTGGACAGGTGTCGTTTATACAGGTAACAAGCTGAGATTAGGAGCGCTCCCTTTAAGAGTGTGCTCCTAATCTCAGCTCGTTACCTGTTATAAAAGACACCTGGGAGCCAGAAATCTTTCTGATTGAGAGGGGGTCAAATACTTATTTCCCTCATTGAAATGCAAATAAATTTATACTATTTTTGACATGCGTTTTTCTGGATTTTGTTGTTGTTATTCTGTCTCTCACTGTTTAAATAAACCTACCATTTAAATTATAGATTTATCATTTCTTTGTCAGTGGGCAAACGTACAAAATCAGCAGGGGATCAAATACTTTTTTCCCTCACTGTAGTTGACGTAATAACTAGACTATATACAAGGACTACCAGTACTGAGTCAACGTGCAGGGGTACCAGGTAGTTGAGGTAATAACTAGACAATATACAAGGAGTACCAGTACTGAGTCAATGTGCAGGGGTACCAGGTAGTTGAGGTAATAACTAGACTATATACAAGGAGTACCAGTACTGAGTCAATGTGCAGGGGTACCAGGTAGTTGAGGTAATAACTAGACTATATACAAGGAGTACCAGTACTGAGTCAATGTGCAGGGGTACCAGGTAGTTGAGGTAATATGTACATGTAGGTAGGGGTAAAAGTGACTAGGCAATCAGGATAGAGATTACATCTCCTCATCCAGGGAGTGCACACACACACACACACACACACACACACACACACACACACACACACACAGGGAATGTTGTGTTTGTTTGATAATGTTTCAGGACTATGAAAATGGAAAAAAGGATTAGCCTATGGATTATGAAAACAACAAAATTAAATGGTAAAATGGGAGAGGAGAAATGACTAGAGACAGTGTTGTTTAACTCACTGACCATGACCCATGAGTTCTTCTTACCTTTGTTCAGTAGAAAAGTCTCCCTCTCTAAACAGTATAGGTTGATGCATAGACCGGTCACTCTTCATGGACACACAGCTGGGTACAGGGGAGGCTGGTCTCTCCTGCTTGATTGGGCTTCAACACAACAGAGACAAACATTACGTCTCTCATGTACTCTGAGCTCAGATGGGGAAACAAGAGTTTCATTCCAAACGCTATATATCCATTTTCAGAAATGTTGGTCAATTAGCTTTTATAGTTTAAAGAAATTATGAAAGAGATTGGTGTGTTTTTTCACTATCTAATCATGGTATGTGGTTGTTCAATGAAAGACATGTATTTGTTTAAAATCTATCACTTGATGGTTTCATTTCAGAGAGACCAAGAATCATGTTTTTTGCTAAATACTACATATCTGTCTCACTCTCAGAGAAATAAGTAGTACTGCTAGGTTTTACACAGTCATAATATATATATATCTGCCTCACTCTCAGAGAAATAAGTAGTACTGCTAGGTTTTACACAGTAATAATATATATCTGCCTCACTCTCAGAGAAATAAGTAGTACTGCTAGGTTTCACACAGTAATAATAATCAAAAAGAACGCTCGATCGAGGTGTTACTTTGGCAGATAATGTCACCCATCTAAATATATCCTTTTTTAATTATTTTTTATAATTAACAAAATGAATGTTGTTTTTGGTTTATGTCAGATTCATTGTGCTATGCTATAAATTGTTATTTTATTCTTGTAAGTGGTAAAATGAACTAGAAAATTTCATATTTTGCAATTCTGAGTAATTACTACTTTAGTAAGGATATACTTTATTCAGTACTACTGCAGTTGCTAAATAATTCCAATAGATGGAGGCATAAGACCACGAATGACATTTCAGAAGGTTAGTTTAGTTTTCTCCCTGGATACACCACCACTCCCCCTCACAGGAAAACTCCTGCACACGCTTTTTACTGTCCCTTTCCACACTGCTGAAGCAAGAGGAACGACTGAAAATGCATTTAACAGATTACTGTGAAATAATATAATGATGATTCATGTTTATTATTAGCTGTTTTATGCTCATGTTTTGAAATTATACTTCATTACTATAACGATTATAAATAAGCCTGAACATTAATTTAGTCACCTCTGGTCGAGAAAAACTTATTTTCCTAGTACATTCATTGTGAGATTCATCAACCAGCAGCGAGCACTCTGCCTTCTAGCGCAAGCGAGGGGCATGTTGAGGTACATTTGCTAACCGGGAGGGTTGCATTATCGGGGGAAAACTACCCGTCCTCCAAGACACATACAGCACCCGATGTCACAGGAAGGCCAAAAATATCATCAAGGACATCAACCACCCGAGCCACTGCCTGTTCACCCCACTATCATCCAGAAGGCGAGGTCAGTACAGGTGGATCAAAGCTGGGACCGAGAGACTGAAAAACAGCTTCTATCTCAAGGCCATCAGACTGATAAATAGCCATCACTAGCACATTAGAGGCTGCTGCTGCCTATTGAAATCACTGGCCACTTTAAGAAATGGAACACTAGTCACTTTAATAATGTTTACATATCTTGCACTACTCATCTCATATGTATATACTGTATTCTATAATATACTACTGTATCTTAGTCCATGCCGCTCTGTCATTGCTTATCCATATATGTATATATTATTAAATTCCATTCCTTACTAATTTTGTGTGTATATGTTGTGAAATTGTTAGATATTACTTGTTAGATATTACTGCACTGTCGGAGCTAGAAGCACAAGCATTTCGCTACACCCGCTATATCATCTGCTAAACACGTGTATGTGACAAATAACATTTGATTTGATGTAATTTATTGGCGGGCTGGAAGATGCACTCTTGTCTTTTCTATTCCGAGGTTATTTACTCCCAATATCAGATATTAAGATTATTTTCTATAATGCATGTAAACTAGGGTTGAGCTTAGCGCATCTGACTAGTGATTATTTACCCGGGGTTCAACACCTGCTATAGTCACTATTTAATTGCTATTCCAAAAGCATCACAGGCCTAATACGAGATATATAGCTAACTAAAGTAATGAGTGACCATTTTAGAAAATCATGGGACAAATCATATTTGGTTACATAATATTTTATGTCAATCATATTGCTGCTTGTAGCCTATAACTGATGCTTCGTTATCTTATGCTGCCATCTATAGGAAATATTTAGCAATTAAAAGTTATTAATTCACGTACAGACGTTGGTGAGGCAGCTGAGAAATAAAGTGTATTAGATCAGTCTCAATCCTGCCCCACGCCAATTGCTGGACTTTCACACAGAGGTTACTAGGTCACCCAATTCAAACCACATTTGAAAAATAAAACAAATGTGTCTTATTTATCAAGTGTTCTGTCTTGCAATTATACATATAATAAAAAATAAAAAAAATAATCAAAACGCTATTTAATACTATAATTGTATTTACTAAGATCATATTATTACTAAAATAGTTTCTAAAACTGTTCTAGGCTACCCTACCCTAGAATTATGGGTTACGGCTAAAATAGGTTATAAGTAGGGTAAGAGTTTCTGTATAGCACTTTGTGACATCTGCTGGTGTAAAAGGGGCTTTATAAACAGGGGTGCACATAACTGGTACGCAGGTACGCAAGCGCGACAAAAATCAGGAATGCGTAATGCCACTTGTGTTACTACGCGCCTTTGCGTACTTGACAGATCTTCTCATCTAACCTTACACATGACATGTTGCTTGTCAACTACTGTCAGGGATGTCCAAAAAGCATCAGACATTAAGCAGCTTCTTTGGCGTTTCGCCACCTACAAAGAAACGCCAACTGGAGCCAGAGCCGAAGAAAATACTTTTTTCGGAAAAGCGGCTCCAAGATGTGCAGTGGCTTGAAGCTAACGATGAGCGCACTGAAATGTGGTGCAAGATTTGCCGCTCAAATTCACATCTAGCAGACAAAACAGGTGCATTTTATAAAGGCTCAAAGAATTTCAACCATCCTTAATTTGACAAACATGAAAAGAGCAAGGAGCACACGAATATGGCGCAAGCCATTGCTAAGCTAGCCGAGAAGAAATGTCCAGTCGCCCACTTGCCAGATGGCGAGACAAGCTGAATGAAGAACAGCGGCAAGCTCTGTTTAATATTTTTCTCCTCGCCTTCCATAAAGCTAAACACGCACGTCCCATGTCTTCCTATTCTGAGGATGTTCCTTTACTGAAGCGGATAGGAGTAAATGTCGGAGGTGCATATCATTCACGTGAAGGGGGCACACGGATCATGCAGAGCATCGCTCACACCATCAGCGGGGAGTAACGAGCCAAGTTGCAGTCTGCTGAATTTTGGGGGCTGCTTTTTGATGGATCTGAGGACATCACAAAAACTGAGCAGGAAATCGTTTACATTGTGTCTGTGTCCAGCAACGGAGAGTTTACTTCGGACTTTATTGGACTGATTGAATTGGGTGCTGACTGAACCGAGCAGGCCATAACAGACGGACTTGTGAGACTTTTCCAGAACACAGGCTAGGATGACTGGACAACAAAGTTGGTCGCTGTGTGCACCGACGGGGCTGCTGTTAACGTAGGTATCTACAACGGCGTTGTGCCAAAACTCCGGCAACTTGCTGCGGTTGGAGACTCCCTTGTGCACATTCTGTGCACCGCACACTCACTGCAGAATTGCGCGAAATCAGCTGATCGCAACGTTCCTTACTGTGAGACATTTAATCGCTCTGTGGTCAATCTGCTGCAGTTTTATTTACAAAAAGGTGGAGCAAAAAAAACTGCTGCACTGAATAAGGTATGTGAAGAAAATGGGATCTCCTTTGTGAAACTGGGTAAGTTTCATAATATCAGATGGTCTGCATGGAGGCATGAAACACTTAAAAATATCAAGACTATTGCCAGCCATTAAAATGCAACTGGCTATGAGCGATAACAGTGACTTGCAGCATTTCTGCACAGAGCATTTTCAGTGCTTTCTGTCAAACATGCTTGACATTTGCAACATTTTGAAGACCACATCCATTAGGCTTCAGAAGGAAAAGCTGACCATTGGAGAATGTAAGGATGAACTCATGGTGGCCATTGGACAGTTCACACTTCTGCTTGATGGTGAAAGCCACAGGGCACACACTGTTTCCAATGCTGATGCTGACAGATACAAGACACACTTACTCAGGGGGTTAATTGAAGAGTTTGAAATCAGATATGACTCCCTCACGTCATGTGATCATTTCTTAGTATTTGATCCTTCAACATGGCCTCAGGAAATGCAAGACCTACACAGTTTTGGAAACACAACAGTTTGCAGCATTCTCAAGAAATATGAGGCCACCTTGCAACTTGACAAAGATACCACTGTGACAGAATGGATGCGCTTAAAGCAGGCAGGAAAACGCCTGGGAGCCTCTTCTGTGTAGGACTTGGTCCAAATAGTAAATCCAAGTAAACCAGATGCTTACTCCAACATCAACAAGGTGGTTAAGCTGTCTCTTACACTGCCTTTAAGCAGTGCAGCTTGTGAGAGGGGATTCTCACAGCTCAACATAATAAAAACCAAGTACAGATTTCGTCTGTCACATGCTCGTCTCTCAGCCCTGATGCACATTCACCTGTCAAAGCAGACCACAGAGAAATTTGACCCAAAGCCTGCTGTTGACCCTGAGTAACTCACTGAAAAAGGTATGTGCACCCCTGTTTATAAATACATTTGATTGATTGTTAGGTTTATGGTTTATATGGCAAAAAACAGTATGGGTTTATGGCACTCTTGATCCTCCTTGTGGCTGAATGTGGGTACTACATAATTCATTAATGACACTTGCTAGGCTCATAATCTGAGGTAGCAACTGCGTCAGATCTACAAATCCATTAGCTAGACTACCCGATTAGACAACAATCACCCCATTATACCCATTTGGTTTGCAACTCAGTGAACCTGCGCAGCATTCGCTCAATTTGAGTCCTCAAATTGTCCTCAAAGAAAAGTCCTCAAAGAAAAGGTTATTTCTTAATTAAAAAATGTTTTCTGGCTGTTTAAATCGCCCACATTTTGAAAAAGAGGACAGGGACATGTGTTTTATTTAGATTGTACACTTTTTTCTTCAAACAAATATGGTTAACCATGACCAGAAAATGTTTAATGTTTGATGGCTATGCGCCAGCCATCGCCTCTTAAACTGTGTCTCACCTCACTATAGGTGACCACAACATGTACTCAGGTGAACAGCGTACGCGCTCAACAAGTAGCCGTAACCTTGCTAATAATAAGTTACCTGAGGTAAACCTACAGGGTTAACGCTCACCAAGTAGCCGTAACCTTGTTAATAATAAGTTACCTGAGGTAAACCTACAGGGTTAATGCTCACCAAGTAGCCGTAACCTTGTTAATAATAAGTTACCTGAGGTAAACCTACAGGGTTAACGCTCACCAAGTAACCGTAACCTTGGTAATAATAAGTTACCTGAGGTAAACCTACAGGGTAAACGCAGGCAGGTCTCATTGATAACAATAGTGAAGCTGGCATTGTGACGCAGAACAATGGGCTGGGAATAGAACGTTCTGAAGGCGAGTCGGTGTCACGGAGCTCAATAGAACTAATAGGAGCTGGTAGGGTGAAAAATGTCCGAGCATAAGGCCTGTTTTTTCGCGATTACTTCATAACCAGGGACAGAAGGTAATATTATGAAACTGGGCTCCATGGCGGATGCAATGAACTAATTTTATCAGAAATAAACGTTGAAATTTTTTTTACTTGAGGCGCCCCGAAAATAATATTCAAAAAGTTCAGTCCTTGGACACAGAGGGGTTAAACACTAAAGTTACCGTCCATCTAGTGAAGAGGAGAACCGGACAGAGGGATGGTAGGTAGCCAGCATCCGTCAACGAGAGAGGGAGAAGCCCTCCACGGTATTTAACAGGTGGAAGAAACAACCAGGGAGCTCCATCGGTCCACAAGAAATGCAGGCAGCCGGTGATGATGTAGTGGTAGCTTGGATAACTAGGATGCTGTTGTACCGACTAGCTTGGCTAACTAGCAGGTCGTTCGTCTGTCCCTCGAGGATGATGACGAATCCGGTGAAACACACAATTAAACAAGAATAGCGAGTGAAAAGGATCTGGCTACACTCATACTGTCACTGACCATTACGCAAAAAAGCAAATTGAACAATAAACTTCAGCGTCTCAACACTGTAACTAACTCCGTCGTTGTTCCCCAACATCACCTCAGTCCACTCAGCGCGTAACTGGACAATATGCTTGGCGCCAAACCGTACGTGGACGCGGACATGAGCAGAGCCACACAATAAACTAAACTCAGTCTTTACAGTGGCTTACTTTAGTAATATTATTTTATTTATTTTTATATGTAAAACAAACATTCAAAGTTATTTTATAACAATATTTTGAGATCTGGGCCCATATCCACAAAGTATCTCAGAGTAGAAAATTGGTCGTATAAGTGCTGAGAATTAAGACATTTTACTCTTATGGGTATAAATGAATGCATCGCATTTTGTCTTCGGTTTGGCAGATTAACTCATGCTTATTTCTGAAGATAAACTCAGGTTTTCGCCCAGCGGCTAAGGAGTTGGAGCTGTGGCAGGAGTTGGACCTATGGCAGAAAGGTGGCTGGTTCGAATCACGGGCCGGGCGCTGGAAAAAACGGGCGGGTTTGATCTGACCACTGGAGGGCTGCTGGGTTCACATCCTCAAAACATTCACCTTTCGTTGATCAGAACTCTAGAGGTTCTTCTTCACTGAACCCAAAAATATATCTAACTTTTAGTGGTTCCATATATTAAGGAAGTGATAGAAGCCTTTTTGGTTCTATAAGGAACCTTATTTTCTAAGTGTATAATAAACACGTTTTTCTTTTGATTATTTAATTACCTACATCATGTTATTTCAAGTTATCCCTTTGGAGCCAACATCACGTTGTTAAAAAAATTATCCTAAATTGGCCAAGGCTATAAATTGGGCAATTGAAGGCATCTAGGGCGAAATATGTGTTCGATGAAAATGAACATTGTATGCAAAGTTGTAGGCAACATTATTGACAAGGGACCCTGATGCCTACGATGCCAAAGCTATTTAGAGTTGTTAAACGGGTGTGAAGAGTGTGTTGGTATAACGGTAATATTGTCAAAATTCCGCTTGTAACAACCATCAGAATTGGTTAAAGAAATATGCATTCCATTACATTAGGCAATAATGAAGAGTAGGCAAAGTGGTTGTGTCATATTAAAATTCTATCAAATGTCTTCCATTGCAACGAGTCCAGTCAGGGTGCTGCAGAACCCCTGCAGTACCTCCGCTGACCCCGGATTGAGAACTCCTGATTTAGCAGATGCTCTTATCCAGAGTGATTTACAGTAAGTGCATTCATCTTAAGATAGCTATTTATTTTGTAAATAAAATTAATACATTCTTCATAAAATTGTCATCTCACCTCTTAGCGTTGGTGTCATGTTCCCCAGAGAGACTCATTTTAGAGGCAGGGCCCCCCTCCTCTCTCCCCCCAGAGAGACTCATTTTAGACCACTGACCCCTAAACAGAGATGCAGCATGTTGGTTGTGGTGAACACAGTGACAACTCATTCTAGAATGTCAATTGTTCTCTTTTACTCATGTTCCCTTAGAAATAAAACAATTACTAACAGACACATCCAAACAGTCAGGTGATTTAATTTAATCACATGAACATTGTTATGTTCGTCAACAAGAAATAAAACATTGTCTCTCAAACAGAAGAAGGAACTAACAAAGAGTCACTAACAACAACCAAAACGAAACAGGTGGTTTTAGGAGGGGTTCTGAAAGACACTCATGGGGGTGTCCACTAGTGGTGGGAAACAGAGGCTTTCTGAACGCTTTGGGGCTTTCACCAAATTGTGCCGAAAATACCATTGATAGATTTGAGTGCTAATAAACAACATTTAGTTAGAATGTGGGGTTCGCTTTTTGCCTCCAGGTTCACTATGTTTTGAAAAACGATGCATATGTGACTTTCAACGTGGCACCGTCATAGGATGCCACCTTTCCAACAAGTCAGTTCGTCAAATTCCTGCCCTGCTAGAGCTGCATGTTTGTTGCTTTATGTAATGGCAGATATTTTAATGCTTTATGTAATGTATTTTATCTATTGAAATATAATTTTGATATAGTTAAAAATTTAGTTTCATGGTCATTTATTATGTTTTCCAGAATCTCCAACCAAACTCTGAGATCAGTCTCTCCAGTACACAGTCATCTGTCCATGAAGAGTGACGTCTCTATGGATCATCCTATACATTTTAGTGATAAATCAGGGACCTTTGACCCCAGGTAAGTTACTGGTCAGAATTGATGATATTACTATTGAAGAGGAGAATCTTCTAGATCTGAAACCAGATGTATTTTGTGTATCTGAGCATATAATTTGTTGTTTATGTTACATATTTTAATACACTGAGTGTACAACATTTTCCACAACATTTCCAATGGAGACCATCAGGTTGGTAAGTCATCATACTGTAGCTCAAACCTACTGTGATGACAACCTAACTTTATAATAGTTCGTAGCCTACCTAGCAGAATCGTCCCGTCTTTCTTTCTAAATCAACACATTTATCTGTCTTCTAATGCAGTGGTGTAAAGTACTTAAGTAAAAATACTTTAAAGTACTACTTAGGTCGTTTTTTTGGGTATCTGTAATTTACTATTTATATTTTTAACAACTTTTACTTTTACTTCACTACATTCATAAAGAAAATTATGTACTTTTTACTCCATACATTTTCCCTGACACACAAATGTACTTGTTACATTCAGAAAATGGTCCAATTCGCACTTATCAACAGAACATCCCTGTTCATTCCTACTGCCTCTGATCTGGCAGACTCACTAAACACAAATGCTTTTTTTAAATGATGTCTGAATATTGGAATGTGACCCTGGCAATCCATAAATGAAAATAACAAGAAAATTGTGCCGTCTAGTTTGCTTCAAATAAGTATATAATTATTCCTACTTTACTTTAGCAATTACATTTACTTTTGATACTTAAGTATATTTAAAATAAAATACTTTTAGACTTTTACTCAAGTAGTATTTTACTGAGTGACCTTCACTTTTACTTGAGTCATTTTCTATTAAGGTATCTTTACTTTTTCCACCACTGTTCTAATGTTCCATATGCGCCACAGTTTGAACAGACATTTTGTAACTGCGTAGGCTACAAAGTCACTTTCAATTTCAAATAAGGAAATAAAGTTATAACGGTGACTGGGTAAATTAGTTTTCCATTCGCCGGCTCCCCGGGTGGGCAGATTTTGCACGTTTTAGAGCATTCCATTGGTCATTAAATTAAATGTCCACCAGGTTTAGCTGTGCTTTTTTTCCTCCAAAATGTGAATTACTGTAGGCCTGTAATAATTGTAAACAGGCCTACAAATCCAAAAGGTTTAAATTTGAGAATGTTCATTTGTATGCCTCAAATATTAAACTGTCTTCAAATATCTGATGATTAGTTGAATCAGGTGTGTAAATGCTGGGCAAGAACAAAAGGATTGAGAAACCCTGAGATAAACATAAAACCCTATCATTTAAAAGCTCCTCCACCATCTTTACCAGACGTTTGACTGATAACATGTGATAACACTTTGAAAACTGCTGTCTGTCAGCAACTAAACTCAAGCAGCAGTTCTACTAACTAGTACTATCTCATTCCAGGTATTCATTCTCTTACTCTGTCCATTAGAATACATTATTGTTCAGAAATACTTAGAAATACTCACTTTATTTTTCAGTTCTCTCCATATCGTGTTTTCTGCTCTGTTGTCTCAAAATGGATCCTGTACAACAGGGGTGTCAAACTCATTTTAGCTCAGGGGCCACATGGAGGAAAATCTATTCCCAAGTGGGCCGGACCGGTAAAATCATGGCATATATAACTTAAAAACAACAACTTCAGATTGTTTTCTTTGTTTTAATATGATCAACATACAACATAAAGCTGGAGCCTGAGGACAGTGTGTCCAAAATAGTACAAGCACAAAATCACTATTAATCATAAAACACCTCAAGTTATTTGAAAGTTCTGAGGACAAAGAACACACAAACACACAATGCCTCAGTGATTAACAGAACTGTTTCACAGATCACAGAACTATATCAGGGTGTCATTTCTCAGGCAGAAATGTAGATAAAAATAATGAAATCCTGTTCCCCAAACAAGTGCAAGAACCACAGAGTCAAGAATAGGTTAAATACACAAATAAAATAAAATCAATTAAAAACAATAGCACATCAACATAAAAAGATATAAACATAAATCTGAAAGCGTTGCTCAAACTCCCTTAACAGTCCCGTTATTTTATCTTTGAACCGCTTCATGTCTGCCACATGTTGGGTCGCTCACACATTTTTCAGACAGGGGAAGTGAGCTACATCACCACCGGCAAGTTGCGTCTCCCACAATGACAGCTTCAACTTGAAAGAACGTATGCTGTCATAATACTGCGTGACAACTTTGTTGCGCCCTTGCAGCTGTTTGTTCAAGTTATTCAGGTGCTCTGTAACATCCACCATAAATGCAAGGTCCTGCATCCATTTTGCGGAATGAAATTCTAACACTGGTTTGCCCTTTTCTTCCATGAATTGTTCAATTTCTTCTCGTAAATCAAAGAAACGCCTCAGCACAGCACCTCGGCTTAACCATCTTACCTCAGTGTGGTATGGCAGGCAATAGATGTGGTCTTTCTCTCTGAGAAGGCTGTCAAACTGACGGTGATTCAGGCTTCTGGATCGGATGAAATTAACAGTTTGGATGACCACCTTCATGACGTTATCCATCTTTAATGACTTGCAACACAAAGCCTCCTGGTGCAAAATACAGTGAAAAGTCAAAAAATCACGTCCTCCATTTGCAGATTGCACTTTCTCTCTGAACTTTGTCACAACGCCTGCTTTTTTCCCGATCATTGAGGGCGCACCATCTGTAGCCAGGCTGACAGCGCGGGACCAGTCCACTCCGACCCTGTCCAGCGCACCGACGAGTGCGGTAAAAATATCAACTGCTGTCGTTGTATCTGTCATCGGCACCAACTCCACAAACTCCTCGGTGACGGTCAATGTGTCATCAACTCCGCGGATGAAAATGGCCAGTTGTGCAACATCTGTAATGTCCGTGCTTTCATCAATTGCAACCAAAAACGCAATAAATGACTTTACTTTTTGCTTCAACTGGCTGTCCAAATCCACTGAAAGATCGAAAATCCTGTCTGCAACTGTGTTTCTTGTCAGGCTGATATTTGCAAAAGCCTGCTGCTTTTCAGGGCACACAATCTCCGCTGCCTTCATCATGAATGTTTTTATAAATTCACCCTCACTAAATGGTTTTGAAGCCACTGCGATTTCATTAGCAATGAGGTAGCTAGCTTTCACTGCAGCGTCACTGATGTCTCGGCTGTGAGTAAACACAGACTGCTGTTTCTTCAGACCCGCCAACAGTTCATTCACCTTCTCTCATCTCCGCTGTCTTTGAAAGTTGTCATATTTGTCGGCATGAAGACTCACATAGTGGCGACGAAGGTTATATTCTTTCAGCACTGCAACATGCTCTGAACACACCAAACATACAGCTTTCCCATTCAATTCCGTGATTAAATAGGATGACCGTTTTTCTTTGTACACTCTGCACTCTGCGTCCACTTTTCTCTTTTTTGACAGAGACATATTGGGGCAATGAGGGTGCCAAAGCACATAATGTTAAAAGTAGAAGCCGTAATAAATATCGCGGGCAAAACAAAGTAGCTCATTGGCTGCACGTGCTTGACCTACTTGCTCTGCCCCGGTATAAACAGTTTGCTTGCTTAACACAATTGCTATTGCGCCATCCAGTGGATGTAATTGGAACAGCAGTTTATTTTATTGAAAAATTGCAGCGCATTTTTATACTTTACAATTTTTTATTATTATTATTATTATTATTTTTTTAATCATCTCGCGGGCCGGATTAAACCCGTTTGCGGGCCTGATCCGGCCCGCGGGCCGTATGTTTGACACCCCTGCTTTAGACAATATGTGGGCATATGCAGATGTTGCATTTGGAGGATGCATTTTATGCATATTCTATAACAGGGCTCTCTAATCCTGTTCCTGGAGAGCAACCATCCTGTAGGTTTTCATTCCAACTCAAAACGAGTGCACCTAATTCAAATAATGAGTTGGTTTCTAAGATTAATCAGGTTAGTTACAAATGGGGTTGGAGTGAAACCCTACAGGTGTAGCACTCTAGAAACAGGGTTGGAGAGCCCTGTAATGTTAGGCTGGCTATTCAATAGGCTACATCTGTCTGTACAGACTTTGATATGACAAAATGATGACTTTGTTGACATTTATTTTGGCGCTCCCTCACCTAAATAAATAGCACTACACCACTGGATAAAGGACCATAAATGATTCTGTATCTCAAGCGGACTCTGTCTATTGAATGTCTGACGGCGACCTAACTTTATAACATTATAATAGTTTGTATGCAGCCCAGAAGTACCAGTCTGCCCGTCTTTCCTTCAAATCAACACATTTATCCGGCTTCTAATGTTGCCTAGAAATTTGCACCACAGTTTCAACATCCATTGTGTAACTGCGTAGGCTACACACTTACTTTTAATTTCATATGAGGAAACTGGTGCGGCCGCCTGTTTTCTTGCAGATGAAGTAGCCTCTCATAGGGAACTCATTCAACCAGCCTAAACAACAGTAAATAAAATATGTCAAATGGTCAAAAAACAATGGTGTAAAGAGAATCCTGTCCTCCTAATATAGCCATGTACATTAAAGACAGGTATATTGCTACAGATGTAGGATCTTAATTTGAGCCCGTTTGCTACAGCATGAAAATAACCCTGAAGCAACACGACATTTGAAATATTATGTGGATTATAATCAGGCTCCTGAGTGGCGCAGTGGTCTAAGGCAGTGGTCTAAGGCACTGCATCGCAGTGCTAACTGTGCCACTAGAGATCCTGGTTTGAATCCAGGATCTGTCGTAGCCGGCCGCGACCGGGAGAGTCATGGGCGGCGCACAATTGGCCCGGGGTAGGGGAGGGAATGGCCGGCAGGGATGTAGTTCAGTTGATAGAGAATGGTGTTTGCAATGCCGGGGTTGTGGGTTTGATTCCCACGGGGGGCCAGTATAAAAAAAATAAAAACATGCACTCACTAACTGTAAGTCGCTCTGGATAAGAGCGTCTGCTAAATGACGTAAATGTAATAATAAATTGACATTTTTCAAAAGGGAAAAGTGGAAATTACAAACTTCAGAAGCCTTTTTAACCCTCAAATACACAACAAGTTTTAGTTCTCCTGCAACAGGCTGATTAAATTAAGATCCTACATCTGTACAGAGCTTGTCTTTATCTAAACCAAGGCAGTTTGCATTATTAGCAATGATGTTGCAACTGTCAGCTGCTGTAAACCTATGTGATTGGATGTTATAGACCCCCATCTGAACAGTTTATTTCCCCATGCTGTAGCCCTCACCAACTGGCCATCTGGCCCATAGAGACTAAAGGACTATACACTCTACGCTGCACACCACATCAAGCCATCTCTGTGTGGGAAGGTATTGGGAAGGTAGAAAGATAACAGTGAATATGAGACATGGAGAAGGTATTGGGAAGGTAGAAAGATAACATTGAATTTCTCCCAAGTATCGCAAACAGGAAGTAAAATTAGTCACAAGGTTGTGCTAACTAAAGTAGTGTTGCAAAAGCCTTTCCACCCCACTCTTCCCCATCAGTCTCAAGAACAGAACCTGTGGTTTAATGAAGATACATGTAGATACAACAGAAACAAGATGTGATACTATCTACTTCTCTTTTACCAGAACAGAGACATTTCCCAGAGGAGGCTGGTGGGAAGGGCTATAGGAGGACGGGTTCATTTTTAAAGACTTTTGTTTTTATCTTTTTACATTTACGTCATTTAGCAGACGCTCTTATCCAGAGCGACTTACAGTTAGTGAGTGCATACATATATATTTTTTTTTTCATACTGGCCCCTCGCAGGAATCGAACCCACAACCCTGGCATTGCAAACGCCATGCTCTACCAACATCCCTGCCGGCCATTCCCTCCCCTACCCTGGACCAATTGTGCGCCGCCCCATGGGTCTCCCGGTCACGGCCGGCTACGACAGAGCCTGGATTCGAACCAGGATCTTTAGTGGCACAGCCTTAGACCACTGCGCCACTCGGGAGTTAATGACAGTTTTTAATGACAGATCATAGAAACATGCTGTTTTCACAAACAGAAAAGTAATTTGAGCCTTGTTACCCATTTTTTTCACACCTATTCCCCACTTAATCTGCCAAGACAATGCGCCACTAATGAGTCTCTCTTTCCTCACTGAATAAATTACAAATGGATGAATGGGTAATAATTGTGCACCTTACTTCACAACTGAATTTAAATGAGGCTTAACTGAATGATAAGGAGGGTGCAGATGTTGAATTCATTTAGAACAATAGTGTAATGATGAGTTTGTGTTATGCCTGTTTATCAGCAGCAAATCATTTGACCACACGCCTTGTGGGTTGATACATTTCTCTTTTATGTTTTACTTTGTAAAAATAAACTGTTACAGGACTGTTTTATTTACTATACGTCTATTACTAATCAAATGTATTGTATTGGGAAACGAAAACATGCTATGTGTTGCAGTCAACACAATCTCACACTCAATCCGTGCAAATATGCACAAAAAGCGTGCATTTTTGTGTGGCTGATTTTGTGTGAAAATACACATTTTTGTACGACTTCATTCATAGAAAAATACATTTTTGGGAGGGCGAATTAAGCCACACAAAAACGCACAAAATCTGCTAAAATACTTTTTGTACATATTTGCTTGAATTGAGTGTGAGATTGGGTTGCAAAAAGTAGGCCTTTAGAATTACGCAAAACATATCCTTGACTACCGAAGTTGATGAGTGAACAAATGATGGCAGTCAGCCTGCACAGCCGGCCCATCAAAACTACACCTAAACTATACCTCAACTCATTGCACACATGATAAGAGTTAGCCTATAGACCAGATTACATTGACAATAATCTGATGAGTGACAATATTATCAGTTGTCAAATTGTCCATGAAGAGATGGACGCATCTTGTAATTGACAGATGCAGGGAAAGGAGCATCTCTTTATCAAATCCTCCTTCAGAGTCACATGCAGGTAAAACATTGTGATTTCTATATAGTGCTGTATCTGAAAGAGCATATTCTGCAGTTTCTATGAGACTTACCTTTATCAAATAACTCTCAACATTCAAGAGGTGAAGCTCTATTTCCAAATATCACTTTTCTCAACAATATCTGTGCTGTCAATGTATTTATCACATGACCACTCCAGCAGCAGCATTGCTATGGCAACTAAGCAGAAACTAGTAACATCATCCAGTTAAAATATGCTGTTCTGTCGTCAATGGATGAATGGCCAATAGAAACCAGATAGAAACTGATAATGGTGCATGTGACTTCTGTTTTGGTTAGCCGCAGATGTCGAAACCTACTTGCTCAATGTCTTTCCATATCTGGGGAAAGAGTGACTGTTTGACTTTGGTTTTGAGACACGTGGAGCCTTACATGGGCAAAGGCAGAAATGGGACCATAGACAGATTCTTCACATCAATTTCCCTGTCAGAAGCTGCCTCTCTCTGCGCAAAACAACATATCTGCGGAGAGTGGTAAAGCAACACTCACGGTGTGATGGAGAGTGGTAAAGCAACACTCACGGTATGATGGAGAGTGGTAAAGCAACACTCACGGTGTGATGGAGAGTGGTAAAGCAACACTCACGGTGTGATGGAGAGTGGTAAAGCAACACTCACGGTGTGATGGAGAGTGGTAAAGCAACACTCACGGTATGATGGAGAGTGGTAAAGCAACACTCACGGTGTGATGGAGAGTGGTAAAGCAACACTCACGGTGTGATGGAGAGTGGTAAAGCAACACTCACGGTGTGATGGAGAGTGGTAAAGCAACACTCACGGTGTGATGGAGAGTGGTTAAGCAACACTCACGGTGTGATGGAGAGTGGTAAAGCAACACTCACGGTGTGATGGAGAGTGGTAAAGCAACACTCACGGTGTGATGGAGAGTGGTAAAGCAACACTCATGGTGTGATAGAGAGTGGTAAAGCAACACTCACGGTGCGATGGAGAGTGGTAAAGCAACACTAACGGTGTGATGGAGAGTGGTAAAGCAACACTCACGGTGTGATAAAGAGTGGTAAAGCAACACTCACGGTGTGATGGAGAGTGGTAAAGCAACACTCACGGTGTGATGGAGAGTGGTAAAGCAACACTAACGGTGTGATGGAGAGTGGTAAAGCAACACTCACGGTGTGATAAAGAGTGGTAAAGCAACACTCACGGTGTGATGGAGAGTGGTAAAGCAACACTCACAGTGTGATGGAAAGTGGTAAAGCAACACTCACGGTGTGATGGAGAGTTTTAAAGCAACACTCACGGTGTGATGGAGAGTGGTAAAGCAACACTCACGGTGTGATGGAGAGTTTTAAAGCAACACTCACGGTGTGATGGAGAGTGGTAAAGCAACACTCACAGTGTGATGGAGAGTGGTAAAGCAACACTCACGGTGTGATGGAGAGTGGTAAAGCAACACTCACAGTGTGATGGAAAGTGGTAAAGCAACACTCACGGTGTGATAGAGAGTGGTAAAGCAACACTCACGGTGTGATGGAGAGTGGTAAAGCAACACTCACGGTGTGATAGAGAGTGGTAAAGCAACACTCACGGTGTGATGGAGAGTGGTAAAGCAACACTCACGGTGTGATGGAGATTGGTAAAGCAACACTCACGGTGTGATGGAGAGTGGTAAAGCAACACTCACGGTGTGATGGAGAGTGGTAAAGCAACACTAACGGTGAGATGGAGAGTGGTAAAGCAACACTCACAGTGTGATGGAGAGTGGTAAAGCAACACTAACGGTGAGATGGAGAGTGGTAAAGCAACACTCACGGTGTGATGGAGAGTGATAAAGCAACACTCACGGTGTGATGGAGAGTGGTAAAGCAACACTCACGGTGTACAGATGTTAAATAAATAAGTGTTAGCTTCCTCAGCACCATGCGCCCCACTGTTGCCACCGGCGGTGACCAGAAGAAGAAACCGGAGACAGTGACAGACTACAATCACACAAAGGTATATACAGTATCTCTACCATATACAGATAGCCTTCCCATCTTGGTGTGGATGCTAGGCCAGATGTCCAGACTGTACTCTGTAAAAGGGGGTACTCTCCTCTGGCCTGTTGACTGTACTCTGTAAAAGGGGGTACTCTCCGCTGGCCTGTTGACTGTACTCTGTAAAAGGGGGTACTCTCCTCTGGCCTGTTGACTGTACTCTGTAAAAGGGGGTACTCTCCTCTGGCCTGTTGACTGTACTCTGTAAAAAGGGGTACTCTCCTCTGGCCTGTTGACTGTACTCTGTAAAAGGGGGTACTCTCCTCTGGCCTGTTGAGGTGTTCTACAATGTGCTCGACATGACTGCTATCAACACGTGTTGTACACGCAATGCCTTGACAAGACAGTTAGCAGGAGACAACTCATCATGGATCTGGCATGTGAGCTTGGTGAGAACCACATGAACCCAGAGAAAGAAGCTACAGTCACCAAGCAGGCCGCCAAGACAGCAGGTCCTGCTCTCCCTCTTCCCCAAGAACCACAGCTCCCACTGGGGAAAAAGGAGACACAATGTCAAGACAGCAGGTGTACACCGAACAAGGCCCATGAAAACTGTGTGCAGGGAACCGATTTGATTTGTGGGGCTTGCTCACACAAAGCCCCGAAGCTGTGTGCTGACTGTGGACCTGAAGCATAAAGAGAAGACGTGATTGGTTCATGTGTAAAGGCTCGGTACACTGTCTGATACAATCAACACATTATTGTTTTTATATCTTGTCATGAATATATTTCCACAAAAATGTATTTATGCAATTCATCCTTTACACCTGGCTAGTTATATTATTATTATAATACTTTTTTCATTTGTACTTTGTCAAAATAAACTGTAAATCGACTTTATTAACTCTATTACTAATTGAATCTACAAATACAGTTGATTAAATGGTTTACACTGTAATGTTTTTATTGTAAGGGAAAGAGAAATAGGCTATAGGCCTATTTTGTAGAATTAACTATTGTTGTTATTTTTTTATTGATATATTTCCACAAATATTTCTTCATGCAATTAATCCTTTACAATATATGATCCACTATTTATCAAGCGTTTATTTAACAAACCATGTTTGCACACCTTGCACCTTGCTGGTTGATATGCATCTGATGCATATGCTAAAGTGGACGCCAGGCAACTTTCTCTAGCGGGTTCTTATATGCTGAAAGAACAGGCGGTTCTAGTGTTAAGGACTGGTAGATTGGTGTTGCTCATGCATTCACTCATGCTGACCGGCTCCAGTCCTTTTTTCTTGACTAAAGCGTCCAAGTCAGCCTTGACTTTTGGTCTGATAGCATAACGTACAGGTCCTGCTTTCAGAAACGTTGGTTTGCTGTCTGGCTTAATGCTAAGCTTCCCTGTAATGTCGTTCATACTACCCAGCTGTCCATTAAAGACTTCTCCATGTTTTTTTTAAGATGGCAGGTAGGTCTGTGTCTCCATGTGTCATTGTATGCACTGATGGCCAGTCCAGTGTGATTTTCTCCAACTATGAACATCCCAGTAGTGATGCATAGTCTCCTTTCCCAACATAGAGTGGCATCTTTTCAGTTTGTCTGTTTACCTGAACTGTGACATCAGTGATGCCTCTCACAGCGACAGATTCACCTGTGTAAGTCTTTAACACGAGGTGCGCTGGTTGAAGTGGAAGGTGTTTCAGTGTATTTTTTCTGACACAAGAGATACAGCTGCCCCTGTGTCAATCTCCATACCCACCGGCTGTCCCTCTAGCAAGGGGGAGACATAGTAGCCGTGCGGCCCGCCAGGAAAAAGTCAGGATTTCCAGTGTGACTTCCTTGTCTGATGAGTCACTCACCTCAGTGTTCTCTTACCCAACAGTGTGAGCATTTTCTCTGTTCTCTTTTTGTTTCTGGAGGCTTGTTCGATGTGGCCCTTTTTACCACAGGCTGGACAATCCATGTCCTTACACCAGCATGTGACTTGATTTCCCGGTCTCTGATTTTCAGTTGAAACTCTGTTGAAACTTTTTATTTGTTTGAAAGGAACACAGACAAGAACAAATAGCAGCATCTCTAGCTGTATAATGGTTATACAGCTAGAGACACAATACTGTTAAAATACATATCAGAACAAATAGCAGCAGGAATGTTTATACAACTAGAGACACAATGCTGTTAAAATATATATCAGAACAAATAGCAGCAGGAATGGTTATACAGCTAGAGAAACAATACTGTTAAAATATATATCAGAACAAATAGCAGCAGGAATGGTTATACAGCTAGAGACACAATACTGTTAAAATATATATCAGAACAAATAGCAGCAGGAATGGTTATACAGCTAGAAACACAATACTGTTAAAATATATATCAATATATTATGGAAACTAGCTATTGCAGATAAATACAATCATAATAAACCACATATACAATCACCCACCTCAGCTGCATCAACCCACCCTCCAACCCCTCCTGGGACCACCCCAACCCACCCTCCACCCCCTCCTGGGACCACCCCAACCCACCCTCCAACCCCTCCTGGGACCACCCCAACCCACCCTCCAACCCCTCCTGGGACCACCCCAACCCACCCTCCAACCCCTCCTGGGACCACCCCAACCCACCGTCCAACCCCTCCTGGGACCACCCCAACCCACCCTCCAACCCCTCCTGGGACCACCCCAACCCACCCTCCAACCCCTCCTGGGACCACCCCAACCCACCCTCCAAACCCTCCTGGGACCACCCCAACACACCCAACCTGATCTCCATGAAATTAAATACTAAATCAAGGTACACATTTGCAAAAAAATTAAAATGAACGGTCAATCTGTTGGGTAAAACCCACTACAGGAGTTATTTTATGGTTTCAGCTGCAATTGTTGTTTGGCTAGCCCCATGGATCCTAGCAGTGGATAGTTCTAAATAAAAGATATCTATAAAAGTGCTGATCCAATGAGGTGTGGTGGTTGCCATCTTAGTTCCAACATATTTTTAGCTGCTGTCCAACCTGACAACATTATACGTATTTGCTGTAATGACAGTGGTGAATTATCATTCAGTAATAACAGTTTGGGGGAACAAGGTACGAGGATACCTCTTTCCAAAACATGTCCCCTGGTCACTCCCAGTACATATAATTAAAGGAGCCCAAGGCACCTTGATTACATAGATCACACAGAGGAGCGGTTGTGATTTCTATTAAATTATGTTTTCTAGGTGGAAGGTTTACCCTGTGTATGAGATTAAAATGTATCAGCTGGTGATTAGGATTGTTAGATGAACCCACTAAGTTCCTGATGAACTCAACTGGTGAGCCTCTTTAGCAGCTAGTTCCATGGACACACTGATTTCAATGTCCTTTGCCAAGGTCAGATGACTTTCAGTCAACAGTCTCTTTTGTGTAGCTTCACTCCGTAGCCCACATACTAGTCTGTCTCTAATGATGTCATTTAGAACAGCATTAAACTCAGTGTTCTGGTAGTTTCTTTAATGCAGCAGCAAACATTGTTACTGATTCTCCCTCTTCCTGATGTCTCCTGTGGAACCTGAACCTTTCAGCATTAACTAGTGGTTCTGGTGAAAAATGTCCTTTAAGTATCTCCACAATATCCCCATACGTCTTATTACCTGTTTTGTCTGGCTGTAGCAGGCTGCCTAGTAAATTAAATGTCTTTGGCCCAATTACACTAAAACATGTAGGCACAGTGTTGTCCTCATCCATGTCATTTACAAGAACTAAATATTCAACCCGTTCTGTATATGAGCTCCACTGTTCAATACTTTTATCAAACTGTCCAATGTTTCCAACAATTTCAATCATTGTTCATTTCTCAATAAGCTCCTGATTGTCACTCACTTCAATATTGTCCTCAACCAAAGCAATATTTTCCTCAGTCACGTGATCTTCATTCACTTCACTCACTGACGTTTCCTCCTAAATTCGCTCATTTAGCAGATTTAATTAAAAGGTTCATCTTCACAGTTGAATAAATGTCCTTTCCTTTAATCACTGTATATTCCTCCTTTTTAATCACGTTGTTTTCCCGCTCCGATGTCTGTCTCAAGTCCTTTTCTGCCGTCCATGACGATGTTAACTCCAGTGGTGGAAAAAGTACCCAATTGTCATACTTGAGTAAAAGTAAAGATACCTTAATAGAAAATGACTCAACTAAAAGTGAAAGTCACCCAGTAAAATACTACTTGAGTAAAAGTCTAAAAGTATTTGGTTTTAAATATACTTAGGTATCAAAAATAAATGTAATTGCTAAAATATACTAAAGTATCAAAAGTAAAAGTACAAGTATAAATCATTTCAAATTCCTTACATAAAGCAAAACCAGACAATTTTCTTGTTTTTAAAATGTACGTTCAGCCAGAGGCAAACTCCAACACTCAGACAATTTACAAACAAAGCATTTGTGTTTAGTGAATCTGCCAGATCAGAGGCAGTAGGGATGTTCTCTTGATAAGTGTGTGAATTGGAACATTTTCTGTCCTGCTAAGCATTCAAAATGTAACGAGTACTTTTGGGTGTCAGGGAAAATGTATGGAGTAAAAAGTACATTATTTTCTTTAGGAATGTAGTGAAGTGAAAGTAGAAGTAGTCAAAAATATAAATAGTAAAGTCAAGTACAGATACCCCAAAAAACTACTTAAGAGGTACTTTAAAGTATTCTTACTTAAGTACTTTACACCACTGGTTAACGCTCTTTCTTAGCTAGCTGGACTATGCACTTGCCTCTGCTAGCAATACACTGTGCTAACATTAGCCTAGACTGTACCACAGAAAATAACATTTTTAAACAGTTGTAAAAACTCACTTCTTCCAGACAGAATAGTTCCTGTAGATTCAGACTTACTCATCGCCAATCTGTTGTTATGTCTCGTTGGATTCATAACCACGTCTGTACAACAATTCAATAATGATGAGACAGGAGACAGGAATCAGTTCAACCATTTATCTGGAACATGATCATCTCAACACATACAACCCCCCATGATGCTCTGCAGCACAACCCCAATATACAACAAATACATAGATAAGTAAATGCACACTAAACTAAACTCATAGAGGAAATGAAATGTTCAGTTGTAGAAAGTAGGGCCATGGGATAGGGTCAGAAAGGTCAGTATGTTTGATAACTGGTTCCAGAGGTGACATAACAAGCATAAGGTCCATTATAACACAGTGAAGTAGAGGTGGGAGCTAAAAGCAGACATGGACAGTGAGACGGTGTGAGGAGGTCAGGGGTGAAACACTAGATCAGGACAGGTAGAAATGGCAGGGCTGGAAATAGACACAGAGACACATTCTGATCATGGCTCAGACCTGACCTGAGACACCCAAACAGAAGATGCCATAGCAAAGTCCTGTCCAGTAGGCTATATGGGATTTCCTTTCATCAAAATCCAACACATGGAAATGTGTCCAGTGTGTGTGTGTGTGTGTGTGTCCAGTGTGTGTCCAGTGTGTGTGAGTGTGTGTGTCCAGTGTGTGTGTTTGTGTCCAGTGTGTGTGTGTGTGTGTGTGTGTGTGCCCAGTGTGTGTGTCCTGTGTGTTTGTGTCAGGTGTGTGTCCAGTGTGTATGTGTGTGTGTCGTGTGTGTGTGTGTCCATTGTGTGTGTGTCCAGCGTATGTGTGTGGGTCCAGTGTGAGTGTGTGTGTGTGTCCAGTGTGTGTGTGTCCAGCGTATGTGTGTGTGTCCAGTGTGTGCGTCCAGTGTGTGTATGTGTTTGTGTGTGTCCAGTGTGTGTGAGTGTGTGTGTCCAGTGTGTGTGTGTGTGTGTGTGTGTAAGTGTGTATGTGTGTGTGTCCAGTGTGTGTGTGTGTCCAGTGTGTGTGAGTGTGTGTGTCCAGTGTTTGTGTGTGTGTGTGTGTGTCCAGTGTGTGTGTGTGTGTCCAGTGTGTGTGTGTCCTGTGTGTGTGTCCTATGTGTGTGTGTGTCAGGTGTGTGTGTGTGTCCAGCGTATGTGTGTGTGTCCAGTATGTGTGAGTGTGTGTGTCCAGTGTGTGTGTTTCCAGTGTGTGTGTGTGTGTCCAGTGTGTGTGAGTGTGTGTGTGTGTAAGTGTGTATGTGTGTGTGTCCAGTGTGTGTGAGTGTGTGTGTCCAGTGTGTGTGTGTGTGTGTGTTTGTGTCCATTGTGTTTGTGTGTGTCCTGTGTGTGTGTGTGTGTGTGTGTGTGTGTGTGTGTTCAGTGTGTGTGTGTGTGTCCAGTGTGTGTGTGTGTCCAGTGTGTATGTGTGTTGGTCCATGTGTGAGTGTGTGTGTGTGTCCAGCGTATGTGTGTGTGTCCAGTGTGTGTGTCCAGTGTATGTGTGTGTCCAGTGTGTGTGTGTCCAGTGTGTGTGAGTGTGTGTGTGTCTAGTGTGTGTGTCCAGTGTGTGTGTGTGTGTGTCCTGTGTGTGTGTCAGGTGTGTGTGTGTTTGTCCAGTGTGTGTGAGTGTGTGTGTCCAGTGTGTGTGTGTGTGTGTGTCCAGTGTGTGTGTGTGTCCTGTGTGTGTGTGTGTGTGTGTCAGGTGTGTGTGTGTGTGTCCAGTTTGTGTGAGTGTGTGTGTCCAGTGTGTGTGTGTGTGTGTGTCCTGTGTGTGTGTGTGTTTGTGTCAGGTGTGTGTGTTTCCAGTGTGTATGTGTGTGTCCTGTGTGTGTTTCCAGTGTGTATGTGTGTGTGTCCAGTGTGTATGAGTGTGTGTCCTGTGTGTGTGTGTGTGTGTGTGTTTGTCCAGTGTGTGTGTGTGTGTGTGTGTGTGTGTGTGTATGTGTCCAGTGTGTGTGTCCAGTGTGTGTGTGTCCAGTGTGTGTGTGTGTGTGTCCAGTGTGTGTGTGTGTGTGTCCAGAGTGTGTGTGTGTCCATTGTGTGTGTGTGTGTCCAGTGTGTGGGTGTGTTTGTCCTGTGTGTGTCCAGTGTGTGTGTGATCAGTGTGTGTGTGTCCGTGTGTGTGTGTGTGTGTATCCAGTGTGTGTTTGTCCGGTGTGTGTGTGTTCAGTGTGTGTGTGTGAGTGTGTACAGTGTGTGTGTATCAAGTGTGTTTGTGTTTCCAGTGTGTGTCATTGTGTGTCCAGTGTGTGTGTGTGTGTTCAGTATGTGTGTGTGTGTGTCCAGTGTGTGTGTGTGTGTGTGTGTGTGTGTGTGTGTGTGTGTGTGTGTGTATGTGTGTGTCCAGTGTTTGTGTGTTTCCAGTGTGTGTGTGTGTCCAGTGTGTGTGTGTGTGTGAATCTAGTGTGTGTGTGTGTGTGTGTGTGTGTGTGTGTCCAGTGTGTGTGTGTCCAGTGTGTGTGTGTGTCCAATGTGTGTGTGTGTGTGTGTGTGTGTCCAGTGTGTGTGTGTGTGTCCAGTGTGTGTGTGTCCAGTGTGTGTATGTGTCCAGTGTGTGTGTGTGTGTGTGTGTCCAGTGTGTGTGTGTCCAATGTGTGTGTCCAGTGTGTGTGTGTGTCCAGTGTGTGTGTGTGTGTGGCCAGTGTGTGTGTGTGTCCAGTGTGTGTGTGTGTCTAGTGTGTGTGTGTGTGTCCAGTGTGTGTGTGTCCAGTGTGTGTGTCCAGTGTGTGTGTCCAGTGTATGTGTGTGTGTGTCCAGTGTGTGTGTGTGTCCAGTGTGTGTGTGTGTCCAGTGTGTGTGTGTGTGTGTCAGTGTTACCATGGTTATTATTTACAGGGACACTGAGGAGTCATAACAAACCCTAAACCCTGGATAGAGGGACTCAGTGAATGTGGAGTGGAATGTGTTCAGGTGGGTCAGTGTGTCAGAGGAGACTCTGTAGAAGGACAGAGTGCCGGCTGGCCAGTCCAGATACACTCCTACTCTGTGGGGGCTGGAGGAGGGGACGTCTATGGTAGTGGACTTATTATTGTGCCTGGCAGAGTAACGGTTTTCAGAGCAGATCAGACTCCAGGACTTGTCATTGAATCCAATCCCAAAGTCATCACCCCCTCCTCTCCTGCTGATTCCTTTATGTCACTCCTATACCAGCCCCTTTCCCACTCCACTCTACCTCCCAGTAACAGCGCCCAGTCAGACCCTCTCTACACAGCACCTGTCCACAGTCCTCAAATCTCTCTGGGTGATCAGGATACGGCTGCTTCTCTCTCCTCCATGTCACCTTTCTGTTCTCCTCAGATCAGTTCTGATCATATGTTATACTGTATGGTAAAATAAAACACACTTATTCCCATTAATCACACACACACACATATTGAACACACACACATCCTGAACACACACACACACACACACACACACTGAACACACACAGACACAAACACACACATCCTGAACACACACACAAACACACACACAATGGACACACATACACTTTCTGAACACACACACACACACATTTCTAACTTAAGACGAACATGCCACACACAAACACAGACACACACATTGTCAAAGCAACTCTTTGTAAACTTTCCTGATTTGTGCTTCTGTAGAACTACAGCTGATATTTAATATGACCAAGTAAGTAATGATGGTGGTCTTTGACTTTGACTTCACTTGAATTAAGACTTATTCTTAGTCACATTCTTCACAGCAGTCAACACTCACATTTTCTAAGTCCAGTTTTCATTGTGTTCTCTCCACCATGTTCCACACTGTAGCGGTAAGCAGAAGAACAGACAGTCATTGAGGGAAACACCTGAACTCACACACACACACACACACACACTGGACACACACACTGGACACACACACACACACACAGTCAGCATATAACTTTGTCCAAGCGGTGGTAAGAATGCTTGTCTGTGTGTGTGTCCAGTGTGTGTGTGTGTGTCCAGTACGTGTGTGTGTGTGTCGAGTGTGTGTGTGTGTGTGTGTCTAGTCTGTGTGTGTGTGTGTGTGTGTCTGTGTGCCCAGTGCCTGTGTGTGTGTCCTGTGTGTGTGTGTGTCCTGTGTGTCCACTGTGTGTGTCCAGTTTGTGTGTGTGTGTCCAGTTTGTGTGTGCGTCCAGTGTGTGTGTGTATGTCCAGTGTGTGTGTGTGTGTCCAGTGTGTGTGTGTGTGTGTGTGTGTCTGTGTGCCCAGTGCCTGTGTGTGTGTCCTGTGTGTGTGTGTGTCCTGTGTGTCCACTGTGTGTGTCCAGTTTGTGTGTGTGTGTCCAGTTTGTGTGTGCGTCCAGTGTGTGTGTGTATGTCCAGTGTGTGTGTGTGTGTATCTTGTGTGTGTGTGTGTGTGTGTGTCTTGTGTGTGTGTGTGTGTGTTTCTGTGTGTGTGTGTTTCCAGTGTGTGTCCAGTGTGTGTCCAGTGTGTGTGTGTGACCTGTGTGTGTGTGTGACCTGTGTGTGTGTGTGTCCTGTGTGTGTCCAGTGTGTGTCCAGTGTGTGTGTGTGTGTGTGTGTGTGTGTGTGTGTGTGTGCAGTGTGTGTGTGCAGTGTGTGTGTCCAGTGTGTGTCCAGTGTGTGTGTGTGTGTGTGTGTGCAGTGTGTGTGTCTAGTGTGTGTCCTGAGTGCCACTCCTGCATCGCAGTGCTAACTGTGCCATTAGAGATCCTGGTTCGAATCCAGGCTCTGTCGCCGCCGGCCGCGACCGGGAGACTCATGGGCGGCGCACAATTGGCCCAGCGTCGTCCAGGGTAGGGGAGGGAATGGCCGGCAGGGATGTAGCTCAGTTGATAGAGCATGGCGTTTGCAACGCCAGGGTTGTGGGTTCAATTCCCACGGGGGGCCAGTATAAAAAAAATATGTATTCACTAACTGTAAGTCGCTCTGGATAAGAGCGTCTGCTAAATGACTAAAATGTAAATGTAAAAATGTGTGTCCAGTGTGTGTGTGTGTGTGTGTGTGTGTGTGTGGCTGTGTGTGTGTTTGTGTTTCCACAAACTGAACACACACTCACCCTGGACACACACGCACTTGACACACACACTAGACACACACACACACACACACACACACCGGACAAACACACACATACACACTGGACACACACACATACTGGACACACACACACACTGGACACACACACACACACACACACACTGGACACACACACACACAGGACACAAACACTGCACACACACACACACACTGGACACACACACTGGACACACACACACATACACACAGGATACACACACACACACACACTGGACACACACACACACAGGACACACACTGGACACACACACACACACACACACACACACACAAACCACTGGATCCACAGCAACTCAAAAGCTTTTTCTGGGAGTGTGAGTGAGGAAGGATATTTGGGTTCTCTGCCTCTCATAGCAGCCTGTCATTCATCACTCAAGCTGTTTGCTAACTCTGCTTCATGCGTTGCCAAAATAAGTAGCTCTGTTTGTGCTCAGACAATCCTACATTTCACACATACACACACGCACACCATTCACCTGCACTGCACAGGCCCCAGAAGCACTGAGAATACTGGGCCTCAATTGGCTCTCAGTCACTGCAGCAAATAGCTATCGCCATAATGAAAGGTTTTTAATACAAGTAGCTGTTTTCCCCTGATGTGTCTTTGTCAAACTGTGGAAGTTTATTTAGTGGTGAAAGTCATTCTCAATCATTTTAGCGTTCAACTGTCTCGGTAATTAGCAGGTTCAATGCAGCGAAGGGGTATTTTGGAATGACACCCTCCATTATATGGTGTGCAAGGACTGAACACTTGTTGGTGCAACACAGAATGTACCTAGATAGAAGGAGAGATTGTGGGTGTCTTTATGCCAACAAAGTGTGATTCCAGAGTTTCTACAGTGTTAAGTAGCCTTAGTTATGTTATTTTAAGGACCTATCTTGTGCCTCCTCGCCACAGCGCTACCGTGTCCTCAAGCAACTCAGCGAGAAGAAGCTTAAACTTAAACGAAAACCATTCTCTTAAATAAAAACAAATAGTGATGTTGTTTCCAAACCAAACTTCAAGGTCTTTAAGTGAGTGTGTGTGTGTGTGTGGGGGGGGTCGGTCACATATTAACAGAGCTCTCTGCCTAGGCTTCCTCACGGCACCATGACAACCAATACTTACAAAGTAATCCTTATTTTGAATATTTTTGAAATAGACCAAATTTCTTTTGGGCTGAGAATATAAGACTTATAACTCTGAGAGAGCATCCAAGGGCTAGAATGATGTATATAGAATGTATGACAAACAATAATTTTTAAATATAATTCTAAAATCTTCAGAATTCTGAGATTTTTGTCCATAATACAGAATTCAAGCCAACATTCCAATCTCATTATGACTCAACAATTAAGCTAGGCTACAACCATAGAATTTGGAATTAGAACTTGGCTACAACAAGTTCCAAACCAAAGAAAACAACCAGCATATCCATTCACCACACCATAACTACTCAAGTGTATATCTTTTTAAATCTTCATAAGTGGACAGACATCGCGGAGGAGAGGTGAGTTAGAACATAATAATGTGTAAAAGTGTTTGACTTCTAAGGAAATCAGTGAAGGTAGGCCTACTTATTACCATTTAATAAATTATACCAGTTAGCCTGAAGGTAACTCAAGTTGGAAAACTGGCATGGCCAGACAGTTTTAAGAAAATGACATGGAAAAGATTCACACAAAATAAAAAAAATAAGGAATACATGTTTCTCCATACATATTGATGCAGAGAGAAGTCATTGAGATGGAGAAAGAGATGACTGAAAGTGAGGAGATGGAGAAAGGCAACAAGATGAGGGGGGAACGAGAGATAGAAAGACAAAGAGAAATGGAGGGGCTGCTGAGAATGAGAAAGGAGATTGAGACTTGTAACAAGGTAGACCACTACCGGTGGAAGCTGCAGAGAGAGGTGTTGGAGGAAGTCAACAAGGTGAGGGTGGAACCAGAGCAAGAAAGAGAAAGGCTAATTGAAGAGTTGCTGAGACAGATAAGGGAGACTGAGGCTTCTATTGAGGTAAACTGCTACCAATGGAAGCTGGAGAGAGAGTTGTTTGAGAAACAGAGAGAAAGTGCAGTGTCAGACAGAAAAAATATGGAGCTCAAGATGGCAAAGCTGAAGGTGCAGAACATACTGCACTTGGCCAAGATAGGGAAGTTGACCGTGGAGAACACGAGGCTGTCAGCTGAGAATGAAAGGGTGAGAGAGGTGTCGGACAAACAGAGAGAAAGCGCAGTGTCAGACAGAAAAAAGATGGAGCTCAAGATGGCAAAGCTGAAGGTGCAGAACATACTGCACTTGGCCAAGATAGGGAAGTTGACCGTGGAGAACACGAGGCTGTTAGCTGAGAATGAAAGGCAGCGAGAGGTGATGGACAAACAGAGAGAAAGCGCAGCGACCGACAAACAAACAATGGTGGACAAGATATCAAAGGTGAAGATGTCCTTGGCCAAGTTATGGAAGGTGACAGTGGAGAACAAGAAGAGACTGTTAGCTGAGAATGAAAGGGTGGGGAAGGAGAGGGTGAGAGAGAGGAATGTATGGAACCTCATAAGAAATGGTTTGGAGACAGCTTTGGCCAAAGCAGACCAGGAGAGGAATCAGACCCTAGTAGCCTGGAAGGAGGACAGGGGGAGATGGGCCAAGGCCAAGGCTGGCCTACGAAGCCTCTTGGATCAACGGGGGGAAAGATGGATGAAGGAGAAGGAGGAGATTAAGAGGAGGAGCACGCAGGCAGCAGAGGAGTGGATAATTGAGCTGAGAGAGAAGGAGAGAGCGATAGAGGCTCTGGAAAGAGAAAAGATGAGGATTCTGTGCCTGAATGGACAAGAGAAGAAGGGATGGGAGATGGAAAAGAGAGAGATGGAGGAGGAGAACTGGAAGATTACAGAGGAGCGGGAGAGAAAGAGTAGTGAAATTGAGAAAATGCAAAGGGACAAAGAGAGATGGGCAATAGAGAAGAGGGATGTGGTGGAGAGGATGAAGGAGGCGTACATAAAGCTGTACCAGATGCAGACTGTCCTGAGGTTCAGAGAGCAAGAGCAGGCACAGGTACAGTACTCCATTTAACCAGTCACAGTTCAGGGAGGTCATAAGTCACCTTCTAATGGTTATACTATCAGATTCAACAGATTAAGTTGACTGCATGCTAGAGAAGGAGTAATAATAATATTTCAGATCACTGACCAACATGTATGGACTTTCTCTTTCAGATGGAAACTAAACGCGCCCAGAGAGTCAGGGCAAAGCAGGAGAAAAAGGAGAGGAAAGAAAGAGACTTGTTGGAGAAGAACAAAGTAAAAGAACTGCTCAGAGCTAGAAAAGCAGAGAGTAAGGAAGAAGTGAGGAAGAATAAGGAGAGGGTGAAAGCCCACCTGGACGAGGTGGCAAGGAACTATAACGAAAAGAAACAGAGGGAGAAAGAAAGAGAAAAGCTGTTGAAAAAGGCATATGGCAAAGAAAATCACATGGTGTACATCCCAGACCTCATACTGAAGAAGATGTAAGAACACAACGCATATGGAAGAGTAAATATTATCAGCTAGCATTGGTCAAAAGTTCATTTCTATCTTCTTTCATTTAGTGGAATACTTCATCAATAAAATAATATGAGCATTTATTTGTCAGCATTCATTCCCATATGGAAGAAAGAACACACAAAATATGAGAAAAGTATAAGATGTGGATTAAAGGTTGATGTGGTTACTGGAAAATGCAATGTGAAGGGCTAGATTCTATCAAATCGGAGGTGGAACTGCGTTAGAGATGGCAAGTCCACAAGCAGCTCCTTGCATTAGCTTATCGCGTACACTGCCATTGGATGCAACGAGAGAGAGAGAGAGAGGCATCAACAGAATACCCTTAGGTGCATGAATGCCTAGTGTGTTTATGTATATGTGTGTGTCAGAGGAGGCTGGTGGGAGGAGGTATAGGAGGACAGGCTCATTGTAATGGCTGGAATGGAATAAATGGAAGAGTTTCCATATGTTTGATGTGTTTGATACCCTTCCATTTATTCCATTCCAGCCATTCCAATATGCCCATCCTCCTATAGCTCCTCCTACCAGCCTCCTCTGGTGTGTGTGTGTATGTGTCAGTGGTACACGCCTCCGATGAGCAACACTGCTCTTACCCCCTCATCCCCCATCAGTGGCTGTCTCCTGCCCCCTCTCCTCCATCCGTCTCTGGCCACCTCTCCTGCTCCCACTCCTCCATCCCTCTCTGGCACACTCTCCTGCCCCCTCTCCTCCATCCCTCTCTGGCCCACTCTCCTGGCCCCTCTCCTCCATCCCTCTCTGGCCACCTCTCCTGCTCCCACTCCTCCATCCCTCTCCTCCATCCCTCTCTGGCCTATTCTCCTGCCCCCTCTCCTCCATCCCTCTCTGGCCCACTCTCCTGCCCCCTCTCATCCATCCCTCTCTGGACACCTCTCTGGCCACCTCTCCTGCTCCCACTCCTCCATCAATTATTACACTGAGTCTGGCCTTGACCTGGGCCTCCCGGTACCTCTCTGTCATCTCACCAGTTTGTAGTGGCAAATACAAAAAGTTATTGATGCCACTTACTAGTGACCTGGGGATAATTCCATTGCACACAATCCAATAAAAGAGAGAAATCCAATAATTTTAGTCCATTTATTTTCGTTATTTTCTTAAATCATTGTCACTAACAGAAAGAGTTCGATATGAAACGGTTGAAAATTGTCTGTGCTCTCAGGCACACTAGTTCCCACCCACACAATTTTAATTTATTTTTTATTTTACCCTTATTTTACCAGGTAAGTTGACTGAGAACACATTCTAATTTACAGCAACGACTTGGGGAATAGTTACAGGGGAGAGGAGGCGGGATGAATGAGCCAATTGGAAGCAGGGGATGTGGTCCTCTGTAGCTCAGCTGGTAGAGCACGGCGCTTGTAACGCCAAGGTAGTGGGTTCGATCCCCGGGACCACCCATACACAAAAAAATGTATGCACGCATGACTGTAAGTCGCTTTGGATAAAAGTGTCTGCTAAATGGCATATTATTAATATTAATTAGGTGTCCATGATTGTATGAGGGTCCAGATTGGGAATTTAGCCAGGACACCGGGGTTAACACCCCTACTCTTACAATAAGTGCCATGGGATCTTTAGTGACCACAGAGAGTCAGGACACCCATTTAACATCCCATCCGAAAGACGCCACCCTACACAGGGCAATGTCCCCAATCACTGCCCTGGGGCATTGTGATATTTTATTTTAGACCAGAGTAAAAAATGCCGGCACTTGCAGTCTAGGTAGGGCTTCATGTGCGAGATCTCTAATAGCGTCATTCTAGTGGAATCCAGAAAGAACAAAACCCTGTCCTCAAACATTTACATTTGATGTATTTAGTCTTCATAATCATCGTCCTTCATCAATTGTGTCTTTTTATTTTTATTTTTGCAAATTTAAAAGACCTAGCTAGCTAAAAGACAAAGTCAACCGGTTCCTTTAAAAATTGCAGCTAATTTTCTCATTCACCTGGCAGCCTTTTATATATTCAATGGGGGGGAAATGTAAATCAGCGGGGCAGTCAGGTGCTAAACAGGTAAATATAGGGATTAAATCAATAGAACACAAACATGATGAATAGCTCCTACAACCCCCTATTCTCTATATAATGCACTGGTCAAAAGTAGTTCAATGTGAATAGGGTGCCACGTGCTCCGTCATCTCGCTGAGTCTGGCCTTGGACTCCCGGTACCTCTGTCATCTTACCTGTTTGAAGAAGCCATTCGTAGTAATTACCGTCTGACCATTTTCAACAGTGCAGCTTTGCTAAGGACTGATCTGAAGTCATGGTCCATATGGAAGTAGATTCTCCCAGGGCTTGCCAGGAATTGTGGCCAGGTATTTCCTCACTCCTCGGCACATTGCACCGATTAAAGAAGAAAGTTGTCCACTGAAAATGTATCTTCTAAAACTCGCTTTACGCCACAAGCTTGAGTGATGGGGTTCACTTCCAAAAAGGCATTTCCTATATAGCCATACTATAATTTAAAGGCAGACATCAGCGGGCAAACAATTATTTAAGATGAATTTGTCACACCCTGGCTCTGGGACTCCATATGTTGAGCCAGGGTGTGTTCATTCTATGTGTTATATTTATATGTTGGGGGTTCTAGTTCTTCTGTTTCTTTGTTGGCCTGAGTGACTCCCAATCAGAGGCAACGAGTGTCAGCTGTGGCTGGTTGTCTCAGATTGGGAGCCATATTTAAACTGTCTGTTTTCCCTTGGTGTTTGTGGGTTTTTGTTCCGTATAGGTCATTGTTACCTAGGACGTTACGAGTCGTTTTGATGTTTTGTATTGTGTGTGCACTTTAACTAATTAAAGTATGTTCGCTCAACACGCTGCGCCTTGGTCCTCATCTCTGTTAGACGATCGTGACAGAATTCAAATTGAAGGATGATTTAAGCGACGAGGGATAGAAGTTGGAAAACCTCATGATGTCATCACGTCAGACATCACTCTTAAACTTGCTGGAACTGTAATTGAGACTGAGAGTTGAGGTTCAGTTTTATAACTTGTATATAGATAGATAGGATGGAAAACATTATTAACCCCCAAGGACAAATTGATTTAATTTGTTCGAGGGCCAATGTGGGGGTCACAGGTCAGGATCAGACCACCTCCCCTAAAGCATGACACGGGAAAGGTCAGGGGGGCAGATTCCCAGCCAGTAAAACACCCTGAGTGGAAATGTGTATGTGTCCTCATCTCCTCAGCGGGTTAATGTCTATCCATCCTCCCGCTGGCTGCAGCAACAGGAAGTGAGGTCATGCAGACAGTGTTTTATCAGGCCTTCAGGGAGCCAGTAAATCAGTTCTGTCTGTGTGTGTGCGTGTGTGTGTGCGTGCGTGCATATGTACATGTGCAGTCAGGGTATACGGTGCATGACTCCAAAGGGCAAGCTGAGGCACATCTGTCTTAGAGTTATCACTCTCCTCCTCAGCAACACTTTCATTAGGAGTTGGCAGAGGCAGCCTGCCTTGTGCGCACACACACACACACACACACACACACACACACACACACACACACACACACACACACACACACACACACACACACACACACACACACACACACACACAAACCACTGGATCCACAGCAACTCAAAAGCTTTTTCTGGGAGTGTGAGTGAGGAAGGATCTTTGGGTTCTCTGCCTCTCCTAGCAGCCTGTCATTCATCACTCAAGCTGTTTGCTAACTCTGCTTCATGCGTTGCCAAAATAAGTAGCTCTGTTTGTGCTCAGACAATCCTACATTTCACACATACACACACGCACACCATTCACCTGCACTGCACAGGCCCCAGAAGCACTGAGAATACTGGGCCTCAATTGGCTCTCAGTCACTGCAGCAAATAGCTATCGCCATAATGAAAGGTTTTTAATACGAGTAGCTGTTTTCCCCTGATGTGTCTTTGTCAAACTGTGGAAGTTTATTTAGTGGTGAAAGTCATTCTCAATCATTTTAACGTTCAACTGTCTCGGTAATTAGCAGGTTCAATGCAGCGAAGGGGTATTTTGGAATGACACCCTCCATTATATGGTGTGCAAGGACTGAACACTCGTTGGTGCAACACAGAATGTACCGAGATAGAAGGAGAGATTGTGGGTGTCTTTATGCCAACAAAGTGTGATTCCAGAGTTTCTACAGTGTTAAGTAGCCTTAGTTATGTTATTTTAAGGACCTATCTTGTGCCTCCTCGCCACAGCGCTACCGTGTCCTCAAGCAACTCAGCGAGAAGAGGCTGAAGGGTTTTTAAAGTGGACAATTTAAACGAAAACCATTCTCTTTTTTCATGAGTGTTCCAGAAGACATACCTTCATTGCCAGGACAAATAGTGATGTTGTTTCCAAACCAAACTTCAAGGTCTTTAAGTGAGTGTGTGTGTGTGTGTGTGTGTGTGTGTGTGGGGGGGGGGGGGGGGGGGGGTCGGTCACATATTAACAGAGCTCTCTGCCTAGGCTTCCTCACGGCACCATGACAACCAATACTTACAAAGTAATCCTTATTTTGAATATTTTTGAAATAGACCAAATTTCTTTTGGGCTGAGAATATAAGACTTATAACAGCAGGCCAGTGGATCCCTTAGAACAGCAGCAGCCAGGGGCAAATGGTAGGGAGGAGGATGATTTAGGTGACCCAGACACAGGCCAAGGGCTGCACTACATACAAGCCGCATACAGTGCCTTGCAAAAGTATTCATCCCCCTTGGCGTTTTTCCTATTTTGTTGCATTACAATCTGTAATTTAAATGGATTTTTATTTGGATTTCATGTATTGGACATACACAAAATTGTCCAAATTGGTGAAGTGAAATGAAAAAAATAACTTGTTTCAATAAATTCAAAAAAATAAATTACGGAAAAGTGGTGCATGCATATGTATTCACCCCCTTTGCTATGAAGCCCCTAAATAAGATCTGGTGCAACCAAATACCTTCAGAAGTCACATAATTAGTTAAATGAAGTCCACCTGTGTGCAATCTAAGTGTCACATGATCTGTCACATGATCTCAGTATATATATACACCTGTTCTGAATGACCCCAGAGTCTGTAACACCACTAAGCAAGGGGCACCACCAAACAAGCGGCACCATGAAGACCAAGGAGCTCTCCAAACAGGTCAGGGACAAAGTTGTGGAGAAGTACTGTTCAGGGTTGGGTTATAAACAAAAAAAAGAAACGTTGAACATCCCACGGAGGCTTATCTATTTCTCAAGGCTCAATCCTTCTATTCATTATTTAATCTTGTATTGAAACCTCAGCTTCTTCAAATGACTGAAATATGACATTAATTAGAGTGCTATCCAAAAACCAGTAAAACATGTTACCATTCACATACTGTCAACACTCGTTACATTTTACATCAACCCTCTTTATCAATGTCTTTGTCACTTATCGTAAGGTTTAGAAACCAAAACAAACCAAACATGATCATTCTCTCCTGATTAGAAGGCATTGTTTTCATTGTAGTCGACCCAATGTTACTAACTACTACTGTTAATGCAATGTTACTCTATATGTTATTACCAACCTCTGTTGGATATTCACTTTCTGCTTCACACTTATTAAAATGTCTATTATTTTAAGATTGACATGTAATGCGCCGAATTTATAAAATACAAATTCAGAAGGGAAAATATAAACTTTGGAGGGAGACCACTCTCCCAGGCAGCTCTCGAGACCAGGTTTCTTTCTGATTGTATCTTTCACTATGAATGGCCTGGCACTGTCCATCCGTCCCCAGTAGATGGCGATCTCCGTCCATCATAAGTCTGGCGCCTGAGGGTGTAGACAGGAAAACAGACACTTTCCTTTTTGCCTACTCACTACCGTTGACGGTTTAGAACGTCAACGGTTGGAATATCAACAAAAACTCCATCGGGAGTACAATCAATTATAGCCTTAAGTTTAAAAACAAATGTCTACATGTTCAACATTTCAATGGTTCTATTTAACAGGGCATAGGTTTTGTTTCAAAATGTATTACCAAGACGGAGGAAATCCCATAAGCATTTATAGTTTTTATTAGTTAGGGGTAAGTCAATTCCCATATTTTTACCAAAAGTGAACATATGGCAATCTTTTTCTTAGACTATTTCCCAGAGCCTTTAGACAGTCATACAATGCTTTAACCTTATCTTTATCAAATGATCCATAAAGGGACCACCTCAGAATACTTTTCTCACCCATTACGTACGTCTATGTTTGGGTGTGCAAGTTTGTAAAACAATTATTATTATTATTATTATTATTTCCATGATAACTTTATCAAATCTCCAGTAATCGATTATACACACATACAATTTCTCATTTTTTCCCCATATCTTCACAGAATCCATATATCGGAACCCCTAGATAACATTAAATATCGAAATGTATTATTCAATCAGCTTACTAGGCAAATTCCAATCTCTTATTATCAAAATATCAATCTTATTATGCAATGATTGGTTCAGTAGTCTTCAGGCTTGGTGTCCTAAGAGTTCAGTTCTCCTCACATTTCCACCTAATCTGTCACGGTTCTCTCTTCGATACCCACACTCATTTTATTGGTTATTAATCTGATCCTTTACAGTCTAAGAGATAACAACCCACACTCTCCTCATTCACACGGGAGGCTATTCCTCCTGTCAAAAAGGTTAGTCATTCACAGGTATTCTCTCATACATGCATGTTCAACACACCCAGGCCCGGCGCCACCAGGGGGCAGAAGGGGGCAATGCCCCCTTAGTTGGAATATTGTGCCCCCTCGGTTTTGTATCCCTATTCTGTCCCACAATCTGCCCCCTCCGTCACGCCCAACCCATTTGTTGTGTATGCTTCGTTCATGCAACTCCCTTGCACGCATCATACGTACGTCATACACATTTTACCGGTTGAAAAAAACTTCACAGTAGAAGGGAGGGTCAATTTGACCGTTTAGGTTTACTTTCAAAGTTACTTACTACGAAAAACTAAACGCGCAGCTGGATGGAATTTAGCTAATGTTAACAGTTAGGTAGGTAGCTGATAGTATGATGGATATTAGAAAGTGGCTTCTCCAGGGCACAACGGCAGCATCGGATCAAAGCGGGGGGGAGGGGTAGAAGCCTGCCACAGAGGCCAAAGGCAAGGCTGCTGAGCCGACGCTAATCACCGACGCCAAGGCCGCTGGGCTGACGCTAATCACAGAGCCAAGGCCGCTGGTCCGACGCTAATCACAGAGGCCAAGGCTGCTGAGCCGACGCTAATCACTGGGGTCAAGGCCGCTTGGCCAACGCTAATCACCGAGGCCAAGGCCGCTTGGCCGACGCTAATCACCGAGGCCAAGGCCACTTGGCCGACGCTAATCACCGAGGCCAAGGCCACTGGGCCGACGCTAATCACCGAGGCCAAGGCCACTGGGCCGACGCTAATCACCGAGGCCAAGGCCGCTGAGCCGACGCTAATCACCGAGGCCAAGGCCGCTGGGCCGACGCTAATCACCGAGGCCAAGGCCGCCAAGCCCAGCAGCAAAGGCACCTGCGAAACCGTTTTGCAGCCTGGTGACATAGGAGGTAACAAACCCGAGGAGGGGCCTGCAGCCGCCAAGACCGAACCTAACAGCAGCACCGCCAGTATATTACAAGCACCGACGCCTCCGTTAGTGCCTGACGACCTCGGTGATGAGGAGCCAGCGCAGGTTTGTCTGGGGAAATACCCAACCTGCCTGTACTGTGGGAGAAAACTTACATTTTGTAGCATGTGGTTCAAAGGCAGAGAGTGACTGCTGCAAGGCAGATGCAGTTTGATGAGTTATGGGAGAAATACAAGCACACAGACACCCCCGCTCCAAGCAAACGGCAAAGAGTAGTGAGTAGTAATCTGAAACAACATGTGGTGGAAACACCAATGGGTCAGCTAGAAGAGGACAATGAGAGGGAGTGCAAAATACTGTTTTTCAGCACTCTGGATGCTGTACTGGGAGAAATGTCAGCAAGATTTAACCAACGAAACAGCCAACTTGTTGAGGCCCTGTGTTCCTTGCACCCAGAGAATGAAACCTTTATGGATGTGGACAAATTGGAACCACTGCTGGACTTAATCTCAGGAGATTTTGTGGAAACTGAGTTTACTGTCGCACGCCAGTTTCTACAGACTGAAATCGCCCGATCTGGAGAAGACAAATGGACAACGCAGAGCATTTTGGAGAGATTCTCCGGGCCTCTAACAGCAATGTCTACTGTGATGATGGCATTGAAGCTGGGATTAACATTTGGAGCATCCACGGCAACTTGCCAGAACTCTTTTTCAACATTGAAAAACGTATTCAGTGAGCACAGACGGAGCATGTTGCACAGGAGGAAAGCGCAGCTGATTCAACTGACATTTGAGAGGGATCTTACAAGCAAATTCCGTGGGGAGTGGAAGGAGAGACTGCTGAGGAGGTTCAACACAGCATCAAGGAGGCTGCAACTCTTTTGAATCTGGGTAAGAACAGGCAGCCTGGCTGGGCTTGGAGTATTTAGTTATTTGCTAGCTTTTGGAAATACGTGGCAAACGTCAGAAATAGGCGTAGACGTGATTTTCTTTATTGGCCTTGCTGCCAAGTCTACTGCTTGATTTCTGTGATTGGATTGGAAATGTTTGGTTTATAATATCATGGGATTGTTTTTAATGTTGTTTTATAATGTAGAAGAGGTGCTTTGCATTACATTGATGAAGGTGGGCAGACCTTGACCAATGGTTGGGTAACGATGTAGCTATAGTGTTGCCATTAACAACTCGTTGCTATGGAATACTAATGTCTCTGTTATCATACGCAGTGTAGGACGGCACTCTTGTGGGAAGACAGCTTGGTAGCTGCGTCCAAGCTGCATTGTACCGATAAGTCCTGGTAGTGCATTGTACATTATTGTTTGCTTTCCGCGATTGGAAATGTATTGTATTGGCATGAGGAAGTGTTATTACGGTAATTAGCAACTGTTTTGCATTGGATTGATGGGTATTTTGCATGTAGCTGTGTAGCGTTGTCATAACTTGCAATTTCTGGAGGCGGTTATGAATTGTCCATGTTTGTAAAGCGGTGCAGTAGCCTGTATTCTTGCGGCAAGACAGCCGTGCGTGGCTGCAAATACATTGTGTGTAATTGTACTATCGATTATTATCCACCCTGTGTTATCAGCAAGCGAAAATAGTTGTGCCCCCGTAGTAATTTCTGATGCCCCCTTGCCGAGTTAATCCTGCCGCCGGGCCTGGGTTACAGGTTAAATAAATTATGGTGAACGTGCAAGGTGATGAGATTGATGCTCTTTTCCAATAAATATCGAGGGTCTTATTCTGGTGACATGTTGATCGATGCTTGGCTGCTAATGAAGGTAGTTATGTGGCACTACATTAGATCACTCAAATATGGTATCCTTGCGCGCTGCAGGATACATTCAGAGTAAGAATTTGTGATTAGTCCGGAGTCCCGGCTAGTGCTGCGGCTGACCCCCTTAAATACCTGCCGCCTCAGTACATCCACCTCTTCCTTTTCTCACCTCATTCATTTGTCTTGGAGATGAGAGGCTGGTGGTTGACAGAGGAAAAGGAAACCAGGTATAAAGAGGAGGATACAGGGCATTCAGAAAGGATTCTGACCCCTTCACTTTTTCCACATTTTGTTACGTCACAGCATTCTAAAATTGATTCAATAAAATAACAGTCCTCATCATGGTTAACTAGTCTGTATATTCCACTGATTCATATGGATGCCAGTCCATTCATTGGCTGTAAAAGTGGGTAAAAACAGACAAGCATTTAACTGTAGCTATGTGGTCTTTACTTGAGTGTGTTTCAGCAGTGTGAGGTCAGAGAGATGCTTCCAAGTCAGTATTTTTCTGAACTCCTAAAATCCGTTACACAATCTGATGGGATGAATGTTCAACCCCATTAAAATGACCATAAAGTCTATATAGTACCTTTAAGTTAAGACCTCACAGATCTGTTCATGGCAAAGCAGTTCAATTAATGATATTAAGTGATTCTTAAAGAATATAACTTATAAATCCTGAGCCTCATCTTGAGGAGTCACCTGTGACAGTATTCATAGAGAGTAGGAGTACTGATCTGGGATCAGTTTTTCCTTTTAGATCATAATGAAACAGATTAGATGGACAGGGGGGACCTGATCCTAGATCAGCACTCCTCCTCTGGGAAACTGCCTGTATGAATAAGGGCCCAGGAGTCACCAGGACCAAGAAACCGAACACATACGGTTGTAAAGTCTAGTTACAGCAGGTGTTTACTGCCATCTAGTGGAAGATACCAATAAGACACTTTATTATCAGGGTGGGGAGGCGGCTGAGCTGAAACAGAACGTAAAGAAGACTATGGTGCTCAGAACAGTGAACAAACAAAGGCAGAAGCTGCTGGTAAAGCAAAACTCACGGTGTGATGGAGAGTGGTAAAGCAACACTCACGGTGTGATGGAGAGTGGTAAAGCAACACTCACAGTGTGATGGAGAGTGGTAAAGCAACACTCACTGTGTGATGGAGAGTGGTAAAGCAACACTCACGGTGTGATGGAGAGTGGTAAAGCAACACTCACGGTGTGATGGAGAGTGATAAAGCAACACTCACGGTGTGATGGAGAGTGGTAAAGCAACACTCACCATGTGATGGAGAGTGGTAAAGCAACACTCACCATGTGATGGAGAGTGGTAAAGCAACACTCACGGTGTGATGGAGATTGGTAAAGCAACACTCACGGTGTGATGGAGAGTGGTAAAGCAACGCTCACGGTTTGATGGAGAGTGGTAAAGCAACGCTCACGGTGTGATGGAGAGTGGTAAAGCAACACTCACTGTGTGATGGAGAGTGGTAAAGCAACACTCACGGTGTGATGGAGATTGGTAAAGCAACACTCACGGTGTGATGGAGAGTGGTTAAGCAACACTCACGGTGTGATGGAGAGTGGTAAAGCGACACTCACGGTGTGATGGAGAATGGTAAAGCAACACTCACGGTGTGATGGAGAGTGGTAAAGCAACACTCACGGTGTGATGGAGAGTGGTAAAGCAACACTCACGGTGTGATGGAGAGTGGTAAAGCAACACTCACGGTGTGATGGAGAGTGGTAAAGCAACACTCACGGTGTGATGGAGAGTGGTAAAGCAACACTCACGGTGTACAGATGTAAAATAAATAAGTGTTAGCTTCCTCAGCACCATGCACCCCACTGTTGCCACCGGCGGTGACCAGAAGAAGAAACCGGAGACAGTGACAGACTACAATCACACAAAGGTATATACAGTATCTCTACCATATACAGATAGCCTTCCCATCTGCCAAACACCAAATAGGATCCCCTTTTATTATATTACATTCATATTATTACTATTAGATGCCTTGACAAGACAGTCAGCAGGAGCCATTTCATCATGGATCTGGCATGTGAGCTTGGTGAGAACCACATGAACGCAGAGAAAGAAGCTGCAGTCACCAAGCAGGCCGCCAAGACAGCAGGTCCTGCTCTCCCTCTTCCCCAAGCACCACAGCTCCCACTGGGGAAAAATACACAATGCCAAGACAGCAGGTCCTGCTCTCCCTCTTCCCCAAGAACCACAGCTCCCACTGGGGAAAAATACACAATGTCAAGACAGCAGGTCCTGTACTCCCTCTTCCCCAAGAACCACAGCTCCCACTGGGGAAAAATACACAATGTCAAGACAGCAGGTCCTGTTCTCCCTCTTCCCCAAGAACCACAGCTCCCACTGGGGAAAAATACACAATGCCAAGTTGGCAGGTGCACACCGAACAACACCCATGAAAACTGTGTGCAGGGAACCGATTTGATTTGTTTGTGGACCTGAAGCATAAAGAGAAGACGTGATTGGTTCATGTGTAAAGGCTCGGTACAGTGTCTGATACAATCAACACATTATTGTTTTTACATCTTGTCATAAATATATTTCCACAAAAATGTATTTATGCAATTAATCCTTTACAATTGTTAATGCACTGGTGCTTTTGTTTAAGAATACAGCAAATTATTTCACCTGAACACCTGGCTAGTTTTATTATTATTATTATTATTAGTATTATTTTTATTATTATTATATTTTTTGTTTGTACTTTGTCAAAATAAACTGTAAATGGACTTTATTAAGTACTATAACTCCATTACTAATTGAATCTACAAATAAAGTTGATCAGATGGATTATACTGTAATGTTTTTATTGTAAGGGAAACAGAAATAGGATATAGGCCAATTTTATTTTCACTTTGTAGAATTAACTATTGTTGTTATTTTATTGATATATTTCCACTAATATTTCTTCATGCAATAAATAATTTACAATATATGATGCACTATTTATCAAGCATTTATTTATCAACCATGTTTGCACACCTTGCACCTTGCTGGTTGATATGCATCTGATGCATATGCTAAAGTGGACGCCTGGTAACTTTCTCTAGCGGGTTCTGATATGCTGAAAGAACAGGCGGTTCTAGTGTTAAGGACTGGTAGATGGGTGTTGCTCATGCATTCACTCATGCTGACCGGATCCAGTACTTTGTTCTTGACTAAAGCCTCCAAGTCAGCCTTGACTTATGGTCTGATAGCATAATGTACAGATCCTGCTTTCAGAAACGTTGGTTTGCTGTCTGGCTTAATGCTAAGCTTCCCTGTAATGTCGTTCATACTACCCAGCTGTCCATTAAAGACTTCTCCATGTTTCTTTAAGATGGCAGGTAGGTCTGTGTCTCCATGTGTCATTGTATGCACTGATGGCCAGTCCAGTGTGATTTTCTCCAACTATGAACATCCCAGTAGTGATGCATAGTCTCCTTTCACAACATAGAGTGGCAGCTTTTCAGTTTGTCTGTTTACCTGAACTGTGACATCAGTGATGCCTCTCAGAGCGACAGATTCACCTGTGTAAGTCTTTAACACGAGGTGCGCTGGTTGAAGTGGAAGGTGTTTCAGTGTCTTTTTTCTGACACAAGAGATACAGCTGCCCCTGTGTCAATCTCCATACCCACCGGCTGTCCCTCTAGCAAGGGGGAGACATAGTAGCCGTGTGGCCCGCCAAGAAAAAGTCAGGATTTTCAGTGTGACTTCCTCGTCTGATGAGTCACTCAACTCAGTGTTCTCTTACTCAACAGTGTGAACATGTCTATGTGTCTTTCGTTGGAATGTCTGTTTCTTGTTTCCCTTTTTTGTTATTTCTCTGTTCTCTTTTTGTTTCTGGAGACTTGTCCGATGTTGCCCTTTTTAACACAGGCTGGACAATCCATGTCCTTACTCCAGCATGTGACTGTTGAAACTTTTAATTTATTTTAAAGGAACACAGACAAGAACAAATAGCAGCAGGAATGGTTATACAGCTAGAGAAACAATACTGTTAAAATATATATCAGTATATTATGGAAACTAGTTATTGCAGATAAATACAATTATAATAAACCACGTATACAATCACCCACCTCAGCTGCATCAACTCACCCTCCAACCCCTCCTGGGACCACCCCAACCCACCCTCCAACCCCTCCTGGGACCACCCCAACCCACCCTCCAACCCCTCCTGGGACCACCCCAACCCACCCTCCAACCCCTCCTGGGACTACCCCAACCCACCCTCCAACCCCTCCTGGGACCACCCCAACCCACCCTCCAACCCCTCCTGGGACCACCCCAACCCACCCTCCAACCCCTCCTGGGACCACCCCAACCCACCCTCCAACCCCTCCTGGGAACACCCCAACCCACCCTCCAACCCCTCCTGGGACCACCAATTAAATACTAAATCAAGGTACACATTTGCACAAAAATAATAATTAACAGTCAATCTGTTGGATAAAACCAACTACAGGAGTTATTTAATGGTTTCAGCTGCAATTGTTGTTTGGCCCCATGGATCCTAGCAGTGGATAGTTCTAAATAAATGATATCTATAAAAGTGCTGATCCAATGAGGTGTGGTGGTTGCCATCTTAGTTCCAACATCTTTTTAGCTGCTGTCCAACCTGACAACTCTTTCTTAGCTAGCTCGACTATGCACTTGCCTCTGCTAGCAATACACTGTGCTAACATTAGCCTATTCTGTACCACAGAAAATAACAGTTTTAAACAGGTGTAAAAACCCACTTCTTCCAGACAGAATAGTTCCTGTAGATTCAGACTTACTCATCACCAATCTTTTGTTATGTCTCGTGGGTTTCATAACCACGTCTGTATAACAATTCAATAATGATGAGACGGGAGACAGGAATCAGTTCAACCATTTATCTGGAACGTGATCATCTCAACACATACAAACCCCCATGATGCTCTGCGGCACAACCCCAATATACAACAAATACATAGATAAGTAAATGGACACTAAACAAATATCATAGAGGAATTTAAATGTTCAGTTGTAGAAAGTAGGGCCATGGGATAGGGTCAGAAAGGTCAGTATGTTTGATAACTGGTTACAGAGGTGACATAACAAGCATAAGGTCCATTATGACACAGTGAAGTAGAGGTGGGAGCTAAAAGCAGACATGGACAGTGAGACGGTGTGAGGAGGTCAGGGGTGAAACACTAGATCAGGACATGTAGAAATGGCAGGGCTGGAAATAGACACAGAGACACATTCTGATCATGGCTCAGACCTGACCTGAGACACCCAAACAGAAGATGCCATAGAAAAGTCCTGTCCAGCACATGGAAATGTGTCCAGTGTGTGTGTGTCCAGTGTGTGTTTGTCCAGTGTGTGTGTGTGTGTGTGTCCTGTCTGTGTGTGTGTTCAATGTGTGTGTGTCCAGTATGTGTGTGTGTTCAGTGTCAGTGTATGTGTGTGTTCAGTGTGTGAGTGTGTGTGTGTCCAGTGTGTGTCTGTCCAGTGTGTGTGTGTGTGTGTGTGTGTGTGTGTCCAGTGTGTGTGTGTGTTCAGTGTGTGTTCTGTGTGTGTGGATGCGTGTCCAGTGTGTGTGTGTGTCCAGTGTGTGTGAGTGTCCAGTGTGTGTGTGTGTGTGTGTGTGTTCAGTGTGTGTGTGTGTGTGTGTGTGTGTGTGTGTGTGTGTGTGTGTGTGTGTGTGTGTGTGTGTGTGTGTGTGTGTGTGTGTGTGTGTGTGTGTGTGTGTTCAGCGTGTGTGTTCAGTGTGTGTGTGTGTGTGTGTGTGTTCAGCATGTGTGTGTTCAGTGTGTGTGTGTCCAGTGTCCAGTGTGTGTGTGTGTGTGTGTGTGTGTGTGTGTGTGTGATCAGTGTGTGTGTGTCCATTGTGTTTGTGTATCCAGTGTGTGTGTCCAGTGTGTGTGTGTGTGTGTGTGTGTGTGTGTGTTCAGTGTGTGTGTGTGTGTTCAGTGTGTGTGTGTGTCCAGTGTGTGTGTGTCCAGTGTGTGTGTGTGTGTGTCCAGTGTGTGTATGTGTGTGTGTGTGTCCAGTGTGTGTGTGTGGATGCGTGTCCAGTGTGTGTGTGTCCAGTGTGTGTGTGTGTCCAGTGTGTGTGTGTCCAGTGTGTGTGTGTGTGTTCAGTGTGTGTGTGTGTGTGTGTGTGTTCAGCGTGTGTGTGTTCAGTGTGTGTGTGTATCTAGCGTGTATGTTTAGTGTGTGTGTGTCCAGTGTGTGTGTGTGTGTGTGTGTGTGTGTTCAGTGTGTGTGTGTCCAGTGTGTGTGTGTGTGTGTCCAGTGTGTGTGTGTGTCCAGTGTGTGTGTGTGTGTGTCCAGTGTGTGTGTGTGTCAGGTGTGTATGTGTGTGTGTTTCCAGTGTGTGTGTGTGTGTCCAGTGTGTGTGTCCTGTGTGTGTGTGTGTCAGGTGTGTGTGTCCTGTGTGTATGTGTGTGTGTGTCCAGTGTGAGTGTGTGTGTGTGTGTCCAGTGTATGTGTGTCCAGCGTATGTGTTTGTGTCCAGTGTGTGTGAGTGTGTGTGTCCAGTGTGTGTGTGTGTGTGTGTAAGCGTGTATGTGTGTGTGTCCAGTGTCTGTGTGTGTGTCCAGTGTGTGTGAGTGTGTGTGTAAGTGTGTATGTGTGTGTGTCCAGTGTCTGTGTCCAGTGTGTGTGAGTGTGTGTGTCCAGTGTGTGTGTGTGTGTGTGTCCAGTGTCTGTGTGTGTCCAGAGTGTGTGATTCTGTGTGTCCAGTGTGTGTGAGTCCTGTGTGTGTGTGTGTCCTGTGTGTGTGTGTGTCAGGTGTGTGTGTGTCCATTGTGTGTGTGTCCAGCGTATGTGTGTGTGTGTCCAGTGTGTGTGTCCAGTGTGTGTGTGTGTTTGTGTGTGTCCAGTGTGTGTGTGTCCAGTGTGTATGTGTGTGGGTCCAGTGTGAGTGTGTGTGTGTGTCCAGCGTATGTGTGTGTGTCCAGTGTGTGTGTGTGTGTTTGTGTGTGTCCAGTGTGTGTGTGTGTGTGTGTGTGTGTGTGTCCAGTGTGTGTGTGTGTGTGTGTGTGTGTCCAGTGTGTGTGTGTCCTGTGTGTGTGTGTGTCCAGTGTGTGTGAGTGTGTGTGTGTGTGTGTGTCCAGTGTGTGTGTGTGTCCTGTGTGTGTGTGTGTGTCAGGTGTGTGTGTGTGTGTCCAGTGTGTGTGTGTCCTGTGTGTGTTTCCTGTGTGTGTGTGTGTGTGTCCAGTGTGTGTGAGTGTGTGTGTCCAGTGTGTGTGTGTGTGTGTGTGTGTGATCAGTGTGTGTGTGTCCATTGTGTTTGTGTATCCAGTGTGTGTGTGTTTGTGTGTCCAGTGTGTGTGTGTGTCCTGTGTGTATGTGTGTGTGTGTTTGTCCAGTGTGTGTGTGTGTGTGTCCAGTGTGTGTGTCCAGTGTGTGTGTGTCCTCTCTGTGTGTGTGTGTGTGTGTGTGTGTGTGTCCAGTGTGTGTGTGTTCAGTGTGTGTGTGTGTGTCCAGTGTGTGTGTGTGTCCAGAGTGTGTGTGTCCAGTGTCCAGTGTGTGGGTGTGTTTGTCCAGTGTGTGTCCAGTGTGTGTGTGATCAATGTATGTGTGTCCTGTGTGTGTGTGTGTGTGTGTGTGTGTTCAGCGTGTGTGTGTCCGGTGTGTGTGTGTGTGTGTCCAGTGTGTGTGTGTTCAGTGTGTTTGTTCAGTGTGTGTGTGTGTGTGTGTGTGTGTGTGTGTGTGTGTGTGTGTGTGTGTGTGTGTGTGTGTACAGTGTGTGTGTATCAAGTGTGTTTGTGTGTCCAGTGTGTGTCAGTGTGTGTGTCCAGTGTGTGTGTGTGTTCAGAATGTGTGTGTGTGCGTCCAGTGTGTGTGTGTGTCCAGTGTGTGTGTGTGTCCAGTGTGTGTGTGTATGTCCAGTGTGTGTGTGTCCAGTGTGTGTGTGTGTGTGTATCCAGTGTGCGTGTGTATGTCCAGTGTGTGTGTGAGTGTGTCCAGTGTGTGTGTTTGTGTGTGTATCCAGTGTGTGTGTGTATGTCCAGTGTGTTTGTGTGTGTGTGTCCAGTGTGTGTGTCCAGTGTGTGTGTGTCCTCTGTGTGTGTGTGTGTGTGTGTCCAGTGTGTGTGTGTTCAGTGTGTGTGTGTGTGTCCAGTGTGTGTGTGTGTCCAGAGTGTGTGTGTCCAGTGTGTATGTGTGTGTGTGTTTGTCCAGTGTGTGTGTGTGTGTGTCCAGTGTGTGTGTCCAGTGTGTGTGTGTCCTCTCTGTGTGTGTGTGTGTGTGTCCAGTGTGTGTGTGTTCAGTGTGTGTGTGTGTGTCCAGTGTGTGTGTGTGTCCAGAGTGTGTGTGTCCAGTGTCCAGTGTGTGGGTGTGTTTGTCCAGTGTGTGTCCAGTGTGTGTGTGATCAATGTATGTGTGTCCTGTGTGTGTGTGTGTGTGTGTGTGTGTGTGTGTCCAGTGTGTGTTTGTCCGGTGTGTGTGTGTTCAGTGTGTTTGTTCAGTGTGTGTGTGTGTGTGTGTGTGTGTACAGTGTGTGTGTGTACAGTGTGTGTGTATCAAGTGTGTTTGTGTGTCCAGTGTGTGTCAGTGTGTGTGTCCAGTGTGTGTGTGTGTGTGTGTTCAGTATGTGTGTGTGTGTGTCCAGTGTGTGTGTGTGTCCAGTGTGTGTGTGTGTCCAGTGTGTGTATGTTTGTGTCCAGTTTGTGTGTGTCCAGTGTGTGGGTGTGTGTGTGTATCCAGTGTGCGTGTGTATGTCCAGTGTGTGTGTGTGTGTGTGTCCTGTGTGTGTGTCCAGTGTGTGTGTGTCCATTGTGTTTGTGTATCCAGTGTTTGTGTCCAGTGTGTGTGTGTTTGTGTGTCCAGTGTGTGTGTGTGTCCTGTGTGTATGTGTGTGTGTGTTTGTCCAGTGTGTGTGTGTGTGTCCAGTGTGTGTGTCCAGCGTGTGTGTGTCCAGTGTGTGTGTGTGTGTGTCTAGTGTGTGTGTGTTCAGTGTGTTTGTTCAGTGTGTGTGTGTGTGTGTGTGAGTGTGTGTGTGTGTGTACAGTGTGTGTGTATCAAGTGTGTTTGTGTGTCCAGTGTGTGTCAGTGTGTGTGTCCAGTGTGTGTGTGTGTTCAGTATGTGTGTGTGTGTGTCCAGTGTGTGTGTGTGTCCAGTGTGTGTGTGTGTCCAGTGTGTGTGTGTATGTCCAGTGTGTGTGTGTCCAGTGTGTGTGTGTGTGTGTGTGTGTATCCAGTGTGCGTGTGTATGTCCAGTGTGTGTGTGTGTGTCCAGTGTGTGTGTTTGTGTGTGTATCCAGGGTGTGTGTGTCCAGTGTGTGTGTCCAGTGTGTGTGTTTCCAGTGTGTGTGTGTTTCTGTCCAGTTTGTGTGTGTCCAGTGTGTGTGTGTATGTCCAGTGTGAGTCTGTCCAGTGTGTGTGTGTGTGTCCTGTGTGTGTGTCCTGTGTGTATGTGTGTGTGTGTGTCCAGTGTGAGTGTGTGTGTGTGTGTCCAGTGTGTGTGTGTCCAGCGTATGTGTGTGTGTCCAGTGTGTGTGAGTGTGTGTGTCCAGTGTGTGTGTGTGTGTGTGTGTGTGTGTGTGTGTGTGTAAGCGTGTATGTGTGTGTGTCCAGTGTCTGTGTGTGTGTGTCCAGTGTGAGTGTGTATGTAAGAATGTATGTGTGTGTGTCCAGTGTCTGTGTGTGTGTCCAGTGTGTGTGAGTGTGTGTGTCCAGTGTGTGTGTGTGTGTGTCCAGTGTCTGTGTGTGTGTCCAGTGTGTGTGAGTGTGTGTGTCCAGTGTGTGTGAGTCCTGTGTGTGTGTGTGTCCTGTGTGTGTGTGTGTCCAGTGTGTGAGAGTGTGTGTGTGTGTGTCCAGTGTGTGTGTGTGTCCTGTGTGTGTGTGTCCAGTGTGTGTGAGTATTTCTGTCCAGTTTGTGTGTGTCCAGTGTGTGTGTGTGTGTCCAGTGTGTGTGTCCAGTGTGTGTGTGTTTGTGTGTCCAGTGTGTGTGTGTGTCCTGTGTGTATGTGTGTGTGTGTTTGTCCAGTGTGTGTGTGTGTGTGTCCAGTGTGTGTGTCCAGTGTGTGTGTGTCCTCTGTGTGTGTGTGTGTGTGTGTGTGTGTCCAGTGTATGTGTGTTCAGTGTGTGTGTGTGTGTGTGTGTGTGTGTGAGTGTGTGTGTGTGTGTACAGTGTGTGTGTATCAAGTGTGTTTGTGTTTCCAGTGTGTGTCAGTGTGTGTGTCCAGTGTGTGTGTGTGTTCAGTATGTGTGTGTGTGTGTCCAGTGTGTGTGTGTGTCCAGTGTGTGAGTGTGTCCAGTGTGTGTGTGTGTGTCCAGTGTGTGTGTCCTGTGTGTGTGTGTGTGTCAGGTGTGTGTGTCCTGTGTGTATGTGTCTGTGTGTCCAGTGTGAGTGTGTGTGTGTGTGTCCAGTGTGTGTGTGTCCAGCATATGTGTGTGTGTCCAGTGTGTGTGAGTGTGTGTGTCCAGTGTGTGTGTGTGTGTAAGTGTGTATGTGTGTGTGTCCAGTGTCTGTGTGTGTGTGTCCAGTGTGAGTGTGTGTGTAAGTGTGTATGTGTGTGTGTCCAGTGTCTGTGTGTGTGTCCAGTGTGTGTGAGTGTGTGTGTCCAGTGTGTGTGTGTGTGTGTGTCCAGTGTATGTGTGTGTGTCCAGTGTGTGTGAGTGTGTGTGTCCAGTGTGTGTGAGTCCTGTGTTTGTGTGTGTCCTGTGTGTGTGTGTGTGTCAGGTGTGTGTGTGTCCAGTGTGTGTGTGTCCAGCGTATGTGTGTGTGTCCAGTGTGTGTATCCAGTGTGTGTGTGTGTTTGTGTGTGTCCAGTGTGTGTGTGTCCAGTGTGTATGTGTGTGGGTCCAGTGTGTGTGTGTGTCCAGTGTGTGTGTTTGTGTGTGTGTCCAGTGTGTGTGTCCAGTGTGTATGTGTGTGGGTCCAGTGTGAGTGTGTGTGTGTGTCCAGCGTATGTGTGTGTGTCCAGTGTGTGTGTGTGTTTGTGTGTGTGTCCAGTGTGTGTGTGTGTGTGTGTGTGTGTCCAGTGTGTGTGTGTGTGTGTGTGTCCAGTGTGTGTGTGTCCTGTGTGTGTGTGTGTCCAGTGTGTGTGAGTGTGTGTGTGTGTGTGTCCAGTGTGTATGTGTGTCCTGTGTGTGTGTGTGTCAGGTGTGTGTGTGTGTGTCCAGTGTGTGTGTGTCCTGTGTGCGTTTCCTGTGTGTGTGTGTGTGTCCAGTGTGTGTGAGTGTGTGTGTCCAGTGTGTGTGTGTGTGTGTGTGTGTCCAGTGTGTGTGTGTCCAATGTGTTTGTGTATCCAGTGTGTGTGTCCAGTGTGTGTGTGTTTGTGTGTCCAGTGTGTGTGTGTGTCCTGTGTGTATGTGTGTGTGTGTTTGTCCAGTGTGTGTGTGTGTGTGTGTCCAGTGTGTGTGTCCAGTGTGTGTGTGTCCTCTCTGTGTGTGTGTGTGTGTGTCCAGTGTGTGTGTGTTCAGTGTGTGTGTGTGTGTCCAGTGTTTGTGTGTGTCCAGAGTGTGTGTGTCCAGTGTCCAGTGTGTGGGTGTGTTTGTCCAGTGTGTGTCCAGTGTGTGTGTGATCAATGTATGTGTGTCCTGTGTGTGTGTGTGTGTGTGTGTCCAGTGTGTGTTTGTCCGGTGTGTGTGTGTTCAGTGTGTTTGTTCAGTGTGTGTGTGTGTGTGTGTGTGTGTGTGTGTGTGTGTGTACAGTGTGTGTGTATCAAGTGTGTTTGTGTGTCCAGTGTGTGTCAGTGTGTGTGTCCAGTGTGTGTGTGTGTGTGTGTTCAGTATGTGTGTGTGTGTGTCCAGTGTGTGTGTGTGTCCAGTGTGTGTGTGTGTCCAGTGTGTGTTTGTGTCCAGTGTGTGTATGTTTGTGTCCAGTTTGTGTGTGTCCAGTGTGTGGGTGTGTGTGTGTATCCAGTGTGCGTGTGTATGTCCAGTGTGTGTGTGTGTGTGTCCTGTGTGTGTGTCCAGTGTGTGTGTGTCCATTGTGTTTGTGTATCCAGTGTTTGTGTCCAGTGTGTGTGTGTTTGTGTGTCCAGTGTGTGTGTGTGTCCTGTGTGTATGTGTGTGTGTGTTTGTCCAGTGTGTGTGTGTGTGTCCAGTGTGTGTGTCCAGCGTGTGTGTGTCCAGTGTGTGTGTGTGTGTGTGTCTAGTGTGTGTGTGTTCAGTGTGTTTGTAAAGTGTGTGTGTGTGTGTGTGTGAGTGTGTGTGTGTGTGTACAGTGTGTGTGTATCAAGTGTGTTTGTGTGTCCAGTGTGTGTCAGTGTGTGTGTCCAGTGTGTGTGTGTGTTCAGTATGTGTGTGTGTGTGTCCAGTGTGTGTGTGTGTCCAGTGTGTGTGTGTGTCCAGTGTGTGTGTGTATGTCCAGTGTGTGTGTGTCCAGTGTGTGTGTGTGTGTGTGTGTGTATCCAGTGTGCGTGTGTATGTCCAGTGTGTGTGTGTGTGTCCAGTGTGTGTGTTTTTGTGTGTATCCAGGGTGTGTGTGTCCAGTGTGTGTGTCCAGTGTGTGTGTGTTTCTGTCCAGTTTGTGTGTGTCCAGTGTGTGTGTGTATGTCCAGTGTGAGTCTGTCCAGTGTGTGTGTGTGTGTCCTGTGTGTGTGTCCTGTGTGTATGTGTGTGTGTCCAGTGTCTGTGTGTGTGTCCAGTGTGTGTGAGTGTGTGTGTCCAGTGTGTGTGAGTCCTGTGTGTGTGTGTGTCCTGTGTGTGTGTGTGTCCAGTGTGTGAGAGTGTGTGTGTGTGTGTCCAGTGTGTGTGTGTGTCCTGTGTGTGTGTGTCCAGTGTGTGTGAGTATTTCTGTCCAGTTTGTGTGTGTCCAGTGTGTGTGTGTGTGTCCAGTGTGTGTGTCCAGTGTGTGTGTGTTTGTGTGTCCAGTGTGTGTGTGTGTCCTGTGTGTATGTGTGTGTGTGTTTGTCCAGTGTGTGTGTGTGTGTGTCCAGTGTGTGTGTCCAGTGTGTGTGTGTCCTCTGTGTGTGTGTGTGTGTGTGTGTGTGTGTCCAGTGTATGTGTGTTCAGTGTGTGTGTGTGTGTGTGTGTGTGAGTGTGTGTGTGTGTGTACAGTGTGTGTGTATCAAGTGTGTTTGTGTTTCCAGTGTGTGTCAGTGTGTGTGTCCAGTGTGTGTGTGTGTTCAGTATGTGTGTGTGTGTGTCCAGTGTGTGTGTGTGTCCAGTGTGTGAGTGTGTCCAGTGTGTGTGTGTGTCCAGTGTGTGAGTGTGTCCAGTGTGTGTGTGTGTCCAGTGTGTGTGTCCTGTGTGTGTGTGTGTCAGGTGTGTGTGTCCTGTGTGTATGTGTCTGTGTGTCCAGTGTGAGTGTGTGTGTGTGTCCAGTGTGTGTGTGTCCAGCATATGTGTGTGTGTCCAGTGTGTGTGAGTGTGTGTGTCCAGTGTGTGTGTGTGTGTGTGTGTGTGTGTGTGTGTGTAAGCGTGTATGTGTGTGTGTCCAGTGTCTGTGTGTGTGTGTCCAGTGTGAGTGTGTGTGTAAGTGTGTATGTGTGTGTGTCCAGTGTCTGTGTGTGTGTCCAGTGTATGTGTGTGTGTCCAGTGTGTGTGAGTGTGTGTGTCCAGTGTGTGTGAGTCCTGTGTGTGTGTGTGTCCTGTGTGTGTGTGTGTGTGTCAGGTGTGTGTGTCCAGTGTGTGTGTGTCCAGCGTATGTGTGTGTGTCCAGTGTGTGTATCCAGTGTGTGTGTGTGTTTGTGTGTGTCCAGTGTGTGTGTGTCCAGTGTGTATGTGTGTGGGTCCAGTGTGTGTGTGTGTCCAGTGTGTGTGTGTATGTCCAGTGTGTGTGTGTCCAGTGTGTGTGTGTGTGTGTGTGTGTGTATCCAGTGTGCGTGTGTATGTCCAGTGTGTGTGTGTGTGTCCAGTGTGTGTGTTTGTGTGTGTATCCAGGGTGTGTGTGTCCAGTGTGTGTGTCCAGTGTGTGTGTGTCCAGTGTGTGTGTGTTTCTGTCCAGTTTGTGTGTGTCCAGTGTGTGTGTGTATGTCCAGTGTGAGTCTGTCCAGTGTGTGTGTGTGTGTCCTGTGTGTGTGTCCTGTGTGTATGTGTGTGTGTGTCCAGTGTGAGTGTGTGTGTGTGTGTCCAGTGTGTGTGTGTCCAGCGTATGTGTGTGTGTCCAGTGTGTGTGAGTGTGTGTGTCCAGTGTGTGTGTGTGTGTGTGTGTGTGTGTGTGTGTGTAAGCGTGTATGTGTGTGTGTCCAGTGTCTGTGTGTGTGTGTCCAGTGTGAGTGTGTGTGTAAGAATGTATGTGTGTGTGTCCAGTGTCTGTGTGTGTGTCCAGTGTGTGTGAGTGTGTGTGTCCAGTGTGTGTGTGTGTGTCCAGTGTCTGTGTGTGTGTCCAGTGTGTGTGAGTGTGTGTGTCCAGTGTGTGTGAGTCCTGTGTGTGTGTGTGTGTCCTGTGTGTGTGTGTGTCCAGTGTGTGAGAGTGTGTGTGTGTGTGTCCAGTGTGTGTGTGTGTCCTGTGTGTGTGTGTCCAGTGTGTGTGAGTGTTTCTGTCCAGTTTGTGTGTGTCCAGTGTGTGTGTGTGTGTTCAGTGTGTGTGTCCAGTGTGTGTGTGTTTGTGTGTCCAGTGTGTGTGTGTGTCCTGTGTGTATGTGTGTGTGTGTTTGTCCAGTGTGTGTGTGTTTGTGTCCAGTGTGTGTGTCCAGTGTGTGTGTGTCCTCTGTGTGTGTGTGTGTGTGTGTGTGTGTGTCCAGTGTGTGTGTGTTCAGTGTGTGTGTGTGTGTGTGTGTGTGAGTGTGTGTGTGTACAGTGTGTGTGTATCAAGTGTGTTTGTGTTTCCAGTGTGTGTCAGTGTGTGTGTCCAGTGTGTGTGTGTGTTCAGTATGTGTGTGTGTGTGTCCAGTGTGTGTGTGTGTCCAGTGTGTGAGTGTGTCCAGTGTGTGTGTGTGTGTCCAGTGTGTGTGTCCTGTGTGTGTGTGTGTCAGGTGTGTGTGTCCTGTGTGTATGTGTCTGTGTGTCCAGTGTGAGTGTGTGTGTGTGTGTCCAGTGTGTGTGTGTCCAGCAAATGTGTGTGTGTCCAGTGTGTGTGAGTGTGTGTGTCCAGTGTGTGTGTGTGTGTGTGTGTTTGTGTGTGTGTGTAAGCGTGTATGTGTGTGTGTCCAGTGTCTGTGTGTGTGTCCAGTGTGAGTGTGTGTGTAAGTGTGTATGTGTGTGTGTCCAGTGTCTGTGTGTGTGTCCAGTGTGTGTGAGTGTGTGTGTCCAGTGTGTGTGTGTGTGTGTGTCCAGTGTCTGTGTGTGTGTCCAGTGTGTGTGAGTGTGTGTGTCCAGTGTGTGTGAGTCCTGTGTGTGTGTGTGTCCTGTGTGTGTGTGTGTGTGTCAGGTGTGTGTGTGTCCAGTGTGTGTATGTCCAGCGTATGTGTGTATGTCCAGTGTGTGTATCCAGTGTGTGTGTGTGTTTGTGTGTGTCCAGTGTGTGTGTGTCCAGTGTGTATGTGTGGGTCCAGTGTGAGTGTGTGTGTGTGTCCTTCGTATGTGTGTGTGTCCAGTGTGTGTGTGTGTTTGTGTGTGTCCAGTGTGTGTGTGTGTGTGTGTGTGTGTCCAGTGTGTGTGTGTGTGTGTGTGTGTGTCCAGTGTGTGTGTGTCCTGTGTGTGTGTGTGTCCAGTGTGTGAGAGTGTGTGTGTGTGTGTGTCCAGTGTGTGTGTGTGTCCTGTGTGTGTGTGTGTGTGTCAGGTGTGTGTGTGTGTGTCCAGTGTGTGTGTGTCCTGTGTGTGTTTCCTGTGTGTGTGTGTGTGTGTGTGTCCAGTGTGTGTGTGAGTGTGTGTGATCAGTGTGTGTGTGTCCATTGTGTTTGTGTATCTAGTGTGTGTGTCCAGTGTGTGTGTGTTTGTGTGTCCAGTGTGTGTGTGTGTCCTGTGTGTATGTGTGTGTGTGTTTGTCCAGTGTGTGTGTGTGTGTGTGTGTGTGTGTCCATTGTGTGTGTGTCCTCTCTGTGTGTGTGTGTGTGTGTGTCCAGTGTGTGTGTGTTCAGTGTGTGTGTGTGTGTCCAGTGTGTTTGTGTCTCCAGAGTGTGTGTGTCCAATGTCCAGTGTGTGGGTGTGTTTGTCCAGTGTGTTTCCAGTGTGTGTGTGATCAATGTATGTGTGTCCAGTGTGTGTGTGTGTGTGTGTGTGTGTGTGTGTGTGTCCAGTGTGTGTGAGTGTGTGTGTCCAGTGTGTGTGTGTGTGTGTCCAGTGTCTGTGTGTGTGTCCAGTGTGTGTGAGTGTGTGTGTCCAGTGTGTGTGAGTCCTGTGTGTGTGTGTGTCCTGTGTGTGTGTGTGTCCAGTGTGTGAGAGTGTGTGTGTGTGTGTCCAGTGTGTGTGTGTGTCCTGTGTGTGTGTGTCCAGTGTGTGTGAGTATTTCTGTCCAGTTTGTGTGTGTCCAGTGTGTGTGTGTGTGTCCAGTGTGTGTGTCCAGTGTGTGTGTGTTTGTGTGTCCAGTGTGTGTGTGTGTCCTGTGTGTATGTGTGTGTGTGTTTGTCCAGTGTGTGTGTGTGTGTGTCCAGTGTGTGTGTCCAGTGTGTGTGTGTCCTCTGTGTGTGTGTGTGTGTGTGTGTGTGTCCAGTGTATGTGTGTTCAGTGTGTGTGTGTGTGTGTGTGTGTGTGTGAGTGTGTGTGTGTGTGTACAGTGTGTGTGTATCAAGTGTGTTTGTGTTTCCAGTGTGTGTCAGTGTGTGTGTCCAGTGTGTGTGTGTGTTCAGTATGTGTGTGTGTGTGTCCAGTGTGTGTGTGTGTCCAGTGTGTGAGTGTGTCCAGTGTGTGTGTGTGTGTCCAGTGTGTGTGTCCTGTGTGTGTGTGTGTGTCAGGTGTGTGTGTCCTGTGTGTATGTGTCTGTGTGTCCAGTGTGAGTGTGTGTGTGTGTGTCCAGTGTGTGTGTGTCCAGCATATGTGTGTGTGTCCAGTGTGTGTGAGTGTGTGTGTCCAGTGTGTGTGTGTGTGTAAGTGTGTATGTGTGTGTGTCCAGTGTCTGTGTGTGTGTGTCCAGTGTGAGTGTGTGTGTAAGTGTGTATGTGTGTGTGTCCAGTGTCTGTGTGTGTGTCCAGTGTGTGTGAGTGTGTGTGTCCAGTGTGTGTGTGTGTGTGTGTCCAGTGTATGTGTGTGTGTCCAGTGTGTGTGAGTGTGTGTGTCCAGTGTGTGTGAGTCCTGTGTTTGTGTGTGTCCTGTGTGTGTGTGTGTGTCAGGTGTGTGTGTGTCCAGTGTGTGTGTGTCCAGCGTATGTGTGTGTGTCCAGTGTGTGTATCCAGTGTGTGTGTGTGTTTGTGTGTGTCCAGTGTGTGTGTGTCCAGTGTGTATGTGTGTGGGTCCAGTGTGTGTGTGTGTCCAGTGTGTGTGTTTGTGTGTGTGTCCAGTGTGTGTGTCCAGTGTGTATGTGTGTGGGTCCAGTGTGAGTGTGTGTGTGTGTCCAGCGTATGTGTGTGTGTCCAGTGTGTGTGTGTGTTTGTGTGTGTGTCCAGTGTGTGTGTGTGTGTGTGTGTGTGTCCAGTGTGTGTGTGTGTGTGTGTGTCCAGTGTGTGTGTGTCCTGTGTGTGTGTGTGGGTCCAGTGTGAGTGTGTGTGTGTGTCCTTCGTATGTGTGTGTGTCCAGTGTGTGTGTGTGTTTGTGTGTGTCCAGTGTGTGTGTGTGTGTGTGTGTGTGTCCAGTGTGTGTGTGTGTGTGTGTGTGTGTCCAGTGTGTGTGTGTCCTGTGTGTGTGTGTGTCCAGTGTGTGTATCCAGTGTGTGTGTGTGTTTGTGTGTGTCCAGTGTGTGTGTGTCCAGTGTGTATGTGTGGGTCCAGTGTGAGTGTGTGTGTGTGTCCTTCGTATGTGTGTGTGTCCAGTGTGTGTGTGTGTTTGTGTGTGTCCAGTGTGTGTGTGTGTGTGTGTGTGTGTCCAGTGTGTGTGTGTGTGTGTGTGTGTGTCCAGTGTGTGTGTGTCCTGTGTGTGTGTGTGTCCAGTGTGTGAGAGTGTGTGTGTGTGTGTGTCCAGTGTGTGTGTGTGTCCTGTGTGTGTGTGTGTGTGTCAGGTGTGTGTGTGTGTGTCCAGTGTGTGTGTGTCCTGTGTGTGTTTCCTGTGTGTGTGTGTGTGTGTGTCCAGTGTGTGTGTGAGTGTGTGTGATCAGTGTGTGTGTGTCCATTGTGTTTGTGTATCTAGTGTGTGTGTCCAGTGTGTGTGTGTTTGTGTGTCCAGTGTGTGTGTGTGTCCTGTGTGTATGTGTGTGTGTGTTTGTCCAGTGTGTGTGTGTGTGTGTGTGTGTGTGTCCATTGTGTGTGTGTCCTCTCTGTGTGTGTGTGTGTGTGTGTCCAGTGTGTGTGTGTTCAGTGTGTGTGTGTGTGTCCAGTGTGTTTGTGTCTCCAGAGTGTGTGTGTCCAATGTCCAGTGTGTGGGTGTGTTTGTCCAGTGTGTTTCCAGTGTGTGTGTGATCAATGTATGTGTGTCCAGTGTGTGTGTGTGTGTGTGTGTGTGTGTGTGTGTGTCCAGTGTGTGTGAGTGTGTGTGTCCAGTGTGTGTGTGTGTGTGTCCAGTGTCTGTGTGTGTGTCCAGTGTGTGTGAGTGTGTGTGTCCAGTGTGTGTGAGTCCTGTGTGTGTGTGTGTCCTGTGTGTGTGTGTGTCCAGTGTGTGAGAGTGTGTGTGTGTGTGTCCAGTGTGTGTGTGTGTCCTGTGTGTGTGTGTCCAGTGTGTGTGAGTATTTCTGTCCAGTTTGTGTGTGTCCAGTGTGTGTGTGTGTGTCCAGTGTGTGTGTCCAGTGTGTGTGTGTTTGTGTGTCCAGTGTGTGTGTGTGTCCTGTGTGTATGTGTGTGTGTGTTTGTCCAGTGTGTGTGTGTGTGTGTCCAGTGTGTGTGTCCAGTGTGTGTGTGTCCTCTGTGTGTGTGTGTGTGTGTGTGTGTGTCCAGTGTATGTGTGTTCAGTGTGTGTGTGTGTGTGTGTGTGTGTGTGAGTGTGTGTGTGTGTGTACAGTGTGTGTGTATCAAGTGTGTTTGTGTTTCCAGTGTGTGTCAGTGTGTGTGTCCAGTGTGTGTGTGTGTTCAGTATGTGTGTGTGTGTGTCCAGTGTGTGTGTGTGTCCAGTGTGTGAGTGTGTCCAGTGTGTGTGTGTGTGTCCAGTGTGTGTGTCCTGTGTGTGTGTGTGTGTCAGGTGTGTGTGTCCTGTGTGTATGTGTCTGTGTGTCCAGTGTGAGTGTGTGTGTGTGTGTCCAGTGTGTGTGTGTCCAGCATATGTGTGTGTGTCCAGTGTGTGTGAGTGTGTGTGTCCAGTGTGTGTGTGTGTGTAAGTGTGTATGTGTGTGTGTCCAGTGTCTGTGTGTGTGTGTCCAGTGTGAGTGTGTGTGTAAGTGTGTATGTGTGTGTGTCCAGTGTCTGTGTGTGTGTCCAGTGTGTGTGAGTGTGTGTGTCCAGTGTGTGTGTGTGTGTGTGTCCAGTGTATGTGTGTGTGTCCAGTGTGTGTGAGTGTGTGTGTCCAGTGTGTGTGAGTCCTGTGTTTGTGTGTGTCCTGTGTGTGTGTGTGTGTCAGGTGTGTGTGTGTCCAGTGTGTGTGTGTCCAGCGTATGTGTGTGTGTCCAGTGTGTGTATCCAGTGTGTGTGTGTGTTTGTGTGTGTCCAGTGTGTGTGTGTCCAGTGTGTATGTGTGTGGGTCCAGTGTGTGTGTGTGTCCAGTGTGTGTGTTTGTGTGTGTGTCCAGTGTGTGTGTCCAGTGTGTATGTGTGTGGGTCCAGTGTGAGTGTGTGTGTGTGTCCAGCGTATGTGTGTGTGTCCAGTGTGTGTGTGTGTTTGTGTGTGTGTCCAGTGTGTGTGTGTGTGTGTGTGTGTGTCCAGTGTGTGTGTGTGTGTGTGTGTCCAGTGTGTGTGTGTCCTGTGTGTGTGTGTGTCCAGTGTGTGTGAGTGTGTGTGTGTGTGTGTCCAGTGTGTATGTGTGTCCTGTGTGTGTGTGTGTCAGGTGTGTGTGTGTGTGTCCAGTGTGTGTGTGTCCTGTGTGCGTTTCCTGTGTGTGTGTGTGTGTCCAGTGTGTGTGAGTGTGTGTGTCCAGTGTGTGTGTGTGTGTGTGTGTGTCCAGTGTGTGTGTGTCCAATGTGTTTGTGTATCCAGTGTGTGTGTCCAGTGTGTGTGTGTTTGTGTGTCCAGTGTGTGTGTGTGTCCTGTGTGTATGTGTGTGTGTGTTTGTCCAGTGTGTGTGTGTGTGTGTGTCCAGTGTGTGTGTCCAGTGTGTGTGTGTCCTCTCTGTGTGTGTGTGTGTGTGTCCAGTGTGTGTGTGTTCAGTGTGTGTGTGTGTGTCCAGTGTTTGTGTGTGTCCAGAGTGTGTGTGTCCAGTGTCCAGTGTGTGGGTGTGTTTGTCCAGTGTGTGTCCAGTGTGTGTGTGATCAATGTATGTGTGTCCTGTGTGTGTGTGTGTGTGTGTGTCCAGTGTGTGTTTGTCCGGTGTGTGTGTGTTCAGTGTGTTTGTTCAGTGTGTGTGTGTGTGTGTGTGTGTGTGTGTGTGTGTGTACAGTGTGTGTGTATCAAGTGTGTTTGTGTGTCCAGTGTGTGTCAGTGTGTGTGTCCAGTGTGTGTGTGTGTGTGTGTTCAGTATGTGTGTGTGTGTGTCCAGTGTGTGTGTGTGTCCAGTGTGTGTGTGTGTCCAGTGTGTGTTTGTGTCCAGTGTGTGTATGTTTGTGTCCAGTTTGTGTGTGTCCAGTGTGTGGGTGTGTGTGTGTATCCAGTGTGCGTGTGTATGTCCAGTGTGTGTGTGTGTGTGTCCTGTGTGTGTGTCCAGTGTGTGTGTGTCCATTGTGTTTGTGTATCCAGTGTTTGTGTCCAGTGTGTGTGTGTTTGTGTGTCCAGTGTGTGTGTGTGTCCTGTGTGTATGTGTGTGTGTGTTTGTCCAGTGTGTGTGTGTGTGTCCAGTGTGTGTGTCCAGCGTGTGTGTGTCCAGTGTGTTTGTGTGTGTGTGTCTAGTGTGTGTGTGTTCAGTGTGTTTGTAAAGTGTGTGTGTGTGTGTGTGTGAGTGTGTGTGTGTGTGTACAGTGTGTGTGTATCAAGTGTGTTTGTGTGTCCAGTGTGTGTCAGTGTGTGTGTCCAGTGTGTGTGTGTGTTCAGTATGTGTGTGTGTGTGTCCAGTGTGTGTGTGTGTCCAGTGTGTGTGTGTGTCCAGTGTGTGTGTGTATGTCCAGTGTGTGTGTGTCCAGTGTGTGTGTGTGTGTGTGTGTGTATCCAGTGTGCGTGTGTATGTCCAGTGTGTGTGTGTGTGTCCAGTGTGTGTGTTTTTGTGTGTATCCAGGGTGTGTGTGTCCAGTGTGTGTGTCCAGTGTGTGTGTGTTTCTGTCCAGTTTGTGTGTGTCCAGTGTGTGTGTGTATGTCCAGTGTGAGTCTGTCCAGTGTGTGTGTGTGTGTCCAGTGTGTGTGTTTGTGTGTGTGTCCAGTGTGTGTGTCCAGTGTGTATGTGTGTGGGTCCAGTGTGAGTGTGTGTGTGTGTCCAGCGTATGTGTGTGTGTCCAGTGTGTGTGTGTGTTTGTGTGTGTGTCCAGTGTGTGTGTGTGTGTGTGTGTGTGTCCAGTGTGTGTGTGTGTGTGTGTGTCCAGTGTGTGTGTGTCCTGTGTGTGTGTGTGTCCAGTGTGTGTGAGTGTGTGTGTGTGTGTGTCCAGTGTGTATGTGTGTCCTGTGTGTGTGTGTGTCAGGTGTGTGTGTGTGTGTCCAGTGTGTGTGTGTCCTGTGTGCGTTTCCTGTGTGTGTGTGTGTGTCCAGTGTGTGTGAGTGTGTGTGTCCAGTGTGTGTGTGTGTGTGTGTGTGTCCAGTGTGTGTGTGTCCAATGTGTTTGTGTATCCAGTGTGTGTGTCCAGTGTGTGTGTGTTTGTGTGTCCAGTGTGTGTGTGTGTCCTGTGTGTATGTGTGTGTGTGTTTGTCCAGTGTGTGTGTGTGTGTGTGTCCAGTGTGTGTGTCCAGTGTGTGTGTGTCCTCTCTGTGTGTGTGTGTGTGTGTCCAGTGTGTGTGTGTTCAGTGTGTGTGTGTGTGTCCAGTGTTTGTGTGTGTCCAGAGTGTGTGTGTCCAGTGTCCAGTGTGTGGGTGTGTTTGTCCAGTGTGTGTCCAGTGTGTGTGTGATCAATGTATGTGTGTCCTGTGTGTGTGTGTGTGTGTGTGTCCAGTGTGTGTTTGTCCGGTGTGTGTGTGTTCAGTGTGTTTGTTCAGTGTGTGTGTGTGTGTGTGTGTGTGTGTGTGTGTGTGTACAGTGTGTGTGTATCAAGTGTGTTTGTGTGTCCAGTGTGTGTCAGTGTGTGTGTCCAGTGTGTGTGTGTGTGTGTGTTCAGTATGTGTGTGTGTGTGTCCAGTGTGTGTGTGTGTCCAGTGTGTGTGTGTGTCCAGTGTGTGTTTGTGTCCAGTGTGTGTATGTTTGTGTCCAGTTTGTGTGTGTCCAGTGTGTGGGTGTGTGTGTGTATCCAGTGTGCGTGTGTATGTCCAGTGTGTGTGTGTGTGTGTCCTGTGTGTGTGTCCAGTGTGTGTGTGTCCATTGTGTTTGTGTATCCAGTGTTTGTGTCCAGTGTGTGTGTGTTTGTGTGTCCAGTGTGTGTGTGTGTCCTGTGTGTATGTGTGTGTGTGTTTGTCCAGTGTGTGTGTGTGTGTCCAGTGTGTGTGTCCAGCGTGTGTGTGTCCAGTGTGTTTGTGTGTGTGTGTCTAGTGTGTGTGTGTTCAGTGTGTTTGTAAAGTGTGTGTGTGTGTGTGTGTGAGTGTGTGTGTGTGTGTACAGTGTGTGTGTATCAAGTGTGTTTGTGTGTCCAGTGTGTGTCAGTGTGTGTGTCCAGTGTGTGTGTGTGTTCAGTATGTGTGTGTGTGTGTCCAGTGTGTGTGTGTGTCCAGTGTGTGTGTGTGTCCAGTGTGTGTGTGTATGTCCAGTGTGTGTGTGTCCAGTGTGTGTGTGTGTGTGTGTGTGTATCCAGTGTGCGTGTGTATGTCCAGTGTGTGTGTGTGTGTCCAGTGTGTGTGTTTTTGTGTGTATCCAGGGTGTGTGTGTCCAGTGTGTGTGTCCAGTGTGTGTGTGTTTCTGTCCAGTTTGTGTGTGTCCAGTGTGTGTGTGTATGTCCAGTGTGAGTCTGTCCAGTGTGTGTGTGTGTGTCCTGTGTGTGTGTCCTGTGTGTATGTGTGTGTGTCCAGTGTCTGTGTGTGTGTCCAGTGTGTGTGAGTGTGTGTGTCCAGTGTGTGTGAGTCCTGTGTGTGTGTGTGTCCTGTGTGTGTGTGTGTCCAGTGTGTGAGAGTGTGTGTGTGTGTGTCCAGTGTGTGTGTGTGTCCTGTGTGTGTGTGTCCAGTGTGTGTGAGTATTTCTGTCCAGTTTGTGTGTGTCCAGTGTGTGTGTGTGTGTCCAGTGTGTGTGTCCAGTGTGTGTGTGTTTGTGTGTCCAGTGTGTGTGTGTGTCCTGTGTGTATGTGTGTGTGTGTTTGTCCAGTGTGTGTGTGTGTGTGTCCAGTGTGTGTGTCCAGTGTGTGTGTGTCCTCTGTGTGTGTGTGTGTGTGTGTGTGTGTGTGTCCAGTGTATGTGTGTTCAGTGTGTGTGTGTGTGTGTGTGTGTGAGTGTGTGTGTGTGTGTACAGTGTGTGTGTATCAAGTGTGTTTGTGTTTCCAGTGTGTGTCAGTGTGTGTGTCCAGTGTGTGTGTGTGTTCAGTATGTGTGTGTGTGTGTCCAGTGTGTGTGTGTGTCCAGTGTGTGAGTGTGTCCAGTGTGTGTGTGTGTCCAGTGTGTGAGTGTGTCCAGTGTGTGTGTGTGTCCAGTGTGTGTGTCCTGTGTGTGTGTGTGTCAGGTGTGTGTGTCCTGTGTGTATGTGTCTGTGTGTCCAGTGTGAGTGTGTGTGTGTGTCCAGTGTGTGTGTGTCCAGCATATGTGTGTGTGTCCAGTGTGTGTGAGTGTGTGTGTCCAGTGTGTGTGTGTGTGTGTGTGTGTGTGTGTGTGTGTAAGCGTGTATGTGTGTGTGTCCAGTGTCTGTGTGTGTGTGTCCAGTGTGAGTGTGTGTGTAAGTGTGTATGTGTGTGTGTCCAGTGTCTGTGTGTGTGTCCAGTGTATGTGTGTGTGTCCAGTGTGTGTGAGTGTGTGTGTCCAGTGTGTGTGAGTCCTGTGTGTGTGTGTGTCCTGTGTGTGTGTGTGTGTGTCAGGTGTGTGTGTCCAGTGTGTGTGTGTCCAGCGTATGTGTGTGTGTCCAGTGTGTGTATCCAGTGTGTGTGTGTGTTTGTGTGTGTCCAGTGTGTGTGTGTCCAGTGTGTATGTGTGTGGGTCCAGTGTGTGTGTGTGTCCAGTGTGTGTGTGTATGTCCAGTGTGTGTGTGTCCAGTGTGTGTGTGTGTGTGTGTGTGTGTATCCAGTGTGCGTGTGTATGTCCAGTGTGTGTGTGTGTGTCCAGTGTGTGTGTTTGTGTGTGTATCCAGGGTGTGTGTGTCCAGTGTGTGTGTCCAGTGTGTGTGTGTCCAGTGTGTGTGTGTTTCTGTCCAGTTTGTGTGTGTCCAGTGTGTGTGTGTATGTCCAGTGTGAGTCTGTCCAGTGTGTGTGTGTGTGTCCTGTGTGTGTGTCCTGTGTGTATGTGTGTGTGTGTCCAGTGTGAGTGTGTGTGTGTGTGTCCAGTGTGTGTGTGTCCAGCGTATGTGTGTGTGTCCAGTGTGTGTGAGTGTGTGTGTCCAGTGTGTGTGTGTGTGTGTGTGTGTGTGTGTGTGTGTAAGCGTGTATGTGTGTGTGTCCAGTGTCTGTGTGTGTGTGTCCAGTGTGAGTGTGTGTGTAAGAATGTATGTGTGTGTGTCCAGTGTCTGTGTGTGTGTCCAGTGTGTGTGAGTGTGTGTGTCCAGTGTGTGTGTGTGTGTCCAGTGTCTGTGTGTGTGTCCAGTGTGTGTGAGTGTGTGTGTCCAGTGTGTGTGAGTCCTGTGTGTGTGTGTGTGTCCTGTGTGTGTGTGTGTCCAGTGTGTGAGAGTGTGTGTGTGTGTGTCCAGTGTGTGTGTGTGTCCTGTGTGTGTGTGTCCAGTGTGTGTGAGTGTTTCTGTCCAGTTTGTGTGTGTCCAGTGTGTGTGTGTGTGTTCAGTGTGTGTGTCCAGTGTGTGTGTGTTTGTGTGTCCAGTGTGTGTGTGTGTCCTGTGTGTATGTGTGTGTGTGTTTGTCCAGTGTGTGTGTGTTTGTGTCCAGTGTGTGTGTCCAGTGTGTGTGTGTCCTCTGTGTGTGTGTGTGTGTGTGTGTGTGTGTCCAGTGTGTGTGTGTTCAGTGTGTGTGTGTGTGTGTGTGTGTGTGAGTGTGTGTGTGTACAGTGTGTGTGTATCAAGTGTGTTTGTGTTTCCAGTGTGTGTCAGTGTGTGTGTCCAGTGTGTGTGTGTGTTCAGTATGTGTGTGTGTGTGTCCAGTGTGTGTGTGTGTCCAGTGTGTGAGTGTGTCCAGTGTGTGTGTGTGTGTCCAGTGTGTGTGTCCTGTGTGTGTGTGTGTCAGGTGTGTGTGTCCTGTGTGTATGTGTCTGTGTGTCCAGTGTGAGTGTGTGTGTGTGTGTCCAGTGTGTGTGTGTCCAGCAAATGTGTGTGTGTCCAGTGTGTGTGAGTGTGTGTGTCCAGTGTGTGTGTGTGTGTGTGTGTTTGTGTGTGTGTGTAAGCGTGTATGTGTGTGTGTCCAGTGTCTGTGTGTGTGTCCAGTGTGAGTGTGTGTGTAAGTGTGTATGTGTGTGTGTCCAGTGTCTGTGTGTGTGTCCAGTGTGTGTGAGTGTGTGTGTCCAGTGTGTGTGTGTGTGTGTGTCCAGTGTCTGTGTGTGTGTCCAGTGTGTGTGAGTGTGTGTGTCCAGTGTGTGTGAGTCCTGTGTGTGTGTGTGTCCTGTGTGTGTGTGTGTGTGTCAGGTGTGTGTGTGTCCAGTGTGTGTATGTCCAGCGTATGTGTGTATGTCCAGTGTGTGTATCCAGTGTGTGTGTGTGTTTGTGTGTGTCCAGTGTGTGTGTGTCCAGTGTGTATGTGTGGGTCCAGTGTGAGTGTGTGTGTGTGTCCTTCGTATGTGTGTGTGTCCAGTGTGTGTGTGTGTTTGTGTGTGTCCAGTGTGTGTGTGTGTGTGTGTGTGTGTCCAGTGTGTGTGTGTGTGTGTGTGTGTGTCCAGTGTGTGTGTGTCCTGTGTGTGTGTGTGTCCAGTGTGTGAGAGTGTGTGTGTGTGTGTGTCCAGTGTGTGTGTGTGTCCTGTGTGTGTGTGTGTGTGTCAGGTGTGTGTGTGTGTGTCCAGTGTGTGTGTGTCCTGTGTGTGTTTCCTGTGTGTGTGTGTGTGTGTGTGTGTCCAGTGTGTGTGTGAGTGTGTGTGATCAGTGTGTGTGTGTCCATTGTGTTTGTGTATCTAGTGTGTGTGTCCAGTGTGTGTGTGTTTGTGTGTCCAGTGTGTGTGTGTGTCCTGTGTGTATGTGTGTGTGTGTTTGTCCAGTGTGTGTGTGTGTGTGTGTGTGTGTGTCCATTGTGTGTGTGTCCTCTCTGTGTGTGTGTGTGTGTGTGTCCAGTGTGTGTGTGTTCAGTGTGTGTGTGTGTGTCCAGTGTGTTTGTGTCTCCAGAGTGTGTGTGTCCAATGTCCAGTGTGTGGGTGTGTTTGTCCAGTGTGTTTCCAGTGTGTGTGTGATCAATGTATGTGTGTCCAGTGTGTGTGTGTGTGTGTGTGTGTGTGTGTGTCCAGTGTGTGTTTGTCCGGTGTGTGTGTGTTCAGTGTGTTTGTTCAGTGTGTGTGTGTGTGTGTGTGTGTGTGTGTGTGTGTGTGTGTGTGTACAGTGTGTGTGTGTATCAAGTGTGTTTGTATGTCCAGTGTGTGTCAGTGTGTGTGTCCAGTGTGTGTGTGTGTTCAGTATGTGTGTGTGTGTGTCCAGTGTGTGTGTGTCCAGTGTGTGTGTGTGTCCAGTGTGTGTGTGTGTCCAGTGTGTGTATGTTTGTGTCCAGTTTGTGTGTGTCCAGTGTGTGTGTGTGTGTATCCAGTGTGCGTGTGTATGTCCAGTGTGTGTGTGTGTGTCCAGTGTGTGTGATTGTGTGTGTATCCAGGGTGTGTATGTCCAGTGTGTGTGTGTCCAGTGTATGTGTCCAGTGTGTGTGTGTCCAGTGTATGTGTGTCCAGTGTGTGTGTGTCCAGTGTATGTGTCCAGTGCGTGTGGGTGTTTGTGTCCAGTTTGTATGTGTCCAGTGTGTGTGTGTTTGTCCAGTGTGTGTGTGTGTGTGTGTGTGTGTGTGTGTGTGTGTGTTTGTTTGTGTCCAGTGTGTGTGTGTGTGTGTGTTTGTGTGTACAGTGTGTGTGTGTGTACAGTGTGTGTGTGTGTGTGTGTTTAATGTGTTTGTGTGTGTGTGTTCCCAGTGTGTCCAGTGTGTGTGTGTGTGTGTGTGTGTGTGTGTGTCAGTGTTACCATGGTTATTATTTACAGGGACACTGAGGAGTCAACATCAATCCTAAACCCTGGATAGAGGGGCTCAGTGAATGTGGAGTGGAATGTGTTCAGGTGGGTCACTGTGTCAGAGGAGACTCTGTAGAAGGACAGAGTGCCGGCTGGCCAGTCCAGATACACTCCTACTCTGTGGGAGCTGGAGGAGGGGACGTCTATGGTAGTGGACTTAATATTGTGACAGGCATAGTAACTGTTGCCAGAGCAGTCCAGACTCCAGGACTTGTCATTGTGTCCAAGCCAACAGTCAATACCCCCTCCTCTCCTGCTGATTCCTTTATATGCCACTCCTATATAAACCCCTCCCCCACTCCACTCTACCTCCCAGTAACAACGCCCAGTCAGACCCTCTCTACACAGCACCTGTTCCCAGACCTCAAATCTCTCTGGGTGATCAGGATACGGCTGCTCCTCTCTCCTCCATGTCACCTTTCTGTTTTCCTCAGACAGAAAGAGGCATCTGTTTACTGTGTTTAGGTCCAGTGTGAGATCACAGACATCTGATTGATGAAACCAGACACAATATTAGAAATCATCATCAGTCACATTAGAATGTTAACTCACTTTTCACTAATTCATTTAATGTAGATGTTTCTAGGTATCAAAAGGAGAAGTTAAGGTAACTTGAGACTTGTTGAATGATCATATGTTATACTGTATGGTAATATAAAACACACTTATACCCATTAATTACACACACACACACACACACACAACTGTATGCATGCATGAACACAAACACAAACACACACACATCCTGAACACACACATTTCTAAAGTCACACGAACACGCCACACACACACACACACATTGTCAAAGCAACTCTTTGTAAACTTTAGTGTCCCTGATTTGTGCTTCTGTAGAACTACAGCTGATATTTAATATGACCAAGTAAGTAATGATGGTGGTCTTTGACTTTGACTTCACTTGAATTAAGACTTATTCTTAGTCATATTCTTCACAGCAGTCAACACTCACATTTTCTAAGTCCAGGTTTCATTGTGTTCTCTCCACCATGTTCCACACTGTAGCGGTAAGCAGAAGAACAGACAGTCATTGAGGGATACACCTGAACTCAAACACACACACACACACACACACAAACAGTCAGTATATACATTTGTCCAAGTGTGTGTGTGTGTGTGTGTGTGTGTGTCCGGTGTCTGTCCAGTGTGTGTGTGTATGTCAAGTGTGTGTGTTTGTGTGTCCAGTATGTGTGTGTGTGTGTGTGTGTGTGTTCAGTGTGTTTGTCCAGTGTGTGTGTGTGTCCAGTGTGTGTGTGTCCAGTGTGTGTGTGTGTGTGTGTTTCCAGTGTGTGTGTGTGTGTGAAAAGTGTGTGTGTCCAGTGTGTCCAGTGTGTGTGTCTAGTGTGTGTGTGGGTGTGTCCAGTGTGTGTGTTTGTCCAGTGTGTGTGTGTGTGGGTGTGCGACCTTTGTGTGTGTTTGTCCTTTGTGTGTATGTGTGTGTTCACAGTGTGTGTGTGTGTCCAGTGTTTGTGTGTGTGTCCAGTGTGTATGTGTGTCCAGTGTGTGTGTGTGTCCACACTGGACACACACAGACACACACACAGGACAAACACACACACAGGACACACACACAAACACACAGGACACACACACACACTGGACACACACACACACACACACTGGACACACACACACACTGGACACACACACACACAGGACACACTGCACACACACACACACACACACACACACACACACACACACACACACGGTCAGCAAATAACTTAGTCCAAGTGGTGGTCAGAATGTTTGTCATAACTAGCCTGATAACTCCAACATGTCTGATATGAACATTGACATAAACCCTCTACATACTTGAGTTTCTCCAGTCTGCAGTGTGGATCCTCCAGTTCAGCAGAGAGCAGTCTGACTCCTGAGTCTCCTGGGTGATTGTAGCTCAGGTCCAGCTCTCTCAGGTGTGAGGGGTTTGACTTCAGAGCTGAGACCAGAGAAGCACAGCCTTCCTCTGTGACCAGACAGCCTGACAGCCTGCAAAAAGTCAAATCATATTAAAACCACACTGCTATTCTTTGGTGGTGAAAATAGTGGCAGTATATTTTTTCTACATATTAAGATACATCAGTGTCCTGAAACCTGCCATATCTATTCATAAATTAATGTATCATTATTAGAAATTATCATAATATTGCTTGTAGAGAGAAACACGTATAGTACAAATATTTGAGTAGACTGACCAGAGCAGTTTAAAAAGCAGTATCAGTCAAAAGACAGACAGTGAGGTATCAGATTTAGATTGTATTGAGTATACAGTCCACACCATATCTATTTTGACAAAGATATCATTTTAAATGTGGCTCTGTACTCCAGCATTTTGGATTTGAGATCAAATGTTTCATATGAGGTGACACTATATAATGTCACCTTTTATTTTAGGGTATTTTAATACATATCTGTTTCACCGATTAGAAATGAAAGCACTTTATGTATCTAGTCCCCCTATTTGAAGAAATAAAAGTATTCTGACCAATTCATTTATAGTGTATTAAAGGAGTCAAAGGTTTAGTATTTGGTCCCAAACTCGTTGGTTGCATTTGCAGTTTGTTTTGGTTGTGTTTTGGGTTATGTTTTGCCCAATAGTAACTGAATGGTGGATGATGACTTGATTAATTTTCTGTCTAAGTGGGTAGATAACATGTTTCTAAACACTACTAAATGAATCCTGATGATGCCTTGATTAATACAAATCATAATTGAATCATGAAAAATGATGAGTGAGAAAGATACAGAGGCTACAACAAAACATGCTAACCTCTCACCATTACCAATAACAGAGGGGGTATGATCCTTGTTCCTCTGTAACTTTCTCATTTATCATCATTCACAATTCATTCATGATTATTCATAATCATGGTAGCATCCACATGAATGTATAAGTGTTCAGAAACATCTTCTATTCTTACTGACAATACAAGTGAAGTGACTCCAAAATGGCAGGACATTATTCACCATTCAGAATCTATTGGGAAAAACATCATCCAAAACACAACCAAGTCAAACTGCAAATCCATTCAACAAGTTTGTAGAATCACAAGCTTGATGTAATCACTGCAGGCAAAGAATATTGGACCAAATACTAAACTTATGACTACTTTAATACAATATAAGTGAATATGTCCAAATTATTATGACTTTTTCAAATGGGAGAACTAGATACATAAAGTGCTTTCATTTCTAAACAGTAACACAGATATGTATGAAAATATCCTCAAATAAAAGGTGACCTTATATACTGTCACCTAATATGAAACATTCTATCTCAAATCCAAAATGATGGAGCATAGCACAAAATGTAAAACTATAAGCTTCACTGTCCAAACACATATGGTGTGGACTATTTGTGCCTGGTAAACACATGTGGATCTGGTGAACAGTTATCACTTGTTGACCAACTACAGGAATACTGACCTCAGAGTCTCCAGTTTACAGTGGGGATTCCCCAGTCCAGCAGAGAGCAGCTTCACTCCTGAATCCTTCAGGTCATTGTTACTCAGATCCAGCTCTCTCAGGTGTGAGGGGTTTGACCTCAGAGCTGAGACCAGAGAAGCACAGCCTTCCTCTGTGACTAGACAGCCTGACAGCCTGTAAAGAGTCAAATCATATTAAAACCACACTGCTATTCTTTGGTTGTGAAAATAGTGGCAATATATTTTTTAAACATATTCTGATATATCAGTGTCCTGAAACCTGCCATATCTATTCATAAATTAATGAATGTTTCATTATTAGAAATGATCATATATTGATTGTAGAGAGAAAAATGTATAGTACAAATATTTGAGTAGACTGACCAGACCAGTTTAAAAAGCAGTATCAGTCAAAAGACAGACAGTGAGGTATCAGATTTAGATTGTATTGAGTATACAGTCCATACCATATCTATTTTCACAGTAAAGCTAACATTTTAAATGTGGTTCTATACTCCAGCATTTTGGATTTGAGATCAAATGTTTCATATGAGGTGACAGTATATAATGTCACCTTTTATTTGAGGGTAATTTCATACATATCTGTTTCACCGTTTAGAAATGAAAGCACTTTATGTATCTAGTCCCCCACTTTTGAAGAAGTCATAAGTATTTTGATAAATTCACTCATAGTGTTTTAAAGTAGTCAAAAATTTAGTATTTGGTCCGATATTCCTTGAACACAATGACTACATCAAGCTTGTGACTCAAACTCGTTGGTTGCATTTGCAGTTTGTTTTGGTTGTGTTTTGGGTTATGTTTTGCCCGATAGTAACTGAATGGTGGATGATAACTGGAGTAATTTTCTGTCTAAGTGAGTAGATAACATGTTTCTAAACACTACTAAATTAATCCTGATGATGACATGATTAAGAAAAATCATGAATGAATCATGAAAAATAATGAGTGAGAAAGTTACAGAGGCTACAACAAAACATGCTAACCTCTCACCATTACCAATAACAGAGGAGGTATGATCCTTGTTCCTCTGTAACTTTCTCATTCATCATCATTCACGATTCATTCATGATTATTCATAATCACGGTAGCGTCCACATGAATGTAGAAGTGTTCAGAAACATCTTCTATTCTTACTGACAATACAAGTGAAGTGACTCCAAAATGACAGGACATTATTCACCATTCAGTTTGTATTGGGAAATACATCATCCAAAACACAACCAAGACAAACTGCAAATGCATTCAATACGTTTGTAGAATCACAAGCTTGATGTAATCACTGCAGGCAAAGAATATCGGACCAAATACTAAACTTAAGACTACTTTAAGTAGTCCAAATTATGAAGACTTTTTCAAATGGGAGAAATAGATACATAAAGTGCTTTCATTTCTAAACTTTAACACAGATATGTATGAAAAACCTCAAATAAAAGGTGACATTACATACTGTCACCTCATATGAAACATTTGATCTCAAATCCAAAATGCAGGAGCATAGCACCAAATTTAAAACTGTAAACTTCACTGTCCAAACACATATGGTGTGGACTATGTGTGCCTTGTAAACACATGTGGATCTGGTGAACAGTTATCACTTGTTGACCAACTACAGGAATACTGACCTCAGAGTCTCCAGTTTACAGTGGGGATTCCCCAGTCCAGCAGAGAGCAGCTTCACTCCTGAATCCTTCAGGTCATTGTTACTCAGATCCAGCTCTCTCAGGTGTGAGGGGTTTGACTTCAGAGCTGAGACCAGAGAAGCACAGCCTTCCTCTGTGACTAGACAGCCTGACAGCCTGTAAAGAGTCAAATCATATTAAAACCACACTGCTATTCTTTGGTGGTGAAAATAGTGGCAGTATATTTTTTTCAACATATTCAGATATATCAGCGTCCTGAAACCTGCCATATCTATTCATAAATGAATGTTTCATTATTGGAAATGACAAATTATCAAAGTATTGCTTGTAGATAGAAAAATGCATATGACAAATATTTGAGTAGACTGACCAGAGCAGTTTAAAAAGCAGTATCAGTCAAAAGACAGACAGTGATGTTTTATATTTAGATTGTATTGAGTATACAGTCCACACCATATTTAGTTTGACAGTGAAGATAACATTTTAAATGTGTCTCTATACTCCAACATTTTGGATTTCAGATCACATGTTTCATATGAGGTGACAGTATATAATGTCATCTTTTATTTGAGGGTATTTTCATACATATCTGTTTCACCATTTAGAAATGAAAGCACTTTATGTATCTAGTCCCCCTATAACAGAGGAGGTATGATCCTTGTTCCTCTGTAACTTTCTCATTCATCATCATTCACGATTCATTCATGATTATTCATAATCACGGTAGCATCCACATGAATGTAGAAGTGTTCAGAAACATCTTCTATTCTTACTGACAATACAAGTGAAGTGACTCCAAAATGATAGGACATTATTCACCATTCAGTTTCTATTAGGAAAAATATAATCTAAAACACAACCAAGACAAACTGCAAATGTATTCAACAAGTTTATAGAATCACAAGCTTGATGTAATCACTGCAGGTAAGGAATATGGGACCAAATACAAAACTTTTGACTAAATTAATTTGTCTAAATAATTATGACTTTTTCAAATGGGAGAACTACATAATAAAGTACTTTCATTTCTAAACGGTAAAATATACAGTGAGGGAAAAAAGTATTTGATCCCCTTCTGATTTTGTACGTTTGCCCACTGACAAAGACATGATCAGTCTATCATTTTAATGGTAGGTTTATTTGAACAGTGAGAGACAGAATAACAACAAAAAAATCCTGAAAAACACATGTCAAAAATGTTATAAATTGATTTGCATTTTAATGCGGGAAATAAGTATTTGACCCCTCTGCAAAACATGACTTAGTACTTGGTGGCAAAACCCTTGTTGGCAATCACAGAGGTCAGACGTTTCTTGTAGTTGGCCACCAGGTTTGCACACATATCAGGAGGGATTTTGTCCCACTCCTCTTTGCAGATCTTCTCCAAGTCATTAAGGTTTCGAGGATGACGTTTGGTAACTCGAACCTTCAGCTCCCTCCACAGATTTTCTATAGGATTAAGGTCTGGAGACTGGCTAGGCCACTCCAGGACCTTAATGTGCTTCTTCATGAGCCACTCCTTTGTTTCCTTGGCCGTGTCTTTTGGGTCATTATCATGCTGGAATACCCATCCACGACCCATTTTCAATGCCCTGGCTGAGGGAAGGAGGTTCTCACTCAAGATTTGACGGTATTTGGCCCCGTCCATCGTCCCTTTGATGCGGTGAAGTTATCCTGTCCCCTTAGCAGAAAAACACCCCCAAAGCATAATGTTTCCACCTCCATGTTTGATGGTGGGGATGGTGTTCTTGGGGTCATAGGCAGCATTCCTCCTCCTCCAAACACGGCGAGTTGAGTTGATGCCAAAGAGCTCGATTTTGGTCTCATCTGACCACAACACTTTCACCCAGTTCTCCTCTGAATCATTCAGATGTTCATTGGCAAACTTCAGACGGCCATGTATATGTGCTTTCTTGAGCAGGGGGACCTTGCGGGCGCTGCAGGATTTCAGTCCTTCACGGCGTAGTGTGTTACCAATTGTTTTCTTGGTGACTATGGTCCCAGCTGCCTTGAGATCATTGACAAGATCCTCCCGTGTAGTTCTGGGCTGATTCCTCACCATTCTCATGATCATTGCAACTCCACGAGGTGAGAACTTGCATGGAGCCCCAGGCCGAGGGAGATTGACAGTTATTTTGTGTTTCTTCCATTTGCGAATAATCGCACCAACTGTTGTCACCTTCTTACCATGCTGCTTGGCGATGGTCTTGTAGCCCATTCCAGCCTTGTGTAGGTCTACAATCTTGTCCCTGACATCCTTGGAGAGCTCTTTGGTCTTGGCCATGGTGGAGAGTTTGGAATCTGATTGATTGATTGCTTCTGTGGACAGGTGTCTTTTATACAGGTGACAAGCTGAGATTAGGAGAACTCCCTTTAAGAGTGTGCTCATAATCTCAGCTCGTTATGTGTATAAAAGACACCTGGGAGCCAGAAATCTTTCTGATTGAGAGGGGGTCAAATACTTATTTCCCTCATTAAAATGCAAATCAATTTATAACATTTTTGACATGCGTTTTTCTGGATTTTTTTGTTGTTATTCTGTCTCTCACTGTTCAAATAAACCTACCATTAAAATTATAGACTGATCACTTCTTTGTCAGTGGGCAAATGTACAAAATCAGCAGGGGATCAAATACTTTTTTCCCTACCTGTATATGTATGAAAATCTTTAAATAAAAGGTGACATTCTGTACTGTTGCATAATATTGTCACGATCGTCATGAACAGATGAGGACCAAGGCGCAGCGTTGCAGGCAAACATACTCTTTATTACGAGACACGATCAAAACAACAAACGATACGTGCCAGTACACGGTCTACCATAAACAGACTAGAAACAAGATCCCACAAACACAAATGGGAAACCGACAGTTTAAATATGGCTCCCAATCAGAGACAACCAACGACAGCTGACACTCGTTGCCTCTGATTGGGAGCAACTCAGGCCAACATAGAAATACACATACTCGATAAACAAATGAAATGCACACCCTGGCTCAACATACAAGTGTCCCCAGAGCCAGGGCGTGACAAATATGAAACATTGTATCTAAAAACCAAATTTAAAACTGTAAGCTTCATTGTCCAAACACATATGGTGTGGACTATGTGTGCCTGGTAAACACATGTGGATCTGGTGAACAATTATCACTTGTTGACCAACTACAGGAATACTGACCTCAGAGTCTCCAGTTTACAGTGGGGATTCCCCAGTCCAGCAGAGAGCAGCTTCACTCCTGAATCCTTCAGGTCATTGTTACTCAGGTCCAGCTCTCTCAGGTGTGAGGGGTTTGACTTCAGAGCTGAGACCAGAGAAGCACAGCCTTCCTCTGTGACTAGACAGCCTGACAGCCTGTAAAGAGTCAAATCATTTTAAAACCACACTGCTATTCTTTGGTGGTGAAAATAGTGGCAATATATTTTCTCAACATATTCAGATATATCAGTGTCCTGAAACCTGCCATATCTATTCATTAATTAATGAATGTTTCATTAGTAGAAATGACTAATTATCAAAGTATTGCTTGTAGATAGAAACATGTATAGTACGAATATTTGAGTAGACTGACCAGAGCAGTTTAAAAAGCAGTATCAGTCAAAAGACAGACAGTGAGGTATCAGATTTAGATTGTATTGAGTATACAGTCCACACCATATCTATTTTGACAAAGATAACATTTTAAATGTGGCTCTATACTCCAGCATTTTGGATTTGAGATCAAATGTTTCATATGAGGTGACAATATATAATGTCACCTTTTTTTTTAGGGTATTTTAATACATATCTGTTTCACCGTTTAGAAATGAAAGCACTTTATGTATCTAGTCCCCCTATTTGAAGAAGTCATAAGTATTCTGACCAATTAACTTATAGTGTATTAAAGTAGTCCAAAGTTTCGTAGTTGGTTCCAAACTCGTTGGTTGCATTTGCAGTTGGTTTTGGTTGTGTTTTGGGTTATGTTTTGCCCAATAGTAACTGAATGGTGGATGATGACTGGAGTAATTTTCTGTCTAAGTGAGTAGATAACATGTTTCTAAACACTACTAAATTAATCCTAATGATGCCATGATTAAGAAAAATAATGAATGAATCATGAATAATAATGAGTGAGAGAGTTACAGAGGCTACAACAAAACATGCTAACCTCTCACCATTAACCTCAAATAAAAGGTGACATTCTGTAATGTCACCTAATATGAAACGTTTTATCTCAAATCCAAAATGATGGAGCATAGAACCAAATGTAAAACTGTAAGCTTCACTGTCCAAACACATATGGTGTGGACTATGTGTGCCTGGTAAACACATGTGGATCTGGTGAACAGTTATCACTTGTTGACCAACTATAGGAATACTGACCTCAGAGTCTCCAGTTTACAGTGGGGATTCCCCAGTCCTGCAGAGAGCAGCTTCACTCCTGAATCCTTCAGGTCATTGTTACTCAGGTCCAGCTCTCTCATGTGTGAAGGGTTTGACTTCAGAGCTGAGACCAGAGAAGCACAGCCTTCCTCTGTGACTAGACAGCCTGACAGCCTGCAAAGAGTCAAATCATTTTAAAACCACACTGCTATTCTTTGGTGGTGAAAATAGTGGCAATATATTTTCTCAACATATTCAGATATATCAGTGTCCTGAAACCTGCCATATCTATTCATAAATTAATGAATGTTTCATTATTAGAAATGACTAATTATCAAAGTATTGCTTGTAGATAGAAACATATATAGTACGAATATTTGAGTAGACTGACCAGACTAGTTTAAAAAGCAGTATCAGTCAAAAGACAGACAGTGAGGTATCATATTTAGATTGTATTGAGTATACAGTCCACACCATATCTATTTTGACAGTAAAGCTAACATTTTAAATGTGGCTCTATACTCCAGCATTTTGGATTTGAGATCAAATGTTTCATATGAGGTGACAGTATATAATGTCACCTTTTATTTGAGGGTATTTTAATACATATCTGTTTCACCGTTTAGAAATGAAAGCACTTTATGTATCTAGTCCCCCTATTTGAAGAAGTCATAAGAATTCTGACCAATTAACTTATAGTGTATTAAAGTAGTCAAATGTTTCGTAGTTGGCTCCAAACTCGTTGGTTGCATTTGCAGTTTATTTTGGTTGTGTTTTGGGTTATGTTTTGCCCGATAGTAACTGAATGGTGGATGATGACTGGATTAATCTTCTAAGTGAGTAGATAACATGTTTCTAAACACTACTAAATTAATCCTGATGATGCCATGATTAAGAAAAATAATGAATGAATCATGAATAATAATGAATGAGAAAGTTACAGAGGCTACAACAAAACATGCTAACCTCTCACCATTAACCTCAAATAAAAGGTGACATTCTGTAATGTCACCTAATATGAAACGTTTTATCTCAAATCCAAAATGATGGAGCATAGAACCAAATGTAAAACTGTAAGCTTCACTGTCCAAACACATATGGTGTGGACTATGTGTGCCTGGTAAACACATGTGGATCTGGTGAACAGTTATCACTTGTTGACCAACTACAGGAATACTGACCTCAGAGTCTCCAGTTTACAGTGGGGATTCCCCAGTCCAGCAGAGAGCAGCTTCACTCCTGAATCCTTCAGGTCATTGTTACTCAGATCCAGCTCTCTCAGGTGTGAGGGTTTTGACTTCAGAGCTGAGACCAGAGAAGCACAGCCTTCCTCTGTGACTAGACAGCCTGACAGCCTGCAAGAGTAAAATCATATTAAAACCACACTGCTATTCTTTGGTGGTGATAATATATTTAAAAATATTATTCAGATACATCAGAGTCCTGAAACCTGCCATATCTATTAATATATGTATATATACACTATCAGTCAAAAGTTTGAACACACCTACTCATTCAAATTTGTAAAAAAACAACAAAAAAACAAATTTTTACATTGTAGAATGATAGTGAATACATTAGAACTATGAAATAACACATATGGAATCATGTAGTAACCAAAGAAGTGTTAAACAAATTAAAATAAATGTTATATTTTAGATTCTTCAAATAGCCACCCTTTGCCTTGATGACAGCTTTGCACACTCTTGGCATTCTCTCAACCAGCTTCATGAGGTAGTCACCTGGAATGCATTTCAATTAACTGGTGTGCCTTCTTAAAAGTTAATTTGTGGAATCTCTTTCCTTCTCAATGTGGTTGAACCAATCAGTTGTGCTGTGACAAGGTAGGGGGGTATACAGAAGATAGCCCTATTTGGAAAAAGACCAAGTCCATATTATGGCAAGAACAGCTCAAATAAGCAAAGAGAAACATCAGTCCATCATTACTTTAAGACATGAAGGTCAGTCAATCCGGAACATTTTAAGAACTTTAAGAACAAGTGCAGTCACAAAAACCATCAAGCGATATGATGAAACTGGCTCTCATTAGGACCACCACAGGAATGGAAGACCCAAAGTTACCAGCCTCAGAAATTGCAGCCCAAACAAATGCTTCACAGAGTTCAAGTCACAGACACATCACAACATCAGCTGTTCAGAGGAGACTATGTGAATCAGGCCTTCATGGTCGAATTGCTGCAAAGAAACCACTACTAAAGGACACCAATAAGAAGAAGAGACCTGCTTGAGCCAAGAAACACGAGCAATGGACATTACACCAGTGGACATTTGTCCTTTGGTCTAGAGTCCAAATTTGAGATTGTTGGTTCCAACCGCTGTGTCTTTTTGAGAAGCGGTGTGGGTGAACGGATGATCTCGGCATGTGTAGTTCCCACCGTAAAGCATGGATGAGGAGGTGTTATGGTGTGGGGGTGCTTTGCTGGTGACACTGTCTGTGATTTATTTAGAATTTAACCAGCATGGCTACCACAGCATTCTGCAGCGTCACTTCATCCCATCTGGTTTAGGCTTAGTGGCACTATCATTTGTTTTTTTAACAGGACAATGACTCAACACACCTCTATTTGACCAAGAAGGAGAGTGATTGAGTGCTGCATCAGATGACCTGGCCTCCACAATCACCCAACCTCAACCCAATTGAGATGGTTTGGGATGAGTTGGATCGCAGAGTGAAGGGAAAGCAGCCAACAAGTGCTCAGCATATGTGGGAACTCCTTCAAGACTGTTGGAAAAGCATTCCAGGTGAAGCTGGTTGAGAAAATGCCAAGAGTGTGCAAAGCTGTCTTAAAGGCAAAGGGTGGCTATTTGAAGATTTTCAAATATAAAATATATTTGTTATTTCATAGTTTTGATGTCTTCACTATTATTCTACAATGTAAAAAATAGTAAAAATAAAGACAAACCCTTGAATGAGTAGGTGTGTCCAAACTTTTGACTGGTACTGTATATAAATGAATGAATGTATCATTATTAACAGTAGATAACATGTTTCTAAACACTAATAAATTAATCCTTGTGTGTGTGTGTGTGTGTGTGTGTGTGTGTGTCCAGTGTGTGTTTGTGTGTGTGTCCAGTGACACACCTACTCATTCAAGGGTTTTTCTTTATTTTTACAAATATGTGTGTGTTGTCCAATGAGTGTGTGTCCAGTGTGTGTATGTCCAGTGTGTGTGTGTATAGTATGTGTGTCCTGTGTGTGTGTGTGTGTCCAGTGTGTGTGTGTTCATTGAGTGATACGGCAATACTGACCTCAGAGTCTCCAGTTTACAGTGGGGATCCCCAGTCCAGCAGAGAGCAGCTTCACTCCTGAATCCTTCATGTCATTGTTACTCAGATCCAGCTCTCTCAGGTGTGATGGGTTTGACTTCAGAGCTGAGACCAGAGAAGCACAGCCGTTCTCTGTGACTCCACAGCCTGACAGCCTGACAAAGAGATCATCATGATTTCACAAACACACTGTTAATTTAACAGAGTAGCATTTGGTTTAGTCTCTCAAACCACATATAGATTCATCTTCTGTCTCCTAGAATTGTATGGTCATATTGTTATACTAATGTGAACATCAATGCAGTGATTCAATATGTTTTTCAATATAATATTATATACATACTATAATATATATTTTTCTCTAAACTAATGATTAATACTTAAATATACTTGTATTTACTCACAGAACAGCTCTGGAGACTTTGACCACTGTCAGCAGCCTCAGAAGACCTTCCTCTGATCTGGAGTATTTCTTCAGGTCAAACACATCCAGCTCCTTTTCTGAAGTCAGCAACACAAAGGCCAGAGCTGACCAATGTCCAGGTGACATTTTGGCTTCTGAGAGACTTCCTAATCTCAGGTAGCTTTGGATTTCTTCCACTAGAGAATGGTCATTCAGTTCATTCAGACAGTGGAACAGATTGATGCACCTCTCTGGAGAGGGATTCTCCCTGATCTTCTCCTTGATGTACTTGACTGTTTCTTCATGGCTCTGCGAGCTGCTTCTTGTCTTTGCCAGTAGACCTCGTAAGTGCTTCTGATTGGACTCCAGTGAGAGGCCCAAAAGGAAGCGGAGGAACAGGTCCAGGTTTCCCGTCTCACTTTGTAAGGCTTTATCCACCGCACTCTTGTAGACAGTAACTTCAGGCTTGTCTCTGAACATTGCAAAAAAGTTCCTGGTTGATTGAGGTTTAGCCATTAGATTCTCATTGTTGTTGATGAATGAGAGGAACACATATACAGCAGCCAGAAACTCCTGAATGCTCAGATGCACGAAGCAGTACACCTTGTCCTGGTACAGCCCACATTCCTCTTTAAAGAGCTGTGTGCACAATCCTGAGTACACTGAGGCTTCATTGACATCAATGCCAGCCTCTTTCAGGTCTTCTTCATAGAAAATCAGATTGCCATTCACAAGCTGTTGAAAAGCCAGTTTTCCCAGTGACAGAATGCTCTCTTTATTCCAGTGGGGACCTGTCTCTTCTTTCCCAAGATACTTTTCATTCTTCTGTTTGGTATGAAACTCCACAAGGTGTGTGTACATCTCAGTCAGAGTCTTGGGCATCTCTTCTCTCTTGTCTGTACTCAACATGTGTTCAAGGACTGTTGCAGAAATCCAACAGAATACTGGAATGTGGCACATGATGTGGAGGCTCCTTGATGTCTTTATGTGTGAGATGATTCTGCTGGCCAGGTCCTCATCACTGAACCTCTTCCTGAAGTACTCCTCCTTCTGTGGATCATTGAACCCTCGTACCTCTGTCACCTGGTCAACACACCCTGAAGGGATCTGATTGGCTGCAGCAGGTCGGGTAGTTAACCAGAGGAGAGCAGAGGGAAGCAGATTTCCCTTGATGAGATTTGTCAGCAGAGCATCCACTGAGGTTGACTCTGTGATGTCACAACAGATCTTGTTCTTCTGGAAGTCTAGGGGCAGTCGGCACTCATCCAGACCATCAAAGATGAACAGAACTTTGTACTTGTCGTAGTTGGAGATTCTTGATTCTTTGGTTTCCATTGAGAAGTGATTGAGAAGTTCAATGAAAGTGTGTTTTTCCATTTTCATCAAATTCAGCTCCCGAAAATGGAATGAAAATACAAATTGGACATCCTGATTTGCTTTTCCTTCAGCCCAGTCCAGAATGAACTTCTGCACAGAGACTGTTTTTCCAATGCCAGCGACTCCCTTTGTCAGCACAGTTCTGATAAGTTTGTCTTGTCCAGTTAAGGGTTTGAAGATGTCGTTACATTTGAGTGCAGTCTCTGGTCTTGCTTGTTTCCTGGTTGTTGTCTCAATCTGTCTCAGCTCATGTTCATTATTGACCTCTCCTGTTCCACCCTCTGTGATGTAGAGCTCTGTGTAGATCTTATTGAGAAGTGTTGGGTTTCCTTGTTTAGCGATCCCCTCAAATGCACATTGAAACTTCTTCTTTAGATTAGATTTGAGTTCACGTTGGCAAATCACAGCAAGCTCATCTGAATGAAGAAATAACACAGAGGATATTAATATTACGTCTGTTTTAATCCCTACAGTATTCTAGGACTGTTATAATTTTTTTTATTATAATAATTTCTTCGCTTAACTGACTGTATAAATGTGTACATGTTTTCATGATGCATTACACACTGGTGTGACTGATTATATTATTATTGGTATTATTGATGGTATAATGAATTGTGTTAAGGCTGATTTATATCATTATTGATGGTATTATTAACTCTCTCTCTCTCTGTCCAAATGAATCACCACAACACATCCCTGCTTCTACTTGATGAGGTCACTAGGTGTAGTGTTAAGGCTGCTACAATATCATTGAGTTACACAGCTACTTTAGCTACATATTTTAAATGTTCTAAAACAGCATTCAATATGAGGCAGACAGCTCTTACTTTTCTCCAGTGTGTCAGCAAGCTCCTTCTGGTTCATTTTCCTCAGGACGTGCAGTGTGATCTTCAGAGCCCCCTCTCTGGCACTGCTCTCCTGCTTCTCATCTTCAGCATCCACCACTTCCTTATCCTGCTTCTGACTCTCAAAGCCTTCTGGGAGTTCTGGACTAAGAATCCTCTTGAACATCTTCAGCTCGTTCTTCACAAATGTCATAATATTCTCTTCAAGCAACTGAAATAAATAAAGTAAATCAGTCAAGCAAGAGAAGAAATGCTTTCTCATTAACACATGAATGAATGATTGACAGATCAACTTTACTTGAGGTAAACAAAAACAAATGTACATAACAGGACCACATACACTGAATATGGAGGCCAGGTCTGTTTGATGACTCTGGGAAGACAGACCACTGAGAATCTCTGACTCTGATCTCTCCTGTTGGTTTCTGTGGACAAAACATGAGATTACATCTCCTCATCCAGGGAGTGCACACACACACACACACACACACACACACACACACACACACACACACACACACACACACGGAATGTAGTGTTTGTTTAATATTGTTCAGGACTATGAAAATGGAAAAAAGGTTTAGCCTATGGATTATGAAAACAACAAAAATAAATGGGAAAATGGGAGAGGAGAAATGACTAGAGACAGTGTTGTTTAACTCACTGACCATGACCCATGAGTTCTTCTTACCTTTGTTCAGTAGAAAAGTCTCCCTCTCTAAACCCTATAGGACGATGCATAGACCAGTCACTCTTCATGGACACACAGCTGGGTACAGGGGAGGCTGCTCTCTCCTGCTTGATTGGGCTTCAACACAACAGAGACAAACATTACATCTCTCATCTACTCTGAGCTCAGATGGGGAAACAAGAGTTTCATTCCAAAACGCTATATATCCATTTTCAGAAATGTTGGTCAATTTGCTTTTATTGTTTCAAGAAATTATGAAAGAGATTGGTGTGTTTTTTCACTATCTAATCATGCTATGGGGTTGTTCAATGACAGACATGTATTTGTTTAAAATCTATCACTTGATGGTTTCATTTCAGAGAGACCAAGAATCATGTTTTTTGCTAAATACTACATATCTGCCTCACTCTCAGAGAAATAAGTAGTACTGCTAGGTTTTACACAGTAAAAATATATCTGCCTCACTCTCAGAGAAATAAGTGCCTCACTCTCAGATAAATAAGTAGTATTGCTATGTTTTACGCAGTAATAATATATATATCTGCCTCACTCTCAGAGAAATAAGTAGTACTGCTAGGTTTTACACAGTAATAATATATCTGCCTCACTCTCAGAGAAATAAGTAGTACTGCTAGGTTTTACACAGTAATAATATATATCTCCCTCACTCTCAGAGAAATAAGTAGTACTGCTAGGTTTTACACAATAATAATATATATATCTGCCTCACTCTCAGAGAAATAAGTAGTACTGCTAGGTTTTACACAGTCAAATGTGTCCGACCGTCTCGATTTTATGTAGCAACATTTGAAATTGTGTTTTTGACATTGGATAAAAGTAGAGACTCAGCTAGAAAAAGGTATATCATACACTACAGTTGAGGAACAATTGGAAAGTAATTCTGCTTTGAAAGATGGTAAACTTGTAACCTCACTTTTGAGAAAATGGCCTTTGAATGTTTTGGTTCACATACTGGAGACCTCTTCTTTATCTACAGTGGTGTTACTTTGGCAGATAATGTCACCCATCTAAATAAATAGTATATATATGAGTGGCGCAGTGGTCTAAGGCACTGCATCGCAGTGCTAACTGTGCCACTAGAGATCCTGGTTCGAATCCAGGCTCTGTCGCAGCCGGCCGTGACCGGGAGACTCATGGGCGCCGCACAATTGGCCCAGCGTCGTCCAGGGTAGGGGAGGGAATGGCCGGCAGGGATGTAGCTCAGTTGATAGAGCATGGCGTTTGCAACGCCAGGGTTGTGGGTTCGATTCCCACGGGGGTCAGTATAAAAAAAATATGTATTCACTAACTGTAAGTCGCTCTTTATAAGAGCGTCTGCTAAATGACTAAAATGTAAATGTATATATATATAGTTAACTAAATGTATGGTGTTTTTGGTTTCTGTCAGTTTCATTGTTTGTTATGCTATAAATGGTTATTTTATGGTCTTAACTGGAAAAATTAACTAGAAAATGTCATATTTTGAAATTCTGAGTAATTACTACTTTAGTAAGGATATACTTTATTCAGTACTACTGCAGTTGCTGACTAATTCCAATAGATGGCAGCATAAGACCATGAATGACATTTCAGAAGATCAATTTTAGTTTTCTCCCTGGATACACCACCACTCCCCCTCACAGGAAAACTCCTGCACACGCTTTTTACTGTCCCTTTCCACACTGCTAACACAAGAGGAACGACTGAAAAAGCATTTAACAGATTACTGTGAAATAATATAATGATGATTCATGTTTATTATTAGCTGTTTTTATGCTCATGTTTTGAAATTATACTTCATTACTATAACGATTATCAACAAGCCTGAACATTAATTTAGTCACCTCTGGTGGAGAAAAACATATTTTCCTAGTACATTAATTGTCAGATTCATCAACCAGCATCGAGCACTCTGCCTTCTAGCGCAAACGAGGGGCATGTTGAGGTACATTTGCTAACTGGGAGGGTTGCATGATGTAATTCATTGGCGGGCTGGAAGACACACTCTTGTCTTATCTAATCCGAGGTTGTTTAATCGCAGTATTAGATATTTAAAAATGCATGTATACTAGGGTTGAGGTTAGCGCATCTGACTAGTGATTATTTACCAGGGGTTCAACACCTGCTATAGTTACTATTTAATTGCTCTTCCAAAAGCATCACAGGCCTAATACGAGATATATAGCTAACTAAAGTAATGAGTGACCATTTTAGAAAATCATGGGACATATAGTATTTGGTTGCATGCTATTTTATGTCAATCATATTGCTGCTTGTAGCCTATAACTGATGCTTCGTGGTCTTATGCTGCGATCTATTGGAAATATTTAGCTATTAAAAGTTATTAATTCACATACAGACATTGGTGAGGCAGCTGAGAAATAAAGTGTATTAGATCAGTCTCAAACCTGCCCCACGCCAATTGCTGGACCTTCACACCGAGGTTACTAGGTCACCCAATTCAAAACACATTTGAAAAATGAAACAAATGTGTCTTATTTATCAAGTGTTCTGTCTTGCTATTATACATATAATAAAATAACAACAAAATAATCAAAACGCTATTTAATACTATAATTTTATTTACTAAGATAATATTATTACTAAAATAGTTTCTAAAAGTGTTCTAGGCTACCCTACCCTAGAATTAGGGGTTACGGCTAAAATAGGTTATAAGTAGGGTAATAGTTTCTGTATAGCACTTTGTGACATCTGCTGGTGTAAAAAGGGCTTTATTAATACATTTGATTGATTGTTAGGTTTAGGGTTTATATGGCAAAAAACAGTATGGGTTTATGGCACTCTTGCTCCATTTGTGGCCGTATGTGGGTACTACAGAACTCATTCAATACATTTACATTTTAGTAATTTATTTACTCTTACCCAGAGCGACTTACAGTTAGTGAGTGCATAAAATTTTTTTTATACTGGCCCCCAGTGGGAAGCGACCACACAACCCTGGCGTTGCAAACGCCATGCTCTACCAACTAAGCTACATCCCTGCCGACCCCATGGGTCTCCCTGTCGCGGCCGGCTATGACAGAGCCTGGATTCGAACCAGGATCTCTAGACCACTGCGCCACTCGGGAGACCTGACACTTCATGACACTTGCTAGGCTCATAATCTGAGGTAGCAACTGCGTCAGATCTACAAATCCATTACCTAGACCACCCGATTAGACAACAATCACCCCATTATACCCATTTGGTTTGCAACTCAGTGAACCTGCGCAGCATTCGCTCAATTTGATGCCTACGAACAAAGATTTCGATGCATATCAAATTACCCAGCAGCCATTTAGAAACAACAAGTCGTCCAAAAAATGGTTATTTCTTAATTAAAAAATATCTTCTGGCTGTTTAAATCGGCCACATCTTGAAAAAGAGGAGAGGAACATGCGTTTTATTTAGATTGTACACTTTTTTCTTAAAACAAATATGGTTAACCATGACCAGAAAATGTTTAATGTTTGATGGCTATCCGCCAGCCATCGCCTCTTAAACTGTGTCTCACCTCACTATTGGTGACCACAACATGTATTTAAGTGAACAGTGTGCGCGCTCACCAAGTAGCCGTAACCTTGTTAATAATAAGTTACAAGAGGTAAACCTACAGGGTTAAAGCAGGCAGGTCTCATTGATAACAATAGTGAAGCTGGCATTGTGACGCAGAACAATGGGCTGGGAATAGAACGTTCTGAAGGCGAGTCGGTGCCACGGAGCTCAATAGAACTAATAGGAGCTGGTAGGGTGAAAAATGCCCTAAAATAAGGCCTGTTTTTTGGCAATTACTTCATAACCAGGGACAGAAGGTAATATTATGAAACTGGGCTCCATGGCGGATGCAATGAACTAATTTTATCAGAAATAAACGTTGTAAAAAATGTCACTTGAGGCTCCCCGAAAATAACATTAAAAAGTTCAGTCCTTGGACACAGAGGGGTTAAACACTAAAGTTACCGTCCATCTAGTGAAGAGAGGAGAACCGGACAGAGGGAGCAAAGGAAGCCAGCATCCGTCAACGAGAGAGGGAGAAGCCCTCCACGGTATTTTTGTCAGTGATGCTGTAGGTTGGTGTAGTGGTGGAATCAAGCGCAGGACACCGACGTACAGTCCAAAAGACTTTAGTGCAATTCCACAAGGGAAAATGAACAAACTGGCCCGAAGGCGAAACGCCGCACGTAGGCGGACAAAACAAACGGGCGCACTACACAGGTGCGTAAAACGCTCCAACACAGTGGAGAGATAGCTCAACCGAGCGAATACAGTAAACACGTCCAGTAACGCACGACAGACAATAAAGCAATCACACACAACACTGGACAAACACAACGAGAAACTTATAGGACGCTAATTAACCTAAACGATAACAGGTGTCACAACAAACAGACAAAAGCAAACGAACATAGAAACATGCAACGGTGGCAGCTAGAATTCCGGAGACAACGAACGCCGAAGCCTGCCCGAACAAGGAAGAGAGGCAGCCTCGGCCGAAACCGTGACAGTACCCCCCCTTGACGCGCGGCTCCAGACGTGCCTCGGGGACGACCAGGAGGACGCAGAGCAGGGTGCGTCGGGTGCCCACGATGGAATTCCGTCAGGAGAGACGGGTCCAAAATGTCTTTCCTCGGCACCCAGCACCGTTCCTCTGGACCGTACCCCTCCCACTCCACTAGATATTGGAGACCCCCCATCCGACGTCTCGAATCCAAGATGGACCTCACGGAGTACGCCGGTGCCCCCTCGATGTCCAATGGGGGCGGAGGAGTCTCCCTGATCTCACTTTCTTGGAGTGGGCCAGCTACCACCGGCCTGAGAAGAGACACATGGAACGAGGGGTTAATACTTTTATATTCAACAGGTAGTTGTAATTTGTAACACACCTCGTTCAACCTTCTCAGGACTTTAAATGGCCCTACAAACCGCCGACCCAGTTTCCGACAGGGCAGGCGGAGGGGCAGGTTTCTGGTAGAGAGCCAGACTCGATCACCAGGTGCATACACCGGTCCCTCACTGCGGTGGAGATCGGCGCTCACCTTATGACGACGGAGGGCCCGCTGCAGGTGGACGTGTGCAGCGTTCCATGTCTCCTCAGAGCGCCGCACCCACTCATCCACCGCAGGAGCCTCGATCTGGCTCTGCTGCCAAGGTGCCAGAACCGGCTGGTAACCTAACACACATTGAAAAGGGGTTAGGTTAGTGGAGGAATGGCGTAGGGAATTCTGGGCCATCTCGGCCCAGGGAACGTACCTTGCCCACTCCTCCGGCCGGTCCTGGCAGTATGTTCTAAGAAACCTACCCACATCCTGGTTCACGCGTTCCACCTGCCCATTACTCTCCGGGTGGTAACCCGAGGTGAGGCTCACCGAGACCCCCAACCGCTCCATAAAGGCTCTCCAAACCCTGGAGGTAAATTGGGGACCTCGATCAGACACAATATCCTCGGGTACCCCGTAGTGCCGGAACACATGGGTGAATAGTGCTTCGGCAGTTTGCAGGGCAGTAGGAAGGCCCGGCATGGGGAGCAGACGACAGGCCTTAGAAAACCGGTCCACAACGACCAGTATAGTGGTATTTCCCTGTGAAGGAGGAAGGTCAGTAAGGAAATCCACCGAGAGGTGAGACCATGGTCGTTGTGGAACGGGCAGGGGTAGTAACTTACCCCTAGGCAGATGTCTAGGCGCCTTACACTGGGAGCACACCGAGCAGGAGGAAACATAAACCCTCACATCCCTTGCCAACGTGGGCCACCAGTACTTGGCACTAAGACAGTGCACTGTCCGGCCGATACCAGGGTGTCCAGAGAAGGGTGACGTGTGAGCCCAATAGATCAATCGATCCCGAACCTCGAGCGGAACGTACTTCCGACCCTCCGGGCATTGCGGTGGACTAGGATCGGTGCGTAACGCCCGCTCGAGCTCAGCATCGACCTCCCACACTACCGGTGCCACCAGACACGACTCCGGCAGTATGGGAGTGGGCTCCACGGACCTCTCCTCCGTGTCATACCGCCGAGACAGCGCATCTGCCTTACCGTTCTGTGACCCAGGGATGTACGTGATCTTAAATGTAAACCGGGTCAAAAACATATTCCATCTTGCCTGGCGAGGGTTCAGCCTCCTCACTGCCCGGATGTACTCCAGGTTACGGTGGTCCGTCAAAATGAGGAAAGGGTGTTGAGCCCCCTCAAGCCAGTGCCTCCACACCTTTAGGGCCTGTACCACGGCTAACAGCTCCCTGTCCCCTACGTCATAGTTTCGCTCCGCCGGACTGAGCTTCTTAGAATAAAAAGCACAGGGGCGGAGTTTAGGTGGCGCGCCTGACCGTTGTGAAAGCACGGCTCCTATACCGGCCTCAGACGCGTCCACCTCTACCTGAAATGGCAAAGAGGGATCCGGATGCGCCAGCACCGGGGCCGAGGTAAACAGGTCCTTCAGCCTCCCAAATGCCCTGTCCGCCTCGGCAGACCACTGCAGACGCATCGGACCCCCCTTCAAAAGAGACGTGATGGGAGCTGCCACCTGTCCAAAACCCCGGATAAACCTCCGGTAGTAATTCGCAAACCCCAAAAACTGCTGCACCTCCTTCACAGTGGTTGGTGTTTGCCAATTACGCACGGCTGACACCCGATCTACCTCCATCTTCACCCCTGACGCAGACAACTGATACCCCAAAAAGGAGACCGACTCCATGAAAAACAGACACTTCTCTGCCTTAACATACAGGTCGTGCTCCACCAGCCTCCGCAACACTCTGCGCACCAGGGCCACATGCTCGACTCGGGTAGGCGAGTACACGAGAATGTCATCTATGTACACAACCACCCCCTGCCCCTGCATGTCCCTGAAGATCTCATCCACGAATGATTGGAAAACTGACGGAGCGTTCATCAACCCGTATGGCATGACAAGATACTCGTAATGGCCCGAGGTGGTACTAAAGGCTGTCTTCCATTCATCGCCCTCCCTGATGCGCACCAAGTTGTACGCGCTCCTGAGATCTAATTTAGTGAAGAAACGCGCCCCATGCAAAGACTCCTTCATGGTCGCAATCAGCGGGAGTGGATAACTGTACTTCACCGTGATCTGATTGAGACCACGGTAATCGATGCACGGGCATAACCCACCATCCTTTTTCTTCACAAAAAAGAAACTCGAGGACGCAGGGGAAGTGGAAGGCCGTATGTATCCTTGTCTCAGAGATTTGTCTATGTAAGTCTCCATAGCTTTCTTCTCCTCCTGAGACAGAGGATACACATGGCTCCGTGGGAGCGCAGCTCCTGCCTGGAGGTCTATCGCACAATCTCCCTGGCTATGGGGCGGCAACTGCGTCGCCCTCGACTTACTAAACGCAATAGCCAAATCCCCATACTCAGGGGGAACGTGCAATGCGGGCACCTGGTTTGGACTCTCCACCGAGGTAGCCCCTACGGAAACGCCCAAACATCGACCCGCACACTGGGCAGACCACTCCATCAGAGCCCTCTCCTGCCATGAAATAGATGGGTTATGGGTACTCAACCAGGGCATGCCCAGCACCACCGGATACGCAGGCGAGTCGATCAGAAATAGCTGAATTATCTCCTGATGACCCCCCTGCGCACACATCCTAAGTGGCGCAGTGACCTCCCTGATCAAGCCCGCACCCAACGGACGGCTATCTAGGGCATGAACGGGGAAGGGACATCAACAGGGAGACGGGGGATCCCTAAGGCTAAACAAAACTTCTTATCAACAAAATTCCCAGCCGCGCCTGAATCTACCAGCGCCTTATGTTGGGAATGAGGTGCTACCTGTGGGAAACGCACAGGTATACAGAAATGTGCAACAGAGAGCTCTGGGTGAGTGGGGCGCCTACTCACCTGGAAGGACTCCCCAGTGCGGGACCCGTCGTCCTCTCCCCTAGGAGGCCATCCCCAGCACCTAGCCGCGGTGTGTCCTCCCCGACCACAGTTGGTGCAGGAGATGGACCCCCTCGTAAGCCGACCCCTCCTCTCTCTAGCGCCAGCGCCCCCGAGCTCCATGGGGCACGGCTCGGAGGCGCTGGAGGGTGAAATGGACGGACCCCCCTCGGAACATCCGCGGGTAGCTAGCAGGTTATCCAGCCTGATGGACATGTCGACCAACTGGTCGAACGAGAGGCTGGTGTCCCTACAGGCCAGCTCCCTACGGACGTCCTCGCGTAGACTACATCTGTAGTGATCGCTGAGAGCCCGCTCATTCCACCCTGCATCCGCCGCTAGAGTACGGAATTCTAAGGCGAACACCTGGGCACTCCTCTTCCCCTGCCGGAGGAAGACCAGACGCTCCCCCGCCGCTTTTCCCTCCGGGGGATGGTCGAACACCGCCCTGAAGCGGCGGGAGAACTCGTCGTAGGTGATGGTGTTCGCGTCGATCCTCCTCCACTCTGCGTTGGCCCATTCCAACGCCTTCCCGGAAAGGCAGGAGATCAGGGCGGACACGCTCTCATGTCCCGAAGGCGCCGGGTGCACGGTGGCCAGGTACAGCTCCACCTGGAGAAGGAATCTCTGACACCCGGCCGCGGTCCCATCGTAGGCCCTCGGGAGCGATAGTCGAACTCCTCTGGGTTCCGGAGCGGGAATGGGCTGACTTGCCGATGGTGCTGGCAGAGAGGATGGCGGTGGAGGAGTCCCCCAGCCTCGGATGGTGGTGATCACCTCCTGCAGTGCGGACCCCATCTGCAGGATCTGGTCACTCTGTTCACGGACCCTGTCCTCCAGCGTCGCCTGGGCTGCTGCGGCTCCTGCTGATTCCATTCTTGAAGGTGTGTGATTTTGTCAGTGATGCTGTAGGTGGGTGTAGTGGCGGAATCAAGCGCAGGACACCGACGTACAGTCCAAAAGACTTTAGTGCAATTCCACAAGGGAAAATGAACAAACTGGCCCGAAGGTGAAACGCCGCACGTAGGCGGACAAAACAAACGGGCGCACTACACAGGTGCGTAAAACGCTCCAACACAGTGGAGAGATAGCTCAACCGAGCGAATACAGTAAACAAGTCCAGTAACGCACGACAGACAATAAAGCAATCACACACAACACTGGACAAACACAACGAGAAACTTATAGGACGCTAATTAACCTAAACGATAACAGGTGTCACAACAAACAGACAAAAGCAAACGAACATAGAAACATGCAATGGTGGCAGCTAGAATTCCGGAGACAACGAACGCCAAAGCCTGCCCGAACAAGGAAGAGAGGCAGCCTCGGCCGAAACCGTGACAATTTTTTATTTTATTTTATTTTTTATTTCATCTTTATTTAACCAGGTAAGCCAGTTGAGAACAAGTTCTCATTTACAACTGCGACCTGGCCAAGATAAAGCAAAGCAGTGCGATAAAAACAACACAGAGTTACATATGGGGTAAAAAAACATAAAGTCAAAAATACAACAGAAAATATATATACAGTGTGTGCAAATGTAGCAAGTTATGGAGGTAAGGCAATGAATAGGCTATAGTGCAAAATAATTACAATAGTATTAACACTGGAATGCTAGATGTGCAAGAGATTATGTGCAAATAGAGATACTGGGGTGCAAAAGAGCAAAATAAATAACAATATAGGGATGAGGTAGTTGGGTGGGCTAATTTCAGATGGGCTGTGTACAGGTGCAGTGATCGGTAAGGTGCTCTGACAAATGATGCTTAAAGTTAGTGAGGGAGATAAGAGTCTCCAGCTTCAGAGATTTTTGCAATTCGTTCCAGTCATTGGCAGCAGAGAACTGGAAGGAATGGCGGCCAAAGGAGGTATTGGCTTTGGGAATGACCAGTGAGATATACCTGCTGGAGCGCAGACTACGGGTGGGTGCTGCTATGGTGACCAATGAGCTAAGATAAGGCGGGGATTTGCCTAGCAGTGATTTATAGATGGCCTGGAGCCAGTGGGTTTGACGACGAACATGTAGTGAGGACCAGCCAACAAGAGCGTACAGGTCACAGTGGTGGGTAGTGTATGGGGCTTTGGAGACAAAACGGATGGCACTGTGATAGACTACATCCAATTTGCTGAGTAGAGTGTTGGAGGCTATTTTGTAAATTACATCGCCGAAGTCAAGGATCGGTAGGATAGTCAGTTTTACGAGGGCATGTTTGGCAGCATGAGTGAAGGAGGCTTTGTTGCGAAATAGGAAACTGATTCTAGATTTAACTTTGGATTGGAGATTCTTTATGTGAGTCTGGAAGGAGAGTTTACAGTCTAACCAGACACCTAGGTATTTGTAGTTGTCCACATACTCTAGGTCAGACCCGTCGAGAGTGGTGATTCTAGTCGGGTGGGCGGGTGCCAGCAGCGTTCGATTGAAGAGCATGCATTTAGTTTTACTAGTGTTTAAGAGCAGTTGGAGGCTACTGAAGGAGTGTTGTATGGCATTGAAGCTCGTTTGGAGGTTTGTTAACACAGTGTCCAATGAAGGGCCAGATGTATACAAAATGGTGTCGTCTGCGTAGAGGTGGATCTGAGAGTCACCAGCAGCAAGAGCGACATCATTGATATACACAGAGAAAAGTGTCGGCCCAAGAATTGAACCCTGTGGCACCCCCATAGAGACTGCCATAGGTCCAGACAACAGGCCCTCCGATTTGACACACTGAACTCTATCTGAGAAGTAGTTGGTGAACCAGGCGAGGCAGTCATTTGAGAAACCAAGGCTATTTAGTCTGCCAATAAGAATGCGGTGGTTGACAGAGTCGAAAGCCTTGGCCAGGTCGATGAAGACGGCTGCACAGTACTGTCTATTATCAATCGCGGTTATAATATCGTTTAGGACCTTGAGCGTATCTGAAGTGCACCCATGACCAGCTCGGAAACCGGATTGCATAGCGGAGAAGGTACGGTGGTATTCGAAATGGTCGGTGATCTGTTTGTTAACTTGGCTTTCAAATACTTTCGAAAGGCAGGGCAGGATGGATATAGGTCTGTAGCAGTTTGGATCTAGAGTGTCACCCCCTTTGAAGAGGGGGATGACCGTGGCAGCTTTCCAATCTCTGGGGATCTCAGACGTTATGAAAGAGAGGTTGAACAGACTAGTAATAGGGGTTGCGACAATTTCGGCGGCTAGTTTTAGAAAGAAAGGGTCCAGATTGTCTAGCCCAGCTGATACCAGGGAGCTCCATCGGTCCACAATAAATGCAGGCAGCCGGTGATGATGTAGTGGTAGCTAGGATAACTAGGATGCGGCTGGTAGAGTAGCTAGCTTAGCTAGCTGTACCGACTAGCTTGGCTAGCTAGCAGGTCGTTCATCTGTCCCTCGAGGATGATGACGAATCCGGTGAACCACAAGATGTACAGCACTAGCATCAAATAGCCCCCGCGATATGCAACTTTTCAGGGAAGTTAGGAACCAATATACACAAGCAGTCAGGAAAGCAAAGGCTAACTTTTTCAAACAGAAATTTGCATCCTGTAGCACTAACTCCAAAAAGTTTTGGGACACTGTAAAGTCCATGGAGAATAAGAGCACTTCCTCCCAGCTGCCCACTGCACTGAGGCTAGGAAACACTATCTCCACCGATAAATCTACAATAATCGAGAATTTCAACAAGCATTTTGCTACAGCTGGCCATGCTTTCCATCTGGCTACCACTAACCCGGCCACCAACTCTGCACCCTCTGCTGCAACTTGCCCATGCCCCCCCCGCTTCTCCTTCACACAAATTCAGACAGCTGATGTTTTGAAAGCGCTGCAAAATCTGGACCCCTACAAATCAGCTGGGCTAGACAATCTGGACCCTTTCTTCCTAAAACTAGCCGCCGAAATTGTCGCAACCCCTATTACTAGTCTGTTCAACCTCTCTTTCATAACGTCTGAGATCCCCAGAGATTGGAAAGCTGCCGCGGTCATCCCCCTCTTCAAAGGGGGTGACACTCTAGATCCAAACTGCTACAGACCTATATCCATCCTGCCCTGCCTTTCGAAAGTATTCGAAAGCCAAGTTAATAAACAGATCATCGACCATTTCGAATACCACCGTACCTTCTCCGCTATGCAATCTGGTTTCCGAGCTGGTCACGGGTGCACTTCAGCCACGCTCAAGGTCCTAAACGATATTATAACCGCGATTGATAATAGACAGTACTGTGCAGCCGTCTTCATCGACCTGGCCAAGGCTTTCGACTCTGTTAACCACCGCATTCTTATTGGCAGACTAAATAGCCTTGGTTTCTCAAATGACTGCCTCGCCTGGTTCACCAACTACTTCTCAGATAGAGTTCAGTGTGTCAAATCGGAGGGCCTGTTGTCTGGACCTATGGCAGTCTCTATGGGGGTGCCACAGGGTTCAATTCTTGGGCCGACACTTTTCTCCGTGTATATCAATGATGTCGCTCTTGCTGCTGGTGACTCTCAGATCCACCTCTACGCAGACGACACCATTTTGTATACATCTGGCCCTTCATTGGACACTGTGTTAACAAACCTCCAAACGAGCTTCAATGCCATACAACAATCCTTCAGTAGCCTTCAACTGCTCTTAAACACTAGTAAAACTAAATGCATGCTTTTCAATCGAACGCTGCTAGCACCCGCCCACCCGACTAGAATCACCACTCTCGACGGGTCTGACCTAGAGTATGTGGACAACTACAAATACCTAGGTGTCTGGTTAGACTGTAAACTCAACTTCCAGACTCACATAAAGAATCTCCAATCCAAAGTTAAATCTAGAATCGGCTTCCTATTTCGCAACAAAGCCTCCTTCACTCATGCTGCCAAACATGCCCTCGTAAAACTGACTATCCTACCGATCCTTGACTTCGGCGATGTCATTTATAAAATAGCCTCCAACACTCTACTCAGCAAATTGGATGTAGTCTATCACAGTGCCATCCGTTTTGTCTCCAAAGCCCCATACACTACCCACCACTGTGACCTGTACGCTCTTGTTGGCTGGTCCTCACTACATGTTCGTCGTCAAACCCACTGGCTCCAGGCCATCTATAAATCACTGCTAGGCAAATCCCCGCCTTATCTTAGCTCATTGGTCACCATAGCAGCACCCACCCGTAGTCTGCGCTCCAGCAGGTATATCTCACTGGTCATTCCCAAAGCCAACACCTCCTTTGGCCGCCATTCCTTCCAGTTCTCTGCTGCCAATGACTGGAACGAATTGCAAAAATCTCTGAAGCTGGAGACTCTTATCTCCCTCAATAACTTTAAGCATCAGTTGTCAGAGCACCTTACCGATCACTGCACCTGTACACAGCCCATCTGAAATTAGCCCACCCAACTACCTCATCCGTATATTGTTATTTAATTTGCTCTTTTGCACCCCAGTATCTCTATTTGCACATAATCTCTTGCACATCTAGCATTCCAGTGTTAATACTATTGTAATTATTCTGCACTATAGCCTATTTATTGCCTTACCTCCATAACTTGCTACATTTGCACACACTGTATATATATTTTCTGTTGTATCTCTGACTTTATGTTTTTTTTTACCCCATATGTAACTCTGTGTTGTTTTTGTTGCACTACTTTGCTTTGTCTCGGCCAGGTCGCAGTTGTAAATGAGAACCTGTTCTCAACTGGCTTACCTGGTTAAATAAAGGTGAAATAAAAAAATAAAATAAAATAAAAAAAATGAAACAAGACTAGCGAGTGAAAAGAATCTGGCTACACTCATACTGTCCCTGACCAAAAAGCAAATTGAACAATAAACTTCGGTGTCTCAACACTGTAACAAACTCTGTCGTTGTTCCCCAACATCACCTCAGCCCACTCTGCGCGTAACTGGACAATATGCTTGGCGCCAAACCGTACGTGGATGTGGACAGTTCTGTACGGGGACGCGGACAGTTCCAGAACGGGGACATGAGCAGTGCAACACATTAAACTAAACCAAGGCTTTACAGTGGCTTACATTAGTAATATTATTTTATTTATTTTTATATATAAAACAAACATTCAAAGTTTTTTTTATAACAATATTTTGAGATCTGGGCCCATATCCACAAAGTATCTCAGAGTAGAAAATTGGTCGTATAAGTGCTGAGAATTAAGACATTTTACTCTTATGGGTATAAATGAATGCATAGCATTTTGTCTTCGGTTTGGCAGATTAACTCGTGCTTATTTCTGAAGATAAACTCAGGTTTTCACCCAGCGGCTAAGGAGTTGGAGCTGGGTCAAGAGTTGGACCTATGGCAGAAAGGTGGCTGGTTCAAATCCCGGGCCGGGCGCTGGAATAAACGGGCGGGCTTGATCTGACCACTGGAGGGCTGCTGGGTTCATATCCTCAAAACATTCACCTTTCGTTGATCAGAACTCTAAAGGTTCTTCTTCACTGAACCCAAAAATATATCTAACTTTTAGTGGTTCCATATATTAAGGAAGTGATTGAAGCATTTTTCGTTCTATAAGGAACTTTTCTAAGTGTATAATAAAAACGTTTTTCTTTTGATTATTTAATTACCTACATCATGTTATTTGATGTTATTGGAGCGCAACATCACGTTGTTAAAAAATATTTCTAAATTAGCCATGGCTATAAATTGGGCAATTGAAGGCATCTAGGGAGAAATACTGTATGTGTTAGATGAAAATGAACATTGTATGCAACGTAGTAGGCAACGTTATTGGCAAGGGACTTGATGCGTACGATGTCAAAGCTATTTAGAGTTGTTAAACGGGTGTGAAGAGTGTGTTGGTGTAACGGTAATATTGTCAAAATTCTGCTTGTAACAACCATCAGAATTGGTTAAAGAAATATGCATTCCATTATATTAGGCAATAATGAAGAGTAGGCAAAGTGTTCGTGTCGTGAAAATTTGATCAAATGTCTTCCATTGCAACGAGTCCAGTCAGGGTGCTGCTGAACCCCTGCAGTACCTCCACTGACCCCGGATTGAGAACTCCTGATTTAGCAGATACCTAATCCAGAGCGATTTACAGTAAATACATTAATCTTAAAATAGCTATTTATTTTGTAAATAAACGTAATAAATTCTTCATAAAATTGTCATCTCACCTTTTAGCTTTGGTGTCATGTTCCCCAGAGAGACTCATTTTAGAGGCAGGACCCCCCTCCTCTCTCTCCCCAGAGAGACTCATTTTAGAGGCAGGACCCCCCTCCTCTCTCTCCCCAGAGAGACTCATTTTAGAGGCAGGGCCCCCCTCCTCTCTCTCCCCAGAGAGACTCCTTTTAGAGTCAGGACCCCCCTCCTCTCTCTCCCCAGAGATACTCATTTTAGAGGCAGGACCCCCCTCCTCTCTCTCCCCAGAGAGACTCATTTTAGAGGCAGGGACCCCCTCCTCTCTCTCCCCAGAGAGACTAATTTTAGACCACTGACCCCTAAACAGAGATGCAGCATGTTGGTTGTGGTGAACACAGTGACAACTAATTATTGAATGTCAATTGTTCTCTTTTACTCATGACCTCTTAGAAATAAAACATTTACTAACAGACACATCCAAACAGTCGGGTGATTTAATTTAATCACAGGAACATTGTTATGTTCCTCAACAAGAAATAAAACATTGTCTCTCAAACAGAAGAAGGAACTAACAAAGAGTCACTAACAACAACCAAAACGAAACAGGTGGTTTTAGGAGGGGTTCTGAAAGACACTCATGGGGGTGTCCACTAGTGATGGGAATCAGAGGCTTTCTGAACGCTTTGGGGCTTTCACCAAATTGTGCCGAAAATGCCATTGATAGATTTGAGTGCTAATAAACAACATTTAGTTAGAATGTGGGGTTCGCTTTTTGCCTCCAGGTTCACTATGTTTTCAAAAACTATGCATATGTGGTATTATTTAAGATACTAAAGACAGAATATTATTATAGGCTACACTAAATAAAACACATTATTTAAACAACAATGGGAAGATTGTGTGGTTTCACAGAAAATAATTGTTCGACCATAGCAGGGATTCAATCTTGAGCCTATGTTGATGTCTGATCCCAATCCCCGTCCCTACCTGCTGAGCTCCCATTCAGGGGCTACAATCTGGAAGACATCAAACTAAATGTATAAATAAGGTGTCCAGTAGAGGTCAGTGTTTGAAAGAGACTTTGCATCTAAAAAAAAAGCACCGGCACCAGGGAGAAATCAGGGAGATCTCTCGCATTTTGCAACACATGGTTCGAAAAAGCACGAGACCAAACAAAGCTTTGGACGTCATTGATCATGTGGTAATGTTACTTCGAAACTATCCATGGCAGCGTTTCAAACACTTAAAAGACTCCCTCTCCCCTCAGCCCTCAAGTTAAGTGGACACTTCTGATGACGTATCATGACGTATGATGAGTGGACACTTCTGATGACGTATCATGGTGTATGATGAGTGGACACTTCTGATGACGTATCATGACGTATGATGAGTGGACACTTCTGATGATGTATCATGGTGTATGATGAGTGGACACTTCTGATGACGTATCATGACGTATGATGAGTTGAACTTCTGATGACGTATCATGGTGTACGATGAGTGGACACTTCTGATGACGTATCATGACGTATGATGAGTTGACACTTCTGATGACGTATCATGACGTATGATGAGTGGACACTTCTGATGACGTATCATGACGTATGATGATTGGACACTTGCAGGGCAAAGGGTGAGGGAAGAATGAATTAATTTTAAATGGACCGCCCTTGCCCAGAAATGTGTCACTCGTTTGTCCCACGGTTGTGTTTTCAGTCATCATAGTGACCGTTCTCTCTGCGTGGTGCATGGGAAATGCATGTTACATCTTCAGCAGTTGTAGGAAAGATACACTTAAAACACTCGTAACCCTAAATTCCATCACTATCGGGAAACCGGGCCCAGAGTGACTTACAATACAGTTGCCGTATTGTAGTGTATTTTAGCTTTTAAAATACTTGATTTGCCCTAACAAAATATTTTAATGAATTATAATCCACATAATAATTCACATTTCCTGTTGCTGCAGGATAATCTTTCTGCTGTGAGAAACTGGGTCAAATTAAGATATGGCATCTGTAAGTGCATTTATCTTAAGATAGCTAAGTGAGACAAACACATATCACAGTCAAATATACAGGATACGAACATCCCATTCCAGCTAAACATTGGATCTATAGCGTTTTGCAAAAAAACACATTTTCATACACATCTAAAATCTATTAATACAAAATTTGAGATCAGTAACGCTTTGAACACACCGACTGCGTCATTGCATTTTGTAACCAGAAGTACATTAATTTCCAATGGAACGCTGTGTTTGCCTTGCAGTCAAAGCGTAATATTGAAGGTACCCATAAGCAATCATTTCTGATGAAAAAACGAATGTGAAAAAATTGTGGACATAGAGTTTTGGAAATGTACTTAATAATTATTAAACAAAACTGTAATCTCACCTCTTAGCTTTGGTGTCATGTTCCCCAGAGAGACTCATTTTAGAGGCAGGACCCCCCTCCTCTCTCTCCCCAGAGAGACTCATTTTAGAGGCAGGACCCCCCTCCTCTCTCTCCCCAGAGAGACTCATTTTAGAGGCAGGGCCCCCCTCCTCTCTCTCCCCAGAGAGACTCCTTTTAGAGTCAGGACCCCCCTCCTCTCTCTCCCCAGAGATACTCATTTTAGAGGCAGGACCCCCCTCCTCTCTCTCCCCAGAGAGACTCATTTTAGAGGCAGGGACCCCCTCCTCTCTCTCCCCAGAGAGACTAATTTTAGACCACTGACCCCTAAACAGAGATGCAGCATGTTGGTTGTGGTGAACACAGTGACAACTAATTATTGAATGTCAATTGTTCTCTTTTACTCATGACCTCTTAGAAATAAAACATTTACTAACAGACACATCCAAACAGTCGGGTGATTTAATTTAATCACAGGAACATTGTTATGTTCCTCAACAAGAAATAAAACATTGTCTCTCAAACAGAAGAAGGAACTAACAAAGAGTCACTAACAACAACCAAAACGAAACAGGTGGTTTTAGGAGGGGTTCTGAAAGACACTCATGGGGGTGTCCACTAGTGATGGGAATCAGAGGCTTTCTGAACGCTTTGGGGCTTTCACCAAATTGTGCCGAAAATGCCATTGATAGATTTGAGTGCTAATAAACAACATTTAGTTAGAATGTGGGGTTCGCTTTTTGCCTCCAGGTTCACTATGTTTTCAAAAACTATGCATATGTGGTATTATTTAAGATACTAAAGACAGAATATTATTATAGGCTACACTAAATAAAACACATTATTTAAACAACAATGGGAAGATTGTGTGGTTTCACAGAAAATAATTGTTCGACCATAGCAGGGATTCAATCTTGAGCCTATGTTGATGTCTGATCCCAATCCCCGTCCCTACCTGCTGAGCTCCCATTCAGGGGCTACAATCTGGAAGACATCAAACTAAATGTATAAATAAGGTGTCCAGTAGAGGTCAGTGTTTGAAAGAGACTTTGCATCTAAAAAAAAAGCACCGGCACCAGGGAGAAATCAGGGAGATCTCTCGCATTTTGCAACACATGGTTCGAAAAAGCACGAGACCAAACAAAGCTTTGGACGTCATTGATCATGTGGTAATGTTACTTCGAAACTATCCATGGCAGCGTTTCAAACACTTAAAAGACTCCCTCTCCCCTCAGCCCTCAAGTTAAGTGGACACTTCTGATGACGTATCATGACGTATGATGAGTGGACACTTCTGATGACGTATCATGGTGTATGATGAGTGGACACTTCTGATGACGTATCATGACGTATGATGAGTGGACACTTCTGATGATGTATCATGGTGTATGATGAGTGGACACTTCTGATGACGTATCATGACGTATGATGAGTTGAACTTCTGATGACGTATCATGGTGTACGATGAGTGGACACTTCTGATGACGTATCATGACGTATGATGAGTTGACACTTCTGATGACGTATCATGACGTATGATGAGTGGACACTTCTGATGACGTATCATGACGTATGATGATTGGACACTTGCAGGGCAAAGGGTGAGGGAAGAATGAATTAATTTTAAATGGACCGCCCTTGCCCAGAAATGTGTCACTCGTTTGTCCCACGGTTGTGTTTTCAGTCATCATAGCGACCGTTCTCTCTGCGTGGTGCATGGGAAATGCATGTTACATCTTCAGCAGTTGTAGGAAAGATACACTTAAAACACTCGTAACCCTAAATTCCATCACTATCGGGAAACCGGGCCCAGAGTGACTTACAATACAGTTGCCGTATTGTAGTGTATTTTAGCTTTTAAAATACTTGATTTGCCCTAACAAAATATTTTAATGAATTATAATCCACATAATAATTCACATTTCCTGTTGCTGCAGGATAATCTTTCTGCTGTGAGAAACTGGGTCAAATTAAGATATGGCATCTGTAAGTGCATTTATCTTAAGATAGCTAAGTGAGACAAACACATATCACAGTCAAATATACAGGATACGAACATCCCATTCCAGCTAAACATTGGATCTATAGCGTTTTGCAAAAAAACACATTTTCATACACATCTAAAATCTATTAATACAAAATTTGAGATCAGTAACGCTTTGAACACACCGACTGCGTCATTGCATTTTGTAACCAGAAGTACATTAATTTCCAATGGAACGCTGTGTTTGCCTTGCAGTCAAAGCGTAATATTGAAGGTACCCATAAGCAATCATTTCTGATGAAAAAACGAATGTGAAAAAATTGTGGACATAGAGTTTTGGAAATGTACTTAATAATTATTAAACAAAACTGTAATCTCACCTCTTAGCTTTGGTGTCATGTTCCCCAGAGAGACTCATTTTAGAGACAGGGACCCCCTCCTCTCTCTCCCCAGAGAGACTCATTTTAGAGACAGGGACCCCCTCCTCTCTCTCCCCAGAGAGACTCATTTTAGACCACTGACCCCTAAACAGAGATGCAGCATGTTGGTTGTGGTGAACACAGTGACAACTAATTCTAGAATGTCCATTGTTCTCTTTTACTCATGATCTCTTAGAAATAAAATAAAACATTTACTAACAGACTTATCGAAACAGTCAGGCTATTTAATGCAATCACATGAACATCTGGTTGTGACATCTCTTCTCCATGTTAACTGTCAATAATAATAATAAGTCACTGTTTGTTAAGGTAGTTATAGACAGTGCAGCAACACAAGGCCATGTCTCACACGTATTTGTATTCATTAAAAGTCGGCTATTTATTGTCTTTAAATCTGTTATATAATCCAGAAGCAACACGACATTTGAAATATTATGTGGATTATAATACATTTACATGTTTCAAAAGGGAAAGGTGGAAAAGTGGAAATTACAAACTTCAGAAGCGTTTTTAACCCTCCAATACACAACAATTGTTAGTTCTCCTGCAACAGGCTGATTAAATTAAGATCCTACATCTGTACAGAGCTTGTCTTTATCTAAACCAAGGCAGTTTGCATTATTAGCAATGATGTTGCAACTGTCAGCTGCTGTAAACCTATGTGATTGGATGTTATAGACCCCCATCTGAACAGTTTCTTTCCCCATGCTGTAGCCCTCACCAACTGGCCAACTGGCCCATAGAGACTAAAGGACTATACACTCTATGCTGCACACCACATCAAGCCATCTCTGAACTGTACACTACCATCTGGCCCATAGAGACTAAAGGACTATACACTCTATGCTGCTCACCACATCAAGCCATCGCTGAACTGTACACTATGATCTCGCCCATAGACTAAAGGACAATGCACTCTATGGGAAAGTATTGGTTACAGTCGATATGAGACATGGGGGAAGGTATTGGTAAGGTAGAAAGATAACAGTGAATGTTACGTGTGTCGTGTTTTTATTTTTCCCCATTTTCCTGTGTAGTGTGTCTGTGTGTTCTGGGCATTACAGGTGTGCTGAGTTGCGGCTGACGATGGTGGGCGTGGCTTTGGTCCGGAGGCCTGGCAGCTGATTGACGAGAGTATAAACTGTTTGCCGTGTGAGAGAGGAGAGAGGTGGACACTTGTTGTTTGAGGATTTGGTTATTGGTTGTTTTAATTTATCTGTGTTTGTGTTCCAGCCTGTTCTCCTGCTGTACTCCACCCTACCTGGGTCCTGGAGAAGGGAAAAGGTAGATCTGCCCATGGGTGTACATTCACACGTAGATAACCATTGTTTTACACACTAGGTTAGCCGCGCGGGTGTCACCCCTGTATTTGTGGTAACAGGTAGGAGAGCTGGTTAAGGCTTAGAGTGTGATAGGAAGGATTAGGTGTGTAGAAGAGGAGGGACCTTTTGTTTATTTTCATTAATTGGACCCCGATCCCATATATTCCCTTCTCTTACGTTCCCTGGTTTGTTTGATTGGTTTTTGTTTTTTATTACTGTTTCTTAATGGGTGTTGTATATTTATTTTTGCTTAATTACCTTACTAAACGTCCCCCGAGGGCTACCATTGAGTTCTAGTTGTTGTCTGGTTATTTCAGTTCATTACACCCCACATTTCTTCCCCATCCATCTAGTTTACCTTGTGTGCGCAGGCACGGGCATTTACATCTCCTCCTCGGACGAGCTACACCCGAGGGGAGAACGTAACAGTGAATATGAGACATGGGGGAAGGTATTGGGAAGGTAGAAAGATAACAGTGAATATGAGACATGGGGGAAGGTATTGGGAAGGTAGAAAGATAACAGTGAATATGAGACATGGGGGAAGGTATTGGGAAGGTAGAAAGATAACAGTGAATATGAGACATGGGGAAGGTATTGGGAAGGTAGAAAGATAACAGTGAATATGAGACATGGGGGAAGGTATTGGGAAGGTTTAAAGATAACAGTTAATATGAGACATGGGGAAGGTATTGGGAAGGTTGAAAGATAACAGTGAATATGAGACATGGGGGAAGGTATTGGGAAGACAGAAAGATAAGAGTGAATATGAGACATGGGGGAAGGTATTGGGAAGGTTTAAAGATAACAGTGAATATGAGACATTGGGAAGGTAGAAAGATAACATTGAATTTCCCCTAAGTATCTCAAACAGGAAGTTAAATTAGTCACAAGGGTGTGCTAACTAAAGTAGTGTTGCAAAAGCCTTTCCACCCCACTCTTCCCCATCAGTCTCAAGAACAGAACCTGTGGTTTAATGAAGATACATGTAGATACAACAGAAACAAGATGTGATACTATCTACTTCTCTTTTACCAGAACAGAGACATTTCCCAGAGGAGGCTGGTGGGAAGAGCTATAGGAGGACGGGTTAATTTTTATGGCTGAAATTGAATAAATAAATTACGTGTTTGATGCCATTCCATTAATTCCATTCCAGTCTTTACAATGAATTTAAAAAACGACCTTTAAAGGTCCATAGCAGCCGTAAAAATAATATAAGATCATATGTGAAAATTGTGCAGTTCTAAAAATATAAAGTTAAAAAGTGATCCTCGAAGACCTATTGGGCTGGAAACTAGAAACTCACTGCAGGTGGAAATCACTGGGTTTACTCCATTGGGCTGGAAACTAGAAACTCACTGCAGGTGGAAATCACTGGGTTTACTCCATTGGGCTGGAAACTAGAAACTCACTGCAGGTGGAAATCACTGGGTTTACTTTTATGTCACATTTTGTAAAGACTTTTCTTCTTGTCTTTTTAACTACAGATCATAGAAACGTGCTGTTTTCACAAATATAGACACTGTTGTGGTGCTGGAGAGGATGAATATGAGGTTGAAAAGTGGCGGAATTGCCTTTTAACACTAGAATCAGACCCCAAATAAACCTATGTCCTGCTCCCTGACTTTTCCTAAATGTTTGTATTTTACACTGCTCATTTGTCAGAATTTTTACATCACAAACAGAAAAGTATTCTATGCCTTGTTACCCGTTGTTTTCACACCTATTCCCAACTTAATCTGCCAAGACAATGCGGCACTAATGAGTCTCTCTTTCCTCACTGAATAAATGACAAATGGATGAATGGGCGATAATTGTGCACCTTACTTCACATATTTAATTTAAATGAGGCTTAACTGAATGATAAGGAGGGTGCAGAACAATTTAGAAAGACAATAGTGTAATGATGAGTTTGTGTTATGCCTGTTTATCAGCATAACACGCCTTGTGTGTTGATACATTTCTCTTTTATGTTTTACTTTGTAAAAATAAACTGTCACAGGACTGTTTTATTTACTATAACTCTATTTCTAATCAAATGTATTGTGGGAAATGAAAACATGCTATGAGTTGCTGTAGGCCTTTAGAATAATGCAAAACATATCCTTGAAGTTGATGAGCGGGAAACAAACTGATGCCAGTCAGCCTCACAGCCGGCCCATCAAAACTACACCTGAACTATACCTCAACTCATTTCACACATGATAAGAGTTAGCCTATAGACCAGATTACATTGACAATAATCTGATGAGTGACAATATTATCAGTGGTCAAATTGTACATGTGTAATTGACAGATGCAGGGAAAGGAGCATCTCTTTACCAAATCCTCCTTCAGAGTCACATGCAGGTAAAACATTGTGATTTCTATATAGTGCTGTATCTGAAAGAGCATATTCTGCAGTTTCTATGACACTTACCTTTATCAAATAACTCTCAACATTCAAGAGGTGCAGCTCTATTTCCAAATATCATTTTTTCACCAACATCCCTGCTGTTCATTCATTTAGCACATGACCACTCTAGTGCCAGCATTGCTCTAGCTACTAAGCAAAAAACGAGTAACATCATATTCTGTCGTCAATGGATGAATGGCCAATAGAAACCAGATAGAAACTGATAATGATGCATGTGACTTCTGTTTTGGTTAGCCGCCGATGTCGAAACCAACTTGCTCAGTGTCTTTCCATATCTGGGGAAAGATGAAACCAGACCAGCCGAGTGAGCGACTGTCTGAGACTGTGGTTTCGAGACACGTGGAGCCCCCCAAAAAAAAGACACAATGTCAAGTCAGCAGGTCCTGCTCTCCCTCTTCCCCAAGCACCACAGCTCCTACTGGGGAAAAAGACACAATGTCAAGACAGCAGGTCCTGTTCTCCCTCTTCCCCAAGCACCACAGCTCCCACTGGGGAAAAATACACAATGCCAAGACAGCAGGTCCTGTTCTCCCTCTTCCCCAAGCACCACAGCTCCCACTGGGGAAAAAGACACAATGTCAAGACAGCAGGTCCTCCTCTCCCTCTTCCCCAAGAACCACAGCTCCCACTGGGGAAAAAGACACAATGTCAAGACAGCAGGTCCTGTTCTCCCTCTTCCCTAAGAACCACAGATAGAAAAATGTATAGTACGAATATTTGAGTAGACTGACCAGAGCAGTTTAAAAAGCAGTATCAGTCAAAAGACAGACAGTGAGGTATCAGATTTAGATTGTATTGAGTATACAGTCCACACCATATCTATTTTGACAGTGAAGCTAACATTTTAAATGTGGCTCTATACTCCAGCATTTTGGATTTCAGATCAAATGTTTCATATGAGGTGACAGTATATAATGTCACCTTTTATTTGAGGGTATTTTAATACATATCTGTTTCAACATTTAGAAATGAAAGCACTTTATGTATCTAGTCCCCCCATTTGAAGAAGTCATAAGTATTCTGACCATTTCACTTATAGTGTACTAAAGTATTAAAAAGTAGAGTATTTGGTTGTAAACTCATTGGTTGCATTTGCAGTTTGTTTTGGGTTATGTTTTGTCCAATAGTAACTGAATGGTGGATGATGACTGGAGTAATTTTCTGTCTAAGTGAGTAGATAACATGTTTCTAAACACTACTAAATGAATCCTGATGATGCCATGATTAAGAAAAATCAGGAATGAATCATGAATAATAATGAGTGAGAAAGATACAGAGGCTACAACAAAACATGCTAACCTCTCACCATTAACATCAAATAAAAGGTGACATTCTGTACTGTTGCCTAATATGAAACATTCTATCTCAAATCCAAAATGCTGGAGCATAGCACCAAATGTAAAACTGTAAGCTTCACTGTCCAAACACATATGGTGTGGACTATGTGTGCCTGGTAAACACATGTGGATCTGGTGAACAGTTATCACTTGTTGACCAACTACAGGAATACTGACCTCAGAGTCTCCAGTTTACAGTGGGGATTCCCCAGTCCATCAGAGAGCAGCTTCACTCCTGAATCCTTCAGGTCATTGTTACTCAGGTCCAGCTTTCGCAGGTGTGAGGGGTTTGACTTCAGAGCTGAGACCAGAGAAGCACAGCCTTTCTCTGTGACTCCACAGACTGACAGACTGACAGAGAGATCATCATGATTTCACACACTGTTAATTTAACACCAGTAGTGTAGAAGGACAATGGCAGATGCATTTGGTTTATTCTCTCAAACAACATATAGATTCATCTTCCGTCTCCTAGAATTGTATGGTCATATTGTTATACTAATGTGAACATCAATGCAGTGATTCAATATGTTATTCAATAATACATATATTTCTCTAAACTGAATATTTCTTCCTGATGATTAGTACTTAAATGTCATTTTATGTACTCACAGAGCAGCTCTGGAGGCTTAGACCACTGGCAGCAGCCTCAGAAGACCTTCCTCTGATCTGGAGTATTTCTTCAGGTCAAACACATCCAGCTCCTTTTCTGAAGTCAGCAACACAAAGACCAGAGCTGACCACTGTGCAGGTGACAGTTGTTTTGCTGAGAGACTTCCTGATCTCAGGTAGCTTTGGATCTCCTCCACTAGAGAATGGTCATTCAGTTCATTCAGACAGTGGAACAGATTGATGCACCTCTCTGGAGAGGGATTCTTCCTGATCTTCTCCTTGATGTACTTGACTGTTTCTTCATGGCTCTGTGAGCTGCTTCTTGTCTTTGTCAGTAGACCTCGTAAGTACTTCTGATTGGACTCCAGTGAGAGGCCCAGAAGGAAGCGGAGGAACAGGTCCAGGTTTCCCGTCTCACTTTGTAAGGCTTTATCCACAGCACTCTTGTAGACAGTAACTTCAGTAACTTGCGGTTCGGCCATTAGATTCTCATTGTTGTTGATGAATGAGAGGAACACATATACAGCAGCCAGAAACTCCTGAATGCTCAGATGCGCAAAGCAGTACACCTTGACCTGGTACAGCCCACATTCCTCTTTAAAGATCCGTGTGCACAATCCTGAGTACACAGAGGCTTCATTGACATCAATGCCAGCCTCTTTCAGGTCTTCTTCATAGAAAATCAGATTGCCATTCATAAGCTGTTGAAAAGCCAGTTTTCCCAGTGACAGAATGCTGTCTTTATTCCATTGTGGACCTGTCTCTTCTTTCCCAAGATACTTTTCATTCTTCTGTTTGGTATGAAACTCCACAAGGTGTATGAACATCTCAGTCAGAGTCTTGGGCATCTCTCTCCTCTTGTCTGTACTCAACATGTGTTCAAGGACTGTTGCAGAAATCCAACAAAAGACTGGAATGTGGCACATGATGTGGAGGCTCCTTGATGTCTTTATGTGTGAGATGATTCTGCTGGTCAGGTCCTCATCACTGAATCTCTTCCTGAAGTACTCCTCCTTCTGTGGGTCATTGAACCCTCGTACCTCTGTCACCTGGTCAACACACCCTGAAGGGATCTTATTGGCTACTGCAGGTCGGGTAGTTACCCAGAGGAGAGCAGAGGGAAGCAGATTTCCCTTGATGAGATTTGTCAGCAGAACATCCACTGAGGTTGACTCTGTGACGTCACAACAGATCTTGTTCTTCTGGAAGTCTAAGGGCAGTCGGCACTCATCCAGACCATCAAAGATGAACAGAACTTTGTACTTGTCGTAGTTGGAGATTCTTGATTCTTTGGTTTCCATTGAGAAGTGATTGAGAAGTTCAATCAAAGTGTGTTTTTCCTTTTTCATCAAATTCAGCTCCCGAAAAGGGAATGAAAATACAAATTGGACATCCTGATTTGCTTTTCCTTCAGCCCAGTCCAGAATGAACTTCTGCACAGAGACTGTTTTTCCAATGCCAGCGATTCCCTTTGTCAGCACAGTTCTGATAAGTTTGTCTTGTCCAGTTAAGGGTTTTAAGATGTCGTTACATTTGATTGCAGTCTCTGGTCTTGCTTGTTTCCTGGTTGTTGTCTCAATCCGTCTCAGCTCATGTTCATTATTTACCTCTCCTGTTCCACCCTCTGTGATGTAGAGCTCTGTGTAGATCTTATTGAGAAGTGTTGGGTTTTCTTGTTTAGCGATCCCCTCATATACACATTGAAACTTCTTCTTTAGATTAGATTTGAGTTCACGTTGGCAAATCACAGCAAGCTCATCTGAATGAAGAAATAACACAGAGGATATTAATATTACGTCTGTTTTAATGCCTACAGTATTGTAGGACTGTTATAAAGTTTTAAATAAAAGTAATCTATTCTCTTAACTGACTGTATAAATGCGTAAATGTTTTCATAATGCTTTACAGACTGGAGTGACTGATTATATTACTATTGATGGTCTCTCTCTCTCTCTCTCTCTCTCTCTCTCTCTCTCTCTCTCTCTCTCTCTCTCTCTCTCTCTCTCTCTCTCTCTCTCTCCATCACATCCCTGCTGCTACTTGATGAGGTCACTAGGTGTTGTGTTAAGGCTGCTACAATATCATTGAGTTACACAGCTACTTTAGCTGTACTTTAGCTACAGCTTTTAAATGTTTGTTCTAAAACAGCATTCAACATGAGGCAGACAGCTCTTACTTTTCTCCAGTGTGTCAGCAAGCTCCTTCTGGTTCATTTTCCTCAGGACGTGCAGTGTGATCTTCAGAGCCCCCTCTCTGGCACTGCTCTCCTGCTTCTCATCTTCAGCATCCACCACTTCCTTATCCTGCTTCTGACTCTCAAAGCCTTCTGGGAGTTCTGGACTAAGAATCCTCTTGAACATCTTCAGCTCCTTCTTCACAAATGTCATAATATTCTCTTCAAGCAACTGAAATAAATCAAGTAAATAAGTTAAGCAAGAGACTAAATGCTTTCTCATTAACATATTAATGAATGATTGACAGATCAACTTTACTTGAGGTAAACAAAAACAAATGTACATAACAGGATCACATACACTGAATATGGAGGCCAGGTCTGTTTGATGACTCTGGGAAGACTGACCACTGAGAATCTCTGACTCTGATCTCTCCTGTTGGTTTCTGTGGACAAAACATGAGATTACATCTCCTCATCCAGGGAGTACACACACACACACACACACACACACACACACACACACACACACACACACACACACACACACACACACACACACACACACACACACACACACACACACTCACACACGGAATGTTGTGTTTGTTTAATATTGTGGAAAATTGAAAAAATTATTAGCCTATGGATTATGAAAACAACAAAAAGAAATGGGAAAATGGGAGAGGAGAAATGACTAGAGACAGTGTTGTTTAACTCACTGACCATGACCCATGAGTTCTTCTTACCTTTGTTCACTAGAAAAGTCTCCCTCTCTAAACCTCATAGGTTGATCCATAGACCAGTCACTCTTCATTGACACACAGCTGGGTACAGGGGAGGCTGGTCTCTCCTGCTTGATTGGGCTTCAACACAACAGAGACAAACATTACATCTCTCATCTACTCTGAGCTCAGATGGGGAAACATACGAAGAGTTTCATTCCAAAATGCTATGTATCCATTTTCAGAAATGTTGGTAAATTAGCTTTTATTGTTTAAAGAAATTATGAAAGAGATTGGTGTGTTTTTTCAGTAGCTAATCATGGCATGGGGTTGTTCAATGACAGACATGTGTTTGTTTAAAATCTATCACTTGATGGTTTCATTTCAGAGAGACAAATAATCATGTTTTTATTGCCAAATGCTACATATCTGCCTCACTCTCAGAGAAATAAGTAGTACTACTAGGTTTTACACAGTAATAATATATCTGCCTCACTCTTAGAGAAATAAGTAGTACTACTAGGTTTTACACAGTAATAATATATTTATCTGCCTCACTCTCAGAGAAATAAGTAGTACTGCTAGGTTTTACACAGTAAAAATATATATATGCCTCAGTCAAACGTGACCGAACGGCTTGATCTTATGTAGCAAAATTTGAAATTGTGTTTTTCTTACATTGGATGAAAGTAGAGTCTCAGCTAGAAAAAGGTATATCATACACTACAGTTGAGGAACAATGGGAAAGTAATTCTGCTTAGAAAGATGATAAACTTGTAACCTCAATTTTGAGAAAATGGCCTTTGAATGTTTTGGTTCACCTACTGGAGAGCTCTTCTTTATCAACAGTGGTATTACTTTGGCAGATAATGTCACCCATCTAAATAAATAGTATATATATATAGTTAACTAAATGTATGGTGTTTTTGGTTTATGTCAGTTTCATTGTTTGTTATGCTATAAATGTTTATTTTATGGTTGCAAGTGGTAAAATGAACTAGAAAGTGTCATATTTTGCAATTCTGAGTAATTACTACTTTAGTAAGGATATACTTTATTCAGTACTACTGCAGTTGCTAAATAATTCCAATAGATGGCAGCATTAGACCACGAATGACATTTCAGAAGATTTGTTTAGTTTTCTCCCTGGATACACCACCACTCCCCCTCACAGGAAAACTCCTGCACACGCTTTTTACTGTCCCTTTCCACACTGCTAACGCAAGAGGAACGACTGAAAAAACCATTTAACAGATTACTGTGAAATAATATAATGATGATTCATGTTTATTATTACCTGTTTTATGCTCATGTTTTGAAATTATACTTGATTACTATAACGATTATCAATAAGCCTGAACATTAATTTAGTCACCTCTGGTCGAGAAAAACGTATTTTCCTAGTACATTCATTGTCAGATTCATCAACCAGGAGTGAGCACTCTGCCTTCAAGCACAAGCGAGGGGCATGTTTAGGTACATTTGCTAACCGGGAGGGTTGCATGATGTAATTTATTGGCGAGCTGGAAGACGCACTCTTGTCTTATCTATTCCGAGGTTGTTTAATCGAAATATTAGATATAAAAAAATGCATGTATACTAGGGTTGAGGTTGGAGCATCTGACTAGTGATTATTTACCAGGGGTTCAACACCTGCTATAGTCACTATTTAATTGCTCTTCCAAAAGCATCACAGGCCTAATACGAGATATATAGCTAGCTAAAGTAATGAGTGACCATTTTAGAAAATCATGGGAAATTTAGTATTTGTTTGCATGCTATTTTATGTCAATCATATTGCTGCTTGTAGCCTATAACTGATGCTTCGTGGTCTTATGCTGCCATCTTTTGGAAATATTTAGCAATTAAAAGTTATTCATTCACGTACAGACATGAGAAATAAAGTGTATTAGATCAGTCTCAAACCAGCCCCACGCCAATTGCTGGACTTTCACACAGAGGTTACTAGGTCACCCAATTCAAACCACATTTGAAAAATAAAACAAATGTGTCTTATTTATCAAGTGTTCTGTCTTGCCATTATACATATAATAAAATAACAACAAAATAATCAAAACGCTATTTAATACTATAATTGTATTTACTAAGATAATATTATTACTAAAATAGTTTCTAAAAGTGTTCTAGGCTACCCTACCCTAGAATTAGGGGTTAGGGTTATGGCTAAAATAGGTTATAAGTAGGGTAAGAGTTTCTGTATAGCACTTTGTGACATCTGCTGGTGTAAAAAGGGCTTTATAAATACATTTGATTGATTGTTAGGTTTAGGGTTTATATGACAAAAAACTGTATGGGTTTATGGCACTCTTGCTCCTCCTTGTGGCCGTATGTGGGTACTACATAACTCATTCATTACATTTACATCATTTAGCAGACACTCTTATCCAGAGCGACTTACAGTTAGTGAGTGCATACATTATTTATTTATTTTTTCATACTGGCCCCCCTTAGGAAGCGAACCCACAACCGTGGCGTTGCAAACGACATGCTCTACCAACTGAGCTACATCCCTGCCGGCCATTCCCTCCCCTACCCTGGACGACTTGCGCGCCGCCCCATGGGTCTTCTGGATTTCAACCAGGCTATCTAGTGGCACAGCTAGCACTGCGATGCAGTGCCTTAGAACACTGCACCACTCGGTAGACCTGACACTTCATGACACTTGCTAGGCTCATAATCTGAGGTAGCAACTGTGTCAGATCTACAAATCCATTAGCTAGACCACCCGATTAGACAACAATCACCCCATTATACCCATTTGGTTTGCAACTCAGTGAACCTGCGCAGCATTCGCTCAATTTGATGCCTACAAACGAAGACTTCGATGCATATCAAATTACCCAGCAGCCATTTAGAAACAACAAGTCATCCAAAAAAGGGTTATTTCTTAATTAAAAAATGTCTTCTGGCTGTTTAAATCGGCCACATCTTGAAAAAGACGATAGGGACATGCGTTTTGTTTAGATTGTACACTTTTTTCTTAAAACAAATATGGTTAACCATGACCAGAACATTTTTAATGTTTGATGGCTATCCGCCAGCCATTGCCTCTTAAACTCTGTCTCACCTCACTGTTGGTGCCCACAACATGTACTCAGGTGAACAGTGTGCGCGCTCACCAAGTAGCCGAAACCTTGTTAATAATAACTTACCTGAGGTAAACCTACAGGGTTAACGCTCACCAAGTAGCTGTAACCTTGTTAATAATAAGTTACCTGAGGTAAACCTACAGGGTTAACGCAGGCAGGTCTCATTGATAACAATAGTGAAGCTGGCATTGTGACGCAGAACAATTATTATTATTATTTTTTTTTTATAAATAATTTAATATGCCATTTAGCAGACGCTTTTATCCAAAGCAACTTACAGTCATGCGTGCAAAATTTTTTGTGTATGGGTGGTCCCGGGGTTCGAACCCACTACCCTGGCGTTACAAGCGCCGTGCTCTACCAGCTGAGCTATTCCCAGAACAATGGGCTGGGAATAGAACGTTCTGAAGGCGAGTCGGTGTCACGGAGCTCAATAGAACTAATAGGAGCTGGTAGGGTGAAAAATGCCCAAAAATAAGGCCTGTTGTTTCACAATTACTTCATAACCAGGGACAGAAGGTAATATTATGAAACTGGGCTCCCATGGCGGATGCAATTAACACGTTTTTATCAGAAATAAAAGTTGTAAAAAAGGTAACTTGAGGCGCCCCGAAAATAATATTCAAAAGTTCAGTCCTTGGACACAGAGGGGTTAAACACTAAAGTTACCGTCCATCTAGTGAAGAGGAGAACCGGACAGAGGGATGGTAGGTAGCCAGCATCCGTCAACGAGAGAGGGAGAAGCCCTCCACGTTATTTAACAGGTGGAAGAAACAACCCGGGAGCTCCATTGGTCCACAAGAAATGCAGGCAGCCGGTGATGATGTAGTGGTAGCTAGGATAACTAGGATGCTGCTGGTAGAGTAGCTAGCTTAGCTAGCTGTACCGACTAGCTTGGCTAACTAGCAGGTCGTTCGTCTGTCCCTCGAGGATGATGACGAATCCGGTGAACCACAAGATGAAACAAGGATAGTGAGTGAAAAGGATCTGGCTACACTCATACTGTCCCTGACCAAAAAGCAAATTGAACAATAAACTTCGGCGTCTCAACACTGTAACAAACTCCGTCGTTATTCCCCAAGATCACCTCAGACCACACAGCGCGTAACTGGACAATATGCTTGGCGCCAAACCTTACGTGGACGCGGACAGTTCCTGAACGCGGACATGAGCAGAGCAACCCAATAAACTAAACAGTCTTTACACTGGCTTACATTAGTAATATTATTTTATTTATTTTTTATATGTAAAACAAACATTCAAAGTTTTTTTTATAACAATATTCTGAGAAGGATTACTTTATCCTATCCCAGGTATTCCTTAAAGAGGTGGGGTTTCAAATGTCTCCGGAAGGTGGTGAGTGACTCCGCTGTCCTGGCGTCGTGAGGGAGCTTGTTCCACCATTGGGGTGCCAGAGCAGCGAACAGTTTTGACTGGGCTGAGCGGGAACTATGCTTCCGCAGAGGAAGGGGAGCCAGCAGGCCAGAGGTGGATGAACGCAATGCCCTCGTTTGGGTGTAGGGACTGATCAGAGCCCGAAGGTACAGAGGTGCCGTTCCCCTCACTGCTCCATAGGCAAGCACCATGGTCTTGTAGCGGATGCGAGCTTCAACTGGAAGCCAGTGGAGTGTGCGGAGGAGGGGGGTGACGTGAGAGAACTTGGGAAGGTTGAACACCAGACGGGCTGCGGCATTCTGGATGAGTTGTAGGGGTTTAATGGCACAGGCAGGGAGGCCAGCCAACAGCGAGTTGCAGTAGTCCAGACGGGAGATGACAAGTGCCTGGATTAGGACCTGTGCCGCTTCCTGTGTAAGGCAGGGTCGTACTCTCCGAATGTTGTAGAGCATGAACCTGCAGGAGCGGGTCACCGCCTTGATGTTGGCGGAGAACGACAGGGTGTTGTCCAGGGTCACGCCTAGGCTCTTCGCACTCTGGGAGGAGGACACAGCGGAGTTGTCAACCGTGATGGCGAGATCATGGAACGGGCAGTCCTTCCCCGGGAGGAAGAGCAGCTCCGTCTTGCCAGGGTTCAGCTTGAGGTGGTGATCCGTCATCCATACTGATATGTCTGCCAGATCAAATGTCTTCCATTGCAACGAGTCCAGTCAGGGTGCTGCAGAACCCCTGCAGTACCTCCGCTGACCCCGGATTGAGAACACCTGATTTAGCAGATACTCTAATCCAGAGTGATTTACAGTAAGTGCATTCATCTTAAAATAGCTCATTATTTTGTAAATAAAATTAATACATTCTTCATAAAATTGTCTTCTCACCTCTTAGCTTTGGTGTCATGTCCCCCAGAGAGACTCGTTTTAGAGGCAGGGCCCCCCTCCTCTCTCTCCCCACACAGACTCCAGAGAGACTCATTTTAGACCACTGACCCCTAAACAGAGATGCAGCATGTTGGTTGTGGTTAACACAGTGACAACTCATTCTAGAATGTCCATTGTTCTCTTTTACTCACGATCTCTTAGAAATAAAACATTTACTAACAGACACATCCAAACAGTCAGGTGATTTAATTTAATCACATGAACATTGTTACATTCCTCAACAATAAATAAAACATTGTCTCTCAAACAGAAGAAGGAACTAACAAAGAGTCACTAACAACAACCAAAACGAAACAGGTGGTTTTAGGAGGGGTTCTGAAAGACACTCATGGGGGTGTCCACTAGTGATGGGAATCAGAGGCTTTCTGAACGCTTTGGGGCTTTCACCAAATTGTGCCGAAAATGCCATTGATAGATTTGTGTGCTAATAAACAACATTTAGTTAGAATGTGGGGTTCGCTTTTTGCCTCCAGGTTCACTATGTTTTCAAAAACGATGCATATTTGGTATTATTTAGGATACTAAAGACAGAATATTATCATAGGCTACACTAAATAAAACATATTATTTAAACAACAATGGGAAATCCCAATCCCCGTCTCTACCTGCTGAGCTCCCATTCAGGGGCTACAAACTGGAAGATATCAAACTAAATGTGTAAATAAGGTGTCCAGTAGAGGTCAGTGTTTGAAAAAGACTTTCCTTTGAAAAAAGCACCGGCACCAGGGTGAAATCAGTGAGATCTCTCGCATTTTGCAACACATGGTTCGAAAAAGCATGAGCTCAAACGAAGCTTCGGACGTCATTGATCATGTGGTAATGTTACTTCGAAACTATCCATGGCAGCGTTTCAAACACTTAAAAGACTCCCTCTCCCCTCAGCCCTCAAATTAAGTGGACACTTCTGATGACGTATCATGACGTATGATGAGTGGACACTTCTAATGACGTATCATGGCGTATGATGAGTGGACACTTCTGATGACGTATCATGACGTATGATGAGTGGACACTTCTGATGACGTATCATGACGTATGATGAGTGGACACTTCTGATGACGTATCATGACGTATGATGAGTGGACACTTCTAATGACGTATCATGGCGTATGATGAGTGGACACTTCTGATGACGTATCATGACGTATGATGAGTGGACACTTCTGATGATGTATCATGACGTATGATGAGTGGACACTTCTGATGACGTATCATGACGTATGATGAGTGGACACTTCTGATGACGTATCATGACGTATGATGAGTTGACACTTCTGATGACGTATCATGACGTATGATGAGTGGACACTTCTAATGACGTATCATGACGTATGATGAGTGGACACTTCTAATGACGTATCATGACGTATGATGAGTGGACACTTCTGATGACGTATCATGACGTATGATGAGTTGACACTTGCAGGGCAAAGGGTGAGGGAAGAATGAATTAATTTTAATTGGACCGCCCTTGCCCAGAAATGTGTCACTCGTTTGTCCCACGGTTGTGTTTTCAGTCATCATAGCGACCGTTCTCTCTGTGTGGTGCGTGGGAAATGCATGTTACATCTTCAGCCGTTGTAGGAAAGATACACTTAAAACACTCGTAACCCTAAATTCCGTCGCTATCGGGAAACTGGGCCCAGAGTGACTTACAATACAGTTGCCGTATTGTAGTGTATTCAAGCTTTAAAAAGACTTGATTTGCCCTAACAAACAATGTTAATGAATTATAATCCACATAATAATTCACATTTCCTGTTGCTGCAGGATTCTTTTTCTGCTGTGAGAAACTGGGTCAAATTAAGATATGGCATCTGTAAGTGCATTTATCTTAAGATAGCTAAGTGAGACAACCACATATGACAGTCAAATATACAGGATACGAACATCCCATTCCAGCTAAACATTGGATATATAGCGTTTTGAAAAAAAAAACATTTTCATACACATCTCAAATCTAGAACGGAAATATTGAAGGTACCAACCAATAAGCAATCATTTCTGATGAAAAAAACACAAATGTGAATTTTCTTTGTATATAGCGTTTTGGAATATAAATTCTTAAACAATATTGTCAGCTCACCTCTTAGTTTTGGTGTCAGGTCTCCCAGAGAGACTCATTTTAGAGGCAGGGCCCCCCTCCTCTCTCTCCCCAGAGAGACTCATTTTAGAGGCAGGGCCCCCCTCCTCTCTCTCCCCAGAGAGACTCATTTTAGACATTTACATTACAGTCATTTAGCAGACGCTCTTATCCAGAGCGACTTACAGTTAGTGAGTGCATACATAATTTTTTATACTGGTCCCCCGTGGGAATCAAACCCACAACCCTGGCGTTGCAAACGCCATGCTCTACCAACTGAGCTACACCCCTGCCGGCCATTCCCTCCCCTACCCTGGGCCAATTGTGCACCGCCCCATGGGTCTCCCGGTCGCGGCCGGTTACGACAGAGCCTGGATTCGAACCAGGATCTCTAGTGGCACAGCTAGCACTGCGCTGCAGTGCCTTAGAACACTGCGCCACTTAGACCACTGACCCCTAAACAGAGATGCAGCATGTTGGTTGTGGTGAACACAGTGACAACTAATTCTAGAATGTCTATTGTTCTATTTTATTCATCATCTCTTAGAAATCTAAAATCTATTAATTACAATTCTGAGATCAGTAACGCTTTGAACACACTAACTGCGTCATTCCATTTTGGTACACCAGAAGTACATTCATTTCCAATTGAACGCTGCTTTTGCCTTGCAGCATTGCGTTGCAGATGCAGTTGCAGTGCGTTCTGTGTGGTGCATAAATTGGATTAATCGAACGTATGCGTCAAACTGTATGCGTAAACAGGTTGACAGAAATGGTAGCAGAAGGTGAATGTTTAACTTTTGTTGCACATATATTTAGATGATGCTGCAAACTATTTTGCGCAATGACGCAGTCGGTGTGTTCAAACCGTAATAACCCACAAGCAATAATTTCTGATGAAAAAACTAATGTGAAAAAATTGTGGACATATAGTTTTGGAAATGTAATTAATAATTCTTAAACAAAACTGTAATCTCACCTCTTAGTTTTGGTGTCATGTTCCCCAGAGAGACTCATTTTGGAGGCAGGGACCCCCTCCTCTCTCTCCCCAGAGAGACTCATTTTAGAGGCAGGGCCCCCCTCCTCTCTCTCCCCAGAGAGACTCATTTTAGAGACAGGGCCCCCCTCCTCTCTCTCCCCAGAGAGACTGATTTTAGACCACTGACCCCTAAACAGAGATGCAGCATGTTGGTTGTGGTGAACACAGTGACAACTAATTCTAGAATATCCATTGTTCTCTTTTACTCATGATCTCTTAGAAATAAAACATTTACTGACAGACATATCGAAACATTCAGGCTATTTAATGCAATCAGATGAACATCTGGGTGTGACATCTCTTCTCCATGGTAACTGTCAATAATAATAATAAGTCACTGTTTGTTAAGGTAGTTATAGACAGTGCAGTAACACAAGGCCATGTCTCACACTTATTTGTATTCATTAAAAGTCGGCTATTTGTTGTCTTTGAATCTGAGAATGTAGACAGAAGGGCTAAAACAGGCATGATTGATCTGAGGGGAAATCATTGATACATTCAGAAAGTATTTTTGCAACAAGTAGGAGATTTATTTTATGTAAAGTAGGCTAGGTTATAATATATAACAGAGGTTTGTTAGTGATTTGCAGATGGAGGTCTATACCTCAGCTATAGCCTACATATCCTAGATGACCAGCCTAAACCTGTTCAGATCAGTTCCCATAACGTTATAACAGTAACAGTAGCAGGAGCCTAGTCCTGATACAGATGGAGGTCTATACCTCAGCTATAGCCTACATATCCTAGATGACCAGCCTAAACCTGTTCAGATCAGTTCCCATAACATTACAGGCCTACCAGTAGCAGGACAGAGCATGTAGCCTAGACATGATATGTTTCACATTTCCAATAGTGACCATCAGGTTGGTCAGCATGATAAGTGATCATATATCAAACCTACTCTGACTATTGAATGTCTGTAAACGACCTAACTTTCTAATATAATAGTTCTATGTAGCCTAGACTTACCAGAGTCTGCCCGTCTTTCCTTAAACATTTATCCTCATTTTAATGTTGCCGAGAAATGTGTCCCACAGTTTCAACAGCCATTTTGTAAGTGCGTAGGCTACAAACGTACTTTTAATTTCATATGAGGAAACTGGTGCGGCCGCCTGTTTTCTTGCAGATGAAGTAGCCTCTCATAGGGAACTCATTCAACCAGCCTAAACAACAGTAAATAAAATATGTACAATGGTCAAGAAACAATGGTGTAAAGAGAATCATGTCCTCCTAATATAGCCATGTACATTAAAGACAGGTATATTGCTACAGATGTAGGATCTTAATTTGAGCCTGTTTGCTACAGCAGGAAAATAATCCTGAAGCAACACAACATTTGAATTATTATGTGGATTATAATGAATTGACATTTTTCAAAAGGGAAAGGTGGAAAAGTGGAAATTACAAACTTCCGAATACTTTTTAACCCTCAAATACAAAACAAGTTTTAGTTCTCCTGCAACAGGCTGATTAAATTAAGATCCTTCATCTGTACAGAACTTGTCTTTATCTAAACCAAGGCAGTTTGCATTATTAGCAATGATGTTGCAACTGTCAGCTGCTGTAAACCTATGTGATTGGATGTTATAGACCCCCATCTGAACAGTTTCTTTCCCCATGCTGTAGCCCTCACCAACTGGCCATCTGGCCCATAGAGACTAAAGGACTATACACTCTATGCTGCTCACCACATCAAGCCATCTCTGAACTGTACACTACCATCTGGTCCATAGAGACTAAAGGACTATACACTCTATGCTGCTCACCACATCAAGCCATCTCTGAACTGTACACTACCATCTGGCCCATAGAGACTAAAGGACTATACACTCTATCTTACTATTTCATCCTTTCACAAGATATAGTCCCGACACAAGGGGTTGCTACCCAAGCCGGCTGGTCGTTCGTTCTATCGGTTCGGTTGCCAGAGACACAAACCATTAGTTAAGTATTTTCGTTCTAAATGTTCCAAATTAAGATCCTACATATGTATGTTTAAATGTACTTGGTGAATAAAGGTCATTTATTGATTTAGCAAAACTTGAGTCTCTAGATATCCTTGCTGCTCTGGGGAAATCATGAAATGGTTGTCATGGTGATTTAAACTGGGACTGGTTATCTCCCAACTCTGAGAACATGTCATTTATTACATTTCACCCAATTGATAAAGGAAGCTAGAAGGCTGAACCCAGAAGACAACTCTAAATCAACACTAACTGATATTATCCTCAAATCCTTTCACTCATATTATTGTGTCTCTGTGTTCAACAGGTAGTCTATGACATCAGTAGTGTATCAAACAGGGCAGGGAAGAGAACCCAGGTCGCTGGTGAGAAAGGCAAACACCCTACGCATCGCACTAATAGGGTTAACCCACATGGTGGGAATTGGAATGTGGCTCACACTGCACAGATCGCTACACTATAGTAGAACTATGATACAATTACATTTAACATGCGAAATGTGAAATATAGAACTAGGATAAACGAATATTGATATATTGAATTCACAGGAGGTTGGTGGCACCTTAATTGGGGAGGACGGGCTTGTGGTAATGGCTGGAGCGGAATAGGTGGAATGGTATCATTAATATGAGCCGTCCTCCCCTCAGCAACCTCCACTGATTGAATTTGACTTTCCCACGTCCAGTTAGCGCCATTTTGTATGATTAAACTGTCAAGTCATTATATATTTTCCGTTCTGCTGAGAGCACCTTCCTGATGACTGGCACTCTGTACATTCCTATGGATGAGGCCTGAGCTGGAATGTGAAGCTAACTGAAGCTAACTTTAGAAAACCAGTATATCTAGCTTGCATCATAGTACACCCCTCAGGCTAAGTTCAGGTTACAGCATGAGGCAGACATCAACAGCCGAGTTGTAGGCTACAACCTGGGTTGTATTCATTAGTTTACTCCGCAGCCAACAGTTTTAAAATGTCGCATAAACAGTTTACTCCAAACGCTGTACAACGTGACCTAAACGGTTTCTGTTGCCAAACGTTTTGCTACGGTGTCCACAAATGAACACACACAACCTGTTTTGAGGAAGTGTAAGATGTTGTTAGTCTTTCCACAGTATTTATTTGTATCTCTTTCACACAACATACCTTCCTGAGTGAAAAGAGTTAACAGTAGATTAGAAAGAGAAAATGTTGTTGCTTGTTGTGTTTTAAGCCTGTTTTGAGAAGACAAGTCTATAGGTCTATGATACAGAACACTCTTAGAAAAAAGAGTTCCAAAAGGGTCCTCTGGCTGTCCCCATAGGAGAACGCTTTTGGGTTCCAGGTAGAACCCTTCTGGCTTCCATGTAGAACCCTCTGTGGAAAGGATTCTTCATGGAACCCAAGTGTTCTACAAAGGGTTCTCCTATGGGGACAGCCAAAGAACCCTTTTAGATTCTAGATAGTGTAGGAGCGATCACCCTGGGGCACACAGATGGAAACAGAACGAATTCACCCCACGCATCTAATTTATATCGAAAACATTTTAAGGAGAGTAGGCCTAGTATAACACAGTCCACAAAACATATAATCAACTATATTAATACACATAACAATATCATCAACTATATTAATACACATAACAATATCATCAACTATATTAATATCATAACAATATCATCAACTATATGAATACACATAACAATATCATCAACTATATTAATATCATAACAATATCATCAACTATATGAATACACATAACAATATCACCAACTATATTAATACACATAACAATATCATCAACTATATTAATACACATAACAATATCATCAACTATATTAATACACATAACAATATCATCAACTATATTATTACACATAACAATATCATCAACTATATTAATACACATAACAATATCATCAACTATATTAATACACATAACAATATCATCAACTATATTAATACACATAACAATATCATCAACTATATTAATATCATAACAATCGTCGTCTTACCTTTTATATGTCTCTCAATAGAAGTAGAGTCTGGAATGATCATTCGGTGGTGGAAAGTTCCTTTAGTTTGTTCTGCTCATTTCCATATCAGGTTCTACCTGTTCTCTCTCCCATTCCCTGTCTCTTTATAGCTCTTACAATGTGCCTAGGCATACATTCTACAAGTGTCTGGAACTCCAAATGTAGTTCTGATTTAGTGTTCCAAATGAAAACAATTTGATTAAACAGGTTAATATGGTTAAAATACATTAAGACTGAGTAATGCTGTGATTGTTTTTATTATTTTGTATTGAAATGTTAGACTTTATTGGCAAACATTCTACAAGTGTCTGGAACTCTATTGGAGGGATGTGACATCATTCTTCCACAAGAAATTCCATCATTTGGTGTTTTGTTGATGGTTGTCTTCAATTGGGTTGAGACCTGGTGACTGAGATGGCCATGGCATATTGTGAAACATCAGCAAGTTCAGCAGTCTTCATCACTGAAGCTCCTGCCAAACGTGCCCCAACAATCACCAATCGATAAGCTCTTCCTGAGCAGGGTCGCAGTCTCTCTTCGTTGCAGCTCCTCTCTCCCCAGGGGTATCAGCTCCTCTCTCCCCAGGGGTAACAGCTCCTCTCTCCCCAGGGGTATCAGCTCCTCTCTCCCCAGGGGTATCAGCTCCTCTCTCCCCAGGGGTAACAGCTCCTCTCTCCCCAGGGGTAACAGCTCCTCTCTCTCCCCAGGGGTAACAGCTCCTCTCTCCCCAGGGGTAGCAGCTCCTCTCTCCCCAGGGGTAACAGCTCCTCTCTCCCCAGGGGTATCAGCTCCTCTCTCCCCAGGGGTATCAGCTCCTCTCTCCCCAGGGGTAGCAGCTCCTCTCTCCCCAGGGGTAACAGCTCCTCTCTCCCCAGGGGTAGAAGCTCCTCTCTCCCCAGGGGTAGCAGCTCCTCTCTCCCCAGGGGTAGCAGCTCCTCTCTCCCCAGGGGTAACAGCTCCTCTCTCCCCAGGGGTAGCAGCTCCTCTCTCCCCAGGGGTAACAGCTCCTCTCTCCCCAGGGGTAGCAACTCCTCTCTCCCCAGGGGTATCAGCTCCTCTCTCCCCAGGAGTAGCAGCTCCTCTCTCCCCAGGGGTAGCAACTCCTCTCTACCCAGGGGTAGCAGCTCCTCTCTCCCCTAGGATTTGAAGACATTGGTGGCTTAGCCCATAGCAGTACGGGGGTCCGGGAAGGAATTTCAACAGCTAAATCCATGAATACATAAACAGTGTATTGCCAAAAACCACTCAACATCTTCAAACATAGACTCTGACCTGTCCAATGAGCCAAACTGTATGCATAACAGCGCAACACAACTCCAAACATGACAGACAAGAAGCTCCATAGCCCCTAGGGCAGGGGTGCCCACACTTTAGTTACATAGGATCTACTTTATCCACCCTCTTCCTAACACGTGCTTTGCTAGTATGCGACTCATCCGGAATGATGCAATCGTGGCTGCCTTTGATTTTGAGCTGGGCCTTGTAAAGATTGATTGTTGGGCAGCTAGTTGAGACTAGTTGAGCTGGGCCTTGTAAAGATCGATTGTTGGGCAGCTAGTTGAGACTTTTTGAGCTGGGCCATTTAAAGATCGATTGTTGGGCAGCTAGTTGAGACTCTTTGAGCTGGGCCTTGTAAAGATCGATTGTTGGGCAGCTAGTTGAGACTCTTTGAGCTGGGCCTTGTAAAGATTGATTGTTGGGCAGCTAGTTGAGACTAGTTGAGCTGGGCCTTGCAAAGATCGATTGTTGGGCAGCTAGTTGAGACTCTTTGAGCTGGGCCTTGTAAAGATTGATTGTTGGGCAGCTAGTTGAGACTCTTTGAGCTGGGCCTTGTAAAGATGGATTGTTGGGCAGCTAGTTGAGACTCTTTGAGCTGGGCCTTGTAAAGATCGATTGTTGGGCAGCTAGTTGAGACTCTTTGAGCCGGGCCTTGTAAAGATCGATTGTTGGGCAGCTAGTTGAGACTCTTTGAGCTGGGCCTTATAAAGATCGATTGTTGGGCAGCTAGTTGAGACTCTTTGAGCTGGGCTTTGTAAAGATTGATTGTTGGGCAGCTAGTTGAGACTCTTTGAGCTGGGTCTTGTAAAGATTGATTGTTGGGCAGCTAGTTGAGACTCTTTGAGCTGGGCCTTGTAAAGATTGATTGTTGGGCAGCTAGTTGAGACTCTTTGAGCTGGGCCTTGTAAAGATCGATTGTTGGGCAGCTAGTTGAGACTCTTTGAGCTGGGCCTTGTAAAGATCGATTGTTGGGCAGCTAGTTGAGACTCTTTGAGCTGGGCCTTGTAAAGATCGATTGTTGGGCAGCTAGTTGAGTCTCTTTGAGCTGGGCCTTGTAAAGATTGATTGTTGGGCAGCTAGTTGAGACTCTTTGAGCTGGGCCTTGTAAAGATTGATTGTTGGGCAGCTAGTTGAAACTCTTTTACTTTTCTCTTACATAGTTCACTTTTAGCTCATATTTCTTGTGAACAGTTTTGAAATGCCTCTCGACATTTCCCTTCTTAGCAAGAGCTACGTTTGAATACGGTCTGTGTATATTTGTAAACAACAGCTGGTGCACAAAATCAAATACTAAGGAAGTCTCGAGGTTTTGCTCGCCTGAGGTAGAGTATCTTATGATAAGCTGTAGACCACACTATTTACCAAGAGAGTTTTCATCTATATTTTTCATAGCTGTCTATTTACCACCACAAACCAATGCTGGCATTAAGATTGCACTGAATGAGTTGTACAAGGCCATTAATCAACAGGAAAACGCTCATCCAGATGCAGCGCTCCTAGTAGCCGGGGACTTTAATGCAGGGAAACTTAAATCCGTTCTACCTAATTTCTACCAGCATGTTAAATGTGCAACCAGAGGGAAAAAAACTCTAGACCACCTTTACTCCACACACAGAGACGCATACAAAGCTCTCCCTCGCCCTCCATTTGGCAAATCTGACCATAACTCTATCCTCCTGATTCCTGCTTATAAGCAAAAACTGAAGCAGGAAGCTCCAGTGATTCGGTTAATAAAAAAGTGGTCAGATGACGCAGATGCTAAGCTACAGGACTGTTTTGCTAGCACAGACTGGAACATGTTCCGGGAATCTTCAGACAGCATTGAGGAGTACACCACATCAGTCACTGGCTTCATCAATAAGTGCATCGATGATGTCGTCCCCACAGTGACCGTACGTACATACCCCAACCAGAAGCCATGGATTACAGGAAACATCCGCACTGAGCTAAAGGGTAGAGCTGCCGCTTTCAAGGAACGGGACTCTAACCCGGACGCTTATAAGAAATCCCGCTATGACCTCCGACGAACCATCAAACAGGCAAAGAGTCAATACAGGTCTAAGATTGAATCATACTACACTGGCTCTGACGCTCGTCGGATGTGGCAGGGCTTGAAAACTATTACAGACTACAAAGGGAAGCACAGCCGCGAGCTGCCCAGTGACACAAGCCTACCAGACGAGCTAAACCACTTCTATGCTCGCTTCGAGGCAAGCAACACTGAAGCATGCATGAGAGCACCAGCTGTTCCGGACGACTATGTGATCACGCTCTCCGTAGCCGATGTGAGTAAGACTTTTAAGCAGGTCAACATTCACAAGGCCGCAGGGCCAGACGGATTACCAGGACGTGTACTCCGAGCATGTGCTGACCAACTGGCAAGTGTCTTCACTGACATTTTCAACATGTCCCTGACTGAGTCTGTAATACCAACATGTTTCAAGCAGACCACCATAGTCCCCGTGCCCAAGAACTCTAAGATAACCTGCCTAAATGACTACCGACCCGTAGCACTGACGTCTGTAGCCATGAAGTGCTTTGAAAGACTGGTCATGGCTCACATCAACAGCATAATCCCAGAAACCCTAGACCCACTCCAATTTGCATACCGCCCCAACAGATCCACAGATGATGCAATCTCTATCGCACTCCACACTGCCCTTTCCCACCTGGACAAGAGGAACACCTACGTGAGAATGCTATTCATTGACTACAGCTCAGCATTCAACACCATAGTGCCCTCTAAGCTCATCACTAAGCTAAGGATCCTGGGACTAAACACCTCCCTCTGCAACTGGATCCTGGACTTCCTGACGGGCCGCCCCCAGGTGGTAAGGGTAGGTAACAACACATCTGCCACACTGATCCTCAACACGGGGGCCCCTCAGGGGTGCGTGCTCAGTCCCCTCCTGTACTCTCTGTTCACCCATGACTGCATGGCCAGGCACGACTCCAACACCATCATTAAGTTTGCCGACGACACAACAGTGGTAGTCCTGATCACCGACAACGATGAGACAGCCTATAGAGAGGAGGTCAGAGATCTGGCCGTGTGGTGCCAGGACAACAACCTCTCCCTCAACGTGACCAAGACAAAGGAGATGATTGTGGACTACAGGAAAAAAAAGAGGACAGCACGCCCCCATTCTCATCGACGGGGCTGTAGTGGAACAGGTTGAGAGCTTCAAGTTCCTTGGTGTCCACATCACCAACGAACTATCATGGTCCAAACACACCAAGACAGTCGTGAAGAGGGCACGACAAAGCCTATTCCCCCTCAGGAGACTAAAAAGATTTGGCATGGGTCCTCAGATCCTCAAAAAATTATACAGCTGCACCATCGAGAGCATCCTGACTGGTTGCATCACCGCCTGGTATGGCAACTGCTTGGCCTCTGACCGCAAGGCACTACAGAGGGTAGTGCGTACGGCCCAGTACATCACTGGGGCAAAGCTCCCTGCCATCCAGGACCTCTATACCAGGCGGTGTCAGAGGAAGGCCCTCAAAATTGTCAAAGACTCCAGCCACCCTAGTCATAGACTGTTCTCTCTGCTACCGCACGGCAAGCGGTACCGGAGTGCCAAGTCTAGGTCCAAAAGACTTCTCAACAGCTTCTACCCCCAAGCCATAAGACTCCTGAACAGCTAATCATGGCTACCCGGACTATTTGCACTGCCCCCCCCACCCCATCCTTTTTACGCTGCTGCTACTCTGTTAAGTAAGTATTTATGCATAGTCACTTTAACTCTACCCACATGTACATATTACCTCAACTACCTCAACTAGCCGGTGCCCCCGCACATTGACTCTGCAACGGTACCCCCCTGTATATATAGCCTCCCTACTGTCACTTTATTTTACTGTATATATAGCCTCCCTACTGTCACTTTATTTTACTTCTGCTCTTTTTTTCTCAACACTTTTTTTGTTGTTGTTTTATTCTTACTTTTTTGTTTAAAATAAATGCACTGTTGGTTAAGGGCTGTAAGTAAGCATTTCACTGTAATGTCTGCACCTGTTGTATTCGGCGCATGTGACCAATAAAATTTGATTTGATTTGATTTGAATGGCAGATCAGACACACACATTTTGAATTTGTTGTGGTGAAAAAATGATCTTCCTCCCACTCACTGTGAAAGTGGTAGATTTTCTGTTTCTTGGTGCTTGGTCCAGCACTCATATTATACATGTAACCACAACTTCATAGAAAGAAACGTAGTAAAAAACATCTACCACTGGAACAACAAAGAATATTCTGCTACAGGTCTGTTACAGGTCTATTACAGGACTATTACAGGTCTATTACAGGTCTATTACAGGTCTATTACAGGTCTGTTACAGGTCTATTACAGGTCTATTACAGGTCTATTACAGGTCTATTACAGGTCTGTTACAGGTCTATTACAGGTCTATTACAGGTCTGTTACAGGTCTATTACAGGTCTATTACAGGTCTATTACAGGTCTATTACAGTTCTGTTAAAGGTCTATTACAGGTCTATTACAGGTCTGTTACAGTTCTATTACAGGTCTATTACAGGTCTATTACAGGTCTGTTACAGGTCTATTACAGGTCTATTACAGGTCTATTACAGGTCTATTACAGGTCTGTTACAGGTCTGTTACAGGTCTATTACAGGTCTATTACAGGTCTATTACAGGTCTGTTACAGGTCTATTACAGGTCTATTACAGGTATGTTACAGGTCTACTACAGGTCTATTACAGGTCTATTACAGGTCTATTACAGGTCTGTTACAGGTCTGTTACAGGTCTATTACAGGTCTATTACAGGTCTATTACAGGTCTGCTACAGGTCTATTACAGGTCTATTACAGGTCTATTTCAGGTCTGTTACGGGTCTATTACAGGTCTATTACAGGTCTATTACAGGTCTGTTACAGGTCTATTACAGGTATATTACTGGTCTGTTACAGGTCTGTTACAGGTCTGTTACAGGTCTGTTACAGGTCTATTACAGGTCTATTACAGGTCTGTTACAGGTCTATTACAGGTATATTACAGGTCTATTACAGGTCTGTTACAGGTCTATTACAGGTCTATTACAGGTCTGTTACAGGTCTATTACAGGTCTATTACAGGTCTATTACAGGTCTATTACAGGTCTGCTACAGGTCTATTACAGGTCTATTACAGGTCTATTACAGGTCTATTACAGGTCTATTACAGGTCTGTTACAGGTCTATTACAGGTCTATTACAGGTCTATTACAGGTCTATTACAGGTCTGTTACAGGTCTATTACAGGTCTATTACAGGTCTATTACAGGTCTGTTACTGGTCTGTTACAGGTCTGTTACAGGTCTGTTACAGGTCTATTACAGGTCTATTACAGGTCTATTACAGGTCTGTTACAGGTCTATTACAGGTCTATGACAGGTCTGTTACAGGTCTATTACAGGTCTATTACAGGTCTATTACAGGTCTGTTACAGGTCTATTACAGGTCTATGACAGGTCTGTTACAGGTCTATTACAGGTCTATTACAGGTCTATTACAGGTCTATTACAGGTCTGTTACAGGTCTATTACAGGTATGTTACAGGTCTATTACAGGTCTATTACAGGTCTATTACAGGTCTATTACAGGTCTATTACAGGTCTGTTACAGGTCTATAACAGGTCTATTACAGGTCTATTACAGGTCTATTACAGGTCTATTACAGGTCTATTACAGGTCTATTACAGGTCTGTTACAGGTCTATTACAGGTCTATTACAGGTATGTTACAGGTCTATTACAGGTCTATTACAGGTCTATTACAGGTCTATTACAGGTCTATTACAGGACTGTTACAGGTCTATAACAGGTCTATTACAGGTCTATTACAGGTCTATTACAGGTCTATTACAGGTCTATTACAGGTCTATTACAGGTCTGTTACAGGTCTATTACAGGTCTATTACAGGTATGTTACAGGTCTATTACAGGTCTATTACAGGTCTATTACAGGTCTATTACAGGTCTATTACAGGACTGTTACAGGTCTATAACAGGTCAATTACAGGTCTATTACAGGTCTATTACAGGTCTATTACAGGTCTATTACAGGTCTATTACAGGTCTATTACAGGTCTATTACAGGTCTATTACAGTTCTCGCAAGCGTGGAAATGTAAACGTACTAACTGCAGACGGTTGCTATGGTAGCGACAATTTGGAAAACAAATGTATGTTTTTCCAATTTCATGTCAATCAAGGAGTTTTTTTTTATATTTTGGCTGTGCAGTAATATTTAAAAAAAAGCTAACCTGTGAGAAAAGCATACGGTGCTTCAGAAATGTGGACCTCATTATTTTTAAGCAGACTCGATGGTAACGCTGTGAATTCACAAAATATATATTTTTAGTGCATACATTTTGAAAACTTTTATGCGGCCTACTAGAAAGAAGTTTGCGATCGACCGGTCGACAGTGATCGACGTCCTGGGCACCAATGCCCCCAGGGTATATGAATATAAAGAGACATGAGACTTGTAGAATGGAATAAGTTATAAGATCTCTAAGATTCATTTTCATTTCATTCGTCAGTTCTACCAGCTAATGTGATATTTTTAGATTCCATAACATTTGAGGACATAACTTAAGACTATATATTTTCAATGTTTTGTTCACCTACAATCTAACCACAAACCCGTCCATCTTTTCCCCTCCCTTTCTGGCTGCCCTCCACCTTCCCTTTTAAGTTCAAGTTGGTTTATTTATTATATACACATGATATACACTGTGTGTACAAAACATTAGGGATACCTGCTCTTTCCATGACCGAGACTAACCAGGTGAATCCAGGTGAAAGCTATGATCCCTTATTGATGTTACGGAGGACTGTGGTGGTCATGACATTCTGTCAGCCGGTGATTGTCATTCAGATAACTGCCGGTCTCATGCTTATTGACCTTAATTAACATCAACACATTTAGCATCTCCTGTCTTCCACGCATAGCCTACAAGCCACTGATGCGGACCTTTGGAACATCTACATTTGCAAAAGTCTAATAAATCCCATTGAATATAGCCTACACCATCACAATAACTCTATGTATTTATTTTAGACAGGTATACAGACACATGACATGAAGAAAATGTAGCCTACTTCAGAAGAACACACTCATGAACACAATCATGCTGGCGCCCTCTTATTATCAATGGCTCCTGCACAACTGCTACCACCCACATCAACATTCCATTCCAGGAACGGCCTTGGAGACAGACTGGTCGCTACACGACAACAATCACTGGAAAACAACGACAGTTTCTAGAAATGTACACAAAAAGAAACCTGCTTAGTGACAGTCCCTGTTCTCCTGCCTTCTTTAGGGAGAAGAACGTCAATGACAGTTTTGCTAGCTAGCTGGCTAATTTTTCTAGCTGGTGTAGCTAGCTAACGTTTTGACCTCATTGGTTCCTCCATGAATGAGGTGTGGCATCAAAGTAACGTGATGACCACTTCAAGGTCGTAGGCTTTCATAATATAATTTCTATAGAATATATAATATTCATTCATTTAAAAAAAGTGTTAACCACAAAGTATGGGCTTGTTGTTTTGTTTTGGATTTATTACTTTCATGTTTATTATTGTTGTTTCATGTTTCATGTTTAATATTGTTGTTTCATGTTTCATGTAGGCCTAATTAAAATGTAAATTGCCTCATGCACCGCGACACATCTCCTTCGCATAGAGTTGCCCACACGACGCCAGTACATTTGAAACCGGATTAATCTGTGAAGAGCACACTTCTCCAGCGTGCCAGTGGCCATCGAAGGTGAGCATTTGCCCGATGCAGTCGGTTATGACACCGAACTGCAGTCAGGTCAAGACCCTGGTGAGGACGACGAGCACGCAGATGAGCTTCCCTGAGACGGTTTCTGACAGTTTGTGCAGAAATTCTTTGGTTGTGCAAACCCACAGTTTCATCAGCTGTCCGGGTGGCTGGTTTCAGACGATCCCACAGGTGAAGAAGCCGGATGTGGAGGTCCTGGGCTGGCGTGGTTACACGTGGTCTGCGGTTGTGAGGCCGGTTGGACGTACTGCCAAATTCTCTAAAACAACGTTGGAGGCGGCTTATGGTAGAGAAATTAACATTCAACATTAAATTCTCATTCAACAGCTCTGGTGGACATTCATGCAATCAGGATGCCAATTGCATGCTCCCTCAAAACTTGATACATCTGTGGCGTTGTGTTGTATGACAAAACTGCACATTTTAGAGTGCCGTTTTATTGTCCCCAGCACAAAGTGCACCTGTGTAATGATCATGCTGTTTAATCAGCTTATTGATATGACACATCTGTCAATATTAAACATGAAACATGAAACAACACGAATCAACATGAAAACAATGAATCCAAAACAAAACAACAAGCCCATACTTTGTGGTTAACACTTTATTTAAATGAATGGATATCATCCATATATTCTATAGATATTATATTATGAAAGCCTACGACCTTGAAGTGGTCACCGCATTACTTTGATGCCACACCTCACTTGGAAAGATTTGATTCGGGCACATCCATTATTCACCCTACTCCACACAATATGAAAAATGTATTTGCATGCGAGGTGGGACAGCAAAGTATGCTATGGTCAAAGTTCACATTTTAGGTTTAAACCAATTAAATAACCATTGGTTACCAACTGCTACAGACAGATGGAGGCAGGGAGATCCATTGTCTGTGTGCTGCCCTGGAGAATGTCCTGTTGCCAAAACGGTGAAGGTTGGGTTTGGGGATAATGAGATGTCCAGCAGTGGAAGACCTGAGTGACCCAGTGGGTTGGATGATGAGATGTCCAGCAGTGGAAGACCTGAGTGACCCAGTGGGTTGGATGATGAGATGTCCAGCAGTGGAAGACCTGACTGACCCAGTGGGTTGGATGATGAGATGTCCAGCAGTGGAAGACCTGAGTGACCCAGTGGGTTGGATGATGAGATGTCCAGCAGTGGAAGACCTGAGTGACCCAGTGGGTTGGATGATGAGATGTCCAGCAGTGGAAGACCTGAGTGACCCAGTGGGTTGGATGATGAGATGTCCAGCAGTGGAAGACCTGAGTGACCCAGTGGGTTGGATAATGAGATGTCCAGCAGTGGAAGACCTGAGTGACCCAGTGGGTTGGATGATGAGATGTCCAGCAGTGGAAGACCTGAGTGACCCAGTGACTTTGTAGGGGAAGTAAGGGGGAGGTTCTCTTGATCACCAAGGTCAACAGGGAATGGGGACATTCACGTCATGTCGTCCAATGGAGGGAATCACCAGACCAGAACTCAAAGAAAATATTTCTTTATCAGAAATGTTTTAGTCAAATTACCAAAAGGTAACTGCAAAAGTGGCAAATCACTGTCACTTCCTATAATAACATGACACTTATCAGAATGTTTTTTTGCTGATATCACAACACAGGCTGTCATTGTAAAATACAAATACAAAAAAAAATACAAAGCAAATCTAGGATCAAATGACTGCAGGCTGGAAATAGACTGACTTTACAGACCTTATGGAAGTGGTGAACTGGGACAATTAGTGAAAACCATGGGCAGTCAGTCACCAGATATTCAGACAGAGCAGAAATGATCCAACCCTGAGATTGTATTGAGAGAAAACGACTTAGCATTGAGTAGCATATAGAGGGATTGATCACATTATATGTTGGCTGGGTTCATGCAAGAACCAATGGGGTCAAAACGTTAGCTAGCTACAACATTTCAAAATTAGCTAAAACTAGCCAGCTAGCTAGCAAAACTTTCCTAGCTGTTCTTCTCCCTAAAGAATGCAGGAGAACAGGGACTACCACTTAGCAGGAGTTTTTTTGTGTACATTTGGAGAAACTGTTGTTGTTTTCCAACAAGTGTTGTTGTGGAGCTACCAGTCTGTCTCAACGACCGTTCCTGGAATGGAATGTTGATATGGGTGGTAGTAGTCATGTGGAACCTATTGATAATAAGAGGGCGCCAGCATATTGAAAGGTTCCTCCAGGAACCTTTTAACCTTCAGGTTCCTCCAAGAACCATTTATGATAAGAAAGGTTCAAATATGAACCCATTGATTAGGAAAGGTTCCCAGAGGAACTCTCCAAATGTAAGAACCTTTTTTACATTTCAACTTTCCTAATCAAATCAAATCAAATCAAATGTTATTGGCCACATGCGCCGAATACAACAGGTGCAGACATTACAGTGAAATGCTTACATACAGCCCTTAACCAACAGTGCATGTATTTTTTACAAAAAAGTAAAAATAAAACAACAACAAAAAAAGTGTTGAGAAAAAAAGAGCAGAAGTCAAATAAAATAACAGTAGGGAGGCTATATATACAGGGGGGTACCGGTGCAGAGTTGATTAATTGAACCCCTAATTCTTAGTGTGTTCTTCTGAAATAGGCTACATTTTCTTAATGTCATGTTTCTTTAGACCTGTCTAAAATAAATAATTTTATATTTACGTCATTTAGCAGACTCTCTTATCCAGAGCGACTTACAGTTAGTGAATGCATACATTTTCATACTGGAGTTATTGTGGTGGTGTAGGCTATTGAAAGGATTTATTAGACTTTTTAAATGTAGATGTTCCAAAGGTCCGCATCAGTGGCTTGCAGGCTATGAGTGGAATCCAGGAGATGGTAAATGTGTTGATGTTAATTAAGGACAATAAGCATGAGATCGGCAGTTATCTGAATAACAATCACCGGCTGACACAGCTTTAGGTGACATCAATAAGGGATCATAGCTTTCACCTGGATTAACCTGGTCAGTCTATGTCATGGAAAGAGCAGGTATTCCTAATGTTTTGTACACACAGTGTATATCATGTGTATATAATAAATAAACACACTTGAACTTAGAAGGGAAGGAGGAGGTCAGCCATAGAGGGAGGGGAAAAGATGGACAGATTTGTGGTTAGATTGTAGGTGAACATAACTTCGAAAATACACAGGCCCTTAAGTAATGTGTCCTCAAATATTATTTAATCTAAAAATCTCACATTAGCTGACGAAATGAAATGAATCATAGACGTCTTATAACTTATTCCATTCTACAGGCTCATTTGTTTTGTCTCGTGTTTATATTCATATACCCTGGGGGCCATGTAGCTTCGTATCTGTCATGATTGGAGTTGTGTTGCGCTGTTATGCCTTTATAGTTGAGTTGCCTTGGTCCTGTCAGTATACAGTAACTTTAAAGAGGAACTGAACCTAAAAAAAAACACTTCTCATTTAGAAAACAGCCTCTGGGGGACCGAAATGAGTGAGAAACATTCATTCTTCTGTCAAAATTGACTACAGAATGTAAAGAGGCTTGCAGATGACGGCTGGCAGCACACAAATAATCATCCATTTGGAGTGAAGCTGCACGCGACTCGGTCCTAATGTCTGTGGGACATTTGAGTTGACTTTAGATATCTCTATGGGGCTAGTTAGATACCATCTGTAAATTACACAATGTTCATGGGACAATATGTAAAAATGTCAATAGCTCCAAATAGCTTAAATTACTTAAAAATCAAATCAACTATACATTTTAGAAATTCATATACAAATGAATTTCTAAATGAGACAATGACACTATTGTTCATATACAAATATTGAAAGAATTTAAAGAGAAAATGTCAAGATATGACACTATTGTCTCATTTTCATTGTGTAATTTATTGACGGTCCCTAACTAGCCCCTATCCAAAATCAGTCAGGTGACATTTGGGAACCTGTAAACCCACACAAGAGACACCCACATCAAACCACACCCCAAAACCAACTCACGTTTGAATTCAGTCATGGCCGCTAGCATTTCTAAACGAACCCAATCTAAAACGAGGCCAAATCAGGAAGTGCAGTCGCCCTTTAAAACTAACTAATGACATGTTGCACCTCTACCTTTCTACCTTTCAGATGATCCAAGGAGGAGGACAGATGACAACAGCAGGCCAGTGGATCCCTTAGAACAGCAGCAGCCAGGGGCAAATGGTAGGGAGGAGGATGATTTAGGTGACCCAGACACAGGCCTTGGGCTGAGGCTGTCATTACATTGTTGTCAGCCGGTTATTGTCATGTAAAAGTCTGTCGGTCTCACAGTAATTTACCGTTAATTAACATAAACACATTTAGCATCTCCAGGCCTCCACTGCATACAAGCCGCATACAAGCCGCTGATGCGCGCCTTCAGGAAAACCTATATTTCAAAAGTCTAATAAATCAATTTAATATATACAATAAATCCATTATTTATTTTAGGCAGATCTAAATGAACATGATATGAAGAAAATGTATTTCAGAAGAACAGAATATGAGTGGCCTACTGTATGTTATCTCTCTATGCTCCAGGCCATAGGCTGTAGGCTTGTTCATTAAGCAGACAAGACAGGCCTATGCTTATGAGTCCTGGGACATTATTTTATATTATATGATTTTATAGTAAGAAGAACATCATTGAATTTAGCTGAATAAAATAGAAAGGATATTTTTCCCATTCCGGAGCATGTGCGCATATGAAGTAGCTATGATGAGCATAAAAGTGATCATTTGAAACAGTTATTTGGACATTTTAGCTGTGAATGATACAAACCTGCAAGAAATAATAATCCAAGGGCCATTTTAATAATAATTTATAATCCAAGAGCCATTTTAATAATAATTTATAATCCAATAACCATTTTAATAATAATGTATAATCCAAGAACCATGTTAATAATAATTTACAATCCAAGAACAATTTTAATAATAATTTATAATCCAATAACCATTTTAATATTAATTTATAATCCAATAACCATTTAAATAATAATTTATAATCCAAGAACCATGTTAATAATAATTTATAATCCAAGAACCATGCTAAAAATAATTTATAATCCAAGAACCATTTTAATAATAATTTATAATCCAAGAACCATTTTAATAATAATTTATAATCCAAGAACCATTTTAATAATAATTTATAATCCAAGAACCATTTAAATAATAATTTATAATCCAATAACCATTTTAATAATAATTTATAATCCAATAACCATTTTAATAATAATTTATAATCCAACCTTTCACTGTTATTTTTTCTCTTCACTCGGGCCCGATACTATTATTATTAATAATAATACTAATAATACTCTTCTGAAACCTAGAATGTCTTAGAAATCAAAACATATATGGGCTGCATGATGCATCAGAAGAGATTACTGTGACTCAACAGTCTTGTGGAATTTGACTGCGGTCATGACTGATGACTGATGACTGATGACTGATGACTGCGGTCATGACTGATGACTGATGACTGCGGTCATGACTGATGACTGATGACTGATGACTGCGGTCCTGACTGATGACTGCCGGTGTGGCAGTGATACAGTCACCGCAACAGCCCTATAGAGGTCCAAAACATTGTTAAGCTACCCCAGTATCACCTTGATCGTTTTGGATTGCAAAACTAAAGAGAAACACCAGACAATACACAGAGACAGCAACAGAAGAATAGGATATGATGGAGAGAGACACCAGACAAGACACAGAGACAGCAACAGAAGAATAGGATATGATGGAGAGAGACAACAGACAAGACACAGAGACAGCAACAGAATAATATGATATGATGGAGAGAGACACCAGACAAGACACAGAGACAGCAACAGAAGAATACGATATGATGGAGAGAGACACCAGACAAGACACAGAGACAGCAACAGAAGATATGATATGATGGAGAGAGACACCAGACAAGACACAGAGACAGCAACAGAAGAATATGATATTATGGAGAGAGACACCAGACAAGACACAGAGACAGCAACAGAATAATAGGATATGATGGAGAGAGACACCAGACAAGACACAGAGACAGCAACAGAAGAATAGGATATGATGGAGAGAGACACCAGACAAGACACAGAGACAGCAACAGAAGATATGATATGATGGAGAGAGACACCAGACAAGACACAGAGACAGCAACAGAAGAGTATGATATTATGGAGAGAGACACCAGACAAGACACAGAGACAGCAACAGAAGAATAGGGTATGATGGAGAGAGATACCAGACAAGACACAGAGACAGCAACAGGAGAATATGATATGATGGAGAGAGACACCAGACAAGACACAGAGACAGCAACAGAAGAATATGATATGATGGAGAGAGACACCAGACAAGACACAGAGACAGCAACAGAAGAATAGGATATGATGGAGAGAGACACCAGACAAGACACAGAGACAGCAACAGAATAATAGGATATGATGGAGAGAGACACCAGACAAGACACAGAGACAGCAACAGAAGAATACGATATGATGGAGAGAGACACCAGACAAGACACAGAGACAGCAACAGAAGATATGATATGATGGAGAGAGACACCAGAAAAGACACAGAGACAGCAACAGAAGAATATGATATTATGGAGAGAGACACCAGACAAGACACAGAGACAGCAACAGAAGAATATGATATGATGGAGAGAGACACCAGACAAGACACAGAGACAGCAACAGAAGAATAGGATATGATGGAGAGAGAACCAGACAAGACACAGAGACAGCAACAGAATATATGATATGATGGAGAGAGACACCAGACAAGACACAGAGACAGCAACAGAAGAATATGATATTATGGAGAGAGACACCAGACAAGACACAGAGACAGCAACAGAAGAATAGGATATGATGGAGAGAGACACCAGACAAGACACAGAGACAGCAACAGAAGAATAGGATATGATGGAGAGAGACGCCAGACAAGACACCGAGACAGCAACAGAAGAATATGATATGATGGAGAGAGACACCAGACAAGACACAGAGACAGCAACAGAAGAATACGATATGATGGAGAGAGACACCAGACAAGACACAGAGACAGCAACAGAAGATATGATATGATGGAGAGAGACACCAGAAAAGACACAGAGACAGCAACAGAAGAATATGATATTATGGAGAGAGACACCAGACAAGACACAGAGACAGCAACAGAAGAATAGGATATGATGGAGAGAGACACCAGACAAGACACAGAGACATCAACAGAAGAATAGGATATGATGGAGAGAGAACCAGACAAGACACAGAGACAGCAACATAATATATGATATGATGGAGAGAGACACCAGACAAGACACAGAGACAGCAACAGAAGAATATGATATTATGGAGAGAGACACCAGACAAGACACAGAGACAGCAACAGAAGAATAGGATATGATGGAGAGAGACACCAGACAAGACACAGAGACAGCAACAGAAGAATAGGATATGATGGAGAGAGACACCAGACAAGATGAGAGACAGCAACAGAAGAATATGATATGATGGAGAGAGACACCAGACAAGACACAGAGACAGCAACAGAAGAATAGGATATGATGGAGAGAGACACCAGACAAGATGAGACATCAATAGACGACACAGAGAAAGTGATGGAGAGAGACAGAGGAGGGGAGAACACACAGTAGACTATCACTAAAAGCTGATATAGGGATTCTAATTACTGCACTGTGTGTGTGTGAGAGAGAGAGAGAGAGAGAGAGAGAGAGAGAGAGAGAGAGAGAGAGAGACAGAGAGAGAGAGAGAGAGAGAGAGAGAGAGAGAGAGAGAGAGAGAGAGAGGGTGTTTAGGTACTGTGGGATTCTTTCATCAGTTTGGCTCATTGGACAGGTCAGAGTCTATGTTTGAAGATGTTGAGTGGTTTTTGGCAATACACTGTTTATGTATTCATGGGTTTTGCTGTTGAAATTCCTTCCCGGACCCACCTACTGGCTATGGGCTAAGCCACTAATGTCTTCAAATCCTAGGGGAGAGAGGAGCTGCTATCCCTGGGGAGAGAGAAGTTGTTACCCCTGGGGAGAGAGGAGCTGTTACCCCTGGGGAGAGAGGAGCTGCTACCCCTGGGGAGAGAGGAGCTGCTACCCCTGGAGAGAGAGGAGCTGCAACCAGGAGAGACTGCGACCCTGCTCGGGAAGAGCTTAACGATTGGTGATGGTTGGGGCACGTTTGGCAGGAACCTCAGTGATGAAGACTGCTCAACTTGCTGATGTTTCACAATATGCCATGGCCGTCTCAGTAACCAGGTCTCAACCCAATTAAACACTTATGGTAGATTCTGGAGAGGCGCCTGAGACAGAGTTTTCCACCACCATCAACAAAACACCAAATGATGGAATTCCTTGTGGAAGAATGATGTCACATCCCTCCAATAGAGTTCCAGACACTTGTAGAATGTATGCCAAGACACATCTACACCAAGGAGTATTGTTCTGGCGGCTCCTGGAGGCAAAACGCCCTGTTAAGACACTATGTTGGTGTCTCCTTTATTTTGGCAGTTACCTGGAGGCAAAACGCCCTGTTAAGACACTATGTTGGTGTCTCCTTTATTTTGGCAGTTACATGGAGGTGTATGTCACTCATCACTGCAATCCATCTGTTCTTGTACTTTATGCTGCTCTACATTGACATAGATTTCACACAATCATGTCTATTACATACATTCTAATGACTCAAATTAAAGTTTATTTTATAAGTCAGTTAGTACTAAAATATTATATTTATATTTTATAAATATATATAATAATATAATATTTTAATCTATAATATTTCTTTGACCTTTTGATTCAACGATATGTTTCTGTACATGTCTGTTTCATTTAGTCAATTAGTTATTTGTTCCATTGGTTGGCTGTGTGTGTGTGTGTGTGTGTGTGTGTGTGTGTGTGTGTGTGTGTGTGTGTGTGTGTGTGTGTGTGTGTGTGTGTGTGTGTGTGTGTGTGAGTGAGTGTGAGTGTGAGTGTGAGTGTGAGTGTGAGTGAGAGTGAGAGTGTGAGTGAGAGTGAGAGTGAGAGTAAGAGTAAGAGTGAGAGTGAGAGTGAGAGTGAGAGTGAGAGTGAGAGTGAGAGAGTGAGAGTGAGAGTGAGAGTGAGTGAGACTGTGAGTGCGAGTGAGAGAGAACAGGTAGAACCTGATATGTAAATGAGTTCAGCAAACTAAAGGAACTTTCCACCACCGAATGATCATTCCAGACTCTGTTTCTATTGAGAGACACAAAAAAGGTAAGACGACGTTTGTTATGATATTAATATAGTTGATGATATTGTTATGTGTATTAATATAGTTGATGATATTGTTATGTGTATTAATATAGTTGATGATATTGTTATGTGTATTAATATAGTTGATGATATTGTTATGATATTAATATAGTTGATGATATTGTTATGTGTATTAATATAGTTGATGATATTGTTATGTGTATTAATATAGTTGATGATATTGTTACGTGTAATAATATAGTTGATGATATTGTTATGTGTATTAATATAGTTGATGATATTGTTATGTGTATTAATATAGTTGATGATATTGTTATGTGTATTAATATATTTGATTATATTTTTATGTGTATTAATATAGTTGATGATATAGTTATAGTGTTATAATAGGCCTACTCTCCTTAACATGTTTTCAATATAAATTAGATGCGGGATGTGAATTCGTTCTGTTTCCATCTGTGTGCCCCAGGGTGATCGCTCCTACACTATCTAGAATCTAAAAGGGTTCTTTGGCTGTCCCCATAGGAGGACCCTTTGTGGAACCGTTTTTTGTACTAGTTAGAACCCTTTCCACAGAGGCTTCTACATGGAAGCCAGAAGGGTTCTACCTGGAACCAAAAAGCGTTCTCCTGTGGGGACAGCCAGAGGACCCTTTTGGAACACTTTTTTCTAAGAGTGTACTGTATCATAGGTCTATAGACTTGTCTTCTCAAAACAGGCTTAAAACACAACAAGCAACAACATTTTCTCTTTCTAATCTACTGTTAACTCTTTTCACTCAGGAAGGTATGTTGTGTGAAAGAGAGACAAATAAATACTGTGGAAAGACTAACAACAACTTACACTTCCTCAAAACAGGTTGTGTGTGTTCATTAATGCCCACCGTAGCAAAACGTTTGGCAACGGAAACTGTTTAGGTCACCTTGTACAGCGTTTGGAGTAAACTAGACTCCCGAGTGGCGCAGTGGACTAAGGCACTGCATCGCAGTGCTAGCTGTGCAACTAGAGATCCTGGTTTGAATCCAGGCTCTGTCGTAGCCGGCTGCGACCGGGAGACCCATGGGGTGGTGCACAATTGGCCCAGGCTAAGGGAGGGAATTGCTGGCAGGGATGTAGCTCAGTTGGTAGAGAATGGTGTTTGCAATGCCAGGGTTGTGGGTTTGATTCCCACGGGGGGGCAGTATGAAAAATTATGTATGCACTCACTAAATGTAAGTCGTTCTGGATAAGAGTGTCTGCTAAATGACAAAAAAAAACGGTTTATTGCAACATTTTTAAACTGTTTGCTGCGGTGTAAACTAATGAATACGACCCAGGTTGTAGCCTACAACTCGGCTCTTGATGCCTGCCTGATGCTGTAACCTGAACTTAGCCTGAGGGGTGGACTATGATGCTAGCTAGATATACTGGTTTTTCAAAGCTTATCTTCATTTCAGTTAGCTTCACATTCCAGATCAGACTTCACCCATAAGAATACACAGAGCGCTAGTCAACAGGAAGGTGCTCTCTCAGCAGAACTGTAGATATCTCAATGACTTGACATGTTCTGGTTGTGAATTCAGGCTACAAGGTGAGAATCCTGCCAGGAATGATTGTAAAGTGTGTAGAGAAATTAAATGTATGGTGTAATTTTAGTACAGTGAATGTATGTAAAACACTCAGACCTAACAGTCTACTCCTACTGAGACAGGTTTGTGTCAGTTTAATCATACAAAATGGCGCTAACTGAACATGGGCAAGTCAAATTCAATATATTCATATATTATAGTTCTACATTAAACATTTCATTTGATAACTGTAATTGTATCATAGTTCCACTATAGTGTAGTGATCCTCGCTAAATGAACCACGTCACAATTCCAACCAAGTAACCCAATTGGCGCCAGTGGCGCGATGCGTAGGTTGTTTGTCTTTTACACATGCAACCTGGGTTCGCTTCCCTGCCCTGCTGTTCGCTACACTGGTGTCAGAAGTAGTATGGTGTCTGTGAGGCCATCAGAATGTATGGCCCGGATGTGTGAGGGGTCTGAGTAGTCGAAGCACGGGACTTGCTTTTATATGGGGCAGTGTGAGACAGGTTATAATTAAGTTTAACCCTATAGACAGGTTATAATAAGGTTTAACCCTATAGACAGGTTATAATTAGGTTTAACCCTATAGACAGGTTATAATAAGGTTTAACCCTATAGACAGGTTATAATTAGGTTTAACCCTATAGACAGGTTATAATTAGGTTTAACCCTACAGACAGGTTACAATTAGGTTTAACCCTATAGACAGGTTATAATTAGGTTTAACCCTATAGACAGGTTATAATTAGGTTTAACCCTATAGACAGGTTATAATTAGGTTTAACCCTATAGACAGGTTATAATTAGGTTTAACCCTATAGACAGGTTATAATTAGGTTTAACCCTATAGACAGGTTATAATTAGGTTTAACCCTATAGACAGGTTATAATTAGGTTTAACCCTATAGACAGGTTATAATTAGGTTTAACCCTATAGACAGGTTATAATTAGGTTTAACCCTATAGACAGGTTATAATTAGGTTTAACCCTATAGACAGGTTATAATTAGGTTTAACCCTATAGACAGGTTATAATTAGGTTCAACCCTATAGACAGGTTATAATTAGGTTTAACCCTATAGACAGGTTATAATTAGGTTAACCCTATAGACAGGTTACAATTAGGTTTAACCCCATTGACAGGTTATAATTAGGTTTAACCCTATAGACAGGTTATAATTAGGTTTAACCCTATAGACAGGTTATAATTAGGTTTAACCCTATAGACAGGTTATAATTAGGTTTAACCCTATAGACAGGTTATAATTAGGTTTAACCCTATAGACAGGTTATAATTAGGTTTAACCCTATAGACAGGTTATAATTAGGTTTAACCCTATAGACAGGTTATAATTAGGTTTAACCCTATAGACAGGTTATAATTAGGTTTAACCCTATAGACAGGTTATAATTAGGTTTAACCCTATAGACAGGTTATAATTAGGTTTAACCCTATAGACAGGTTATAATTAGGTTTAACCCTATAGACAGGTTATAATTAGGTTTAACCCTATAGACAGGTTATAATTAGGTTTAACCCTATAGACAGGTTATAATTAGGTTTAACCCTATAGACAGGTTATAATTAGGTTTAACCCTATAGACAGGTTACAATTAGGTTTAACCCTATAGACAGGTTATAATTAGGTTTAACCCTATAGACAGGTTATAATTAGGTTTAACCCTATAGACAGGTTATAATTAGGTTTAACCCTATAGACAGGTTACAATTAGGTTTAACCCTATAGACAGGTTATAATTAGGTTTAACCCTATAGACAGGTTATAATTAGGTTAACCCTATAGACAGGTTATAATTAGGTTTAACCCTATAGACAGGTTATAATTAGGTTTAACCCTATAGACAGGTTATAATTAGGTTTAACCCTATAGACAGGTTACAATTAGGTTTAACCCTATTGACAGGTTATAATTAGGTTTAACCCTATAGACAGGTTATAATTAAGTTTAACCCTATAGACAGGTTATAATTAGGTTTAACCCTATAGACAGGTTATAATTAGGTTTAACCCTATAGACAGGTTATAATTAGGTTTAACCCTATAGACAGGTTATAATTAGGTTAACCCTATAGACAGGTTACAATTAGGTTTAACCCTATAGACAGGTTATAATTAGGTTTAACCCTATAGACAGGTTATAATTAGGTTTAACCCTATAGACAGGTTATAATTAGGTTTAACCCTATAGACAGGTTATAATTAGGTTTAACCCTATAGACAGGTTATAATTAGGTTTAACCCTATAGACAGGTTATAATTAGGTTTAACCCTATAGACAGGTTATAATTAGGTTTAACCCTATAGACAGGTTATAATTAGGTTTAACCCTATAGACAGGTTATAATTAGGTTTAACCCTATAGACAGGTTATAATTAGGTTCAACCCTATAGACAGGTTATAATTAGGTTTAACCCTATAGACAGGTTATAATTAGGTTAACCCTATAGACAGGTTACAATTAGGTTTAACCCCATTGACAGGTTATAATTAGGTTTAACCCTATAGACAGGTTATAATTAGGTTTAACCCTATAGACAGGTTATAATTAGGTTTAACCCTATAGACAGGTTATAATTAGGTTTAACCCTATAGACAGGTTATAATTAGGTTTAACCCTATAGACAGGTTATAATTAGGTTTAACCCTATAGACAGGTTATAATTAGGTTTAACCCTATAGACAGGTTATAATTAGGTTTAACCCTATAGACAGGTTATAATTAGGTTTAACCCTATAGACAGGTTACAATTAGGTTTAACCCTATAGACATGTTATAATTAGGTTTAACCCTATAGACAGGTTATAATTAGGTTTAACCCTATAGACAGGTTATAATTAGGTTTAACCCTATAGACAGGTTATAATTAGGTTTAACCCTATAGACAGGTTATAATTAGGTTTAACCCTATAGACAGGTTACAATTAGGTTTAACCCTATTGACAGGTTATAATTAGGTTTAACCCTATAGACAGGTTATAATTAGGTTTAACCCTATAGACAGGTTACAATTAGGTTTAACCCTATAGACAGGTTATAATTAGGTTTAACCCTATAGACAGGTTACAATTAGGTTTAACCCTATTGACAGGTTATAATTAGGTTTAACCCTATAGACAGGTTATAATTAAGTTTAACCCTATAGACAGGTTATAATTAGGTTTAACCCTATAGACAGGTTATAATTAGGTTTAACCCTATAGACAGGTTATAATTAGGTTTAACCCTATAGACAGGTTATAATTAGGTTAACCCTATAGACAGGTTACAATTAGGTTTAACCCTATAGACAGGTTATAATTAGGTTTAACCCTATAGACAGGTTATAATTAGGTTTAACCCTATAGACAGGTTATAATTAGGTTTAACCCTATAGACAGGTTATAATTAGGTTTAACCCTATAGACAGGTTATAATTAGGTTTAACCCTATAGACAGGTTATAATTAGGTTTAACCCTATAGACAGGTTATAATTAGGTTTAACCCTATAGACAGGTTATAATTAGGTTTAACCCTATAGACAGGTTATAATTAGGTTTAACCCTATAGACAGGTTATAATTAGGTTCAACCCTATAGACAGGTTATAATTAGGTTTAACCCTATAGACAGGTTATAATTAGGTTAACCCTATAGACAGGTTACAATTAGGTTTAACCCCATTGACAGGTTATAATTAGGTTTAACCCTATAGACAGGTTATAATTAGGTTTAACCCTATAGACAGGTTATAATTAGGTTTAACCCTATAGACAGGTTATAATTAGGTTTAACCCTATAGACAGGTTATAATTAGGTTTAACCCTATAGACAGGTTATAATTAGGTTTAACCCTATAGACAGGTTATAATTAGGTTTAACCCTATAGACAGGTTATAATTAGGTTTAACCCTATAGACAGGTTATAATTAGGTTTAACCCTATAGACAGGTTACAATTAGGTTTAACCCTATAGACATGTTATAATTAGGTTTAACCCTATAGACAGGTTATAATTAGGTTTAACCCTATAGACAGGTTATAATTAGGTTTAACCCTATAGACAGGTTATAATTAGGTTTAACCCTATAGACAGGTTATAATTAGGTTTAACCCTATAGACAGGTTACAATTAGGTTTAACCCTATTGACAGGTTATAATTAGGTTTAACCCTATAGACAGGTTATAATTAAGTTTAACCCTATAGACAGGTTATAATTAGGTTCAACCCTATAGACAGGTTATAATTAGGTTCAACCCTATAGACAGGTTATAATTAGGTTTAACCCTATAGACAGGTTATAATTAGGTTAACCCTATAGACAGGTTACAATTAGGTTTAACCCCATTGACAGGTTATAATTAGGTTTAACCCTATAGACAGGTTATAATTAGGTTTAACCCTATAGACAGGTTATAATTAGGTTTAACCCTATAGACAGGTTATAATTAGGTTTAACCCTATAGACAGGTTATAATTAGGTTTAACCCTATAGACATGTTATAATTAGGTTTAACCCTATAGACAGGTTATAATTAGGTTTAACCCTATAGACAGGTTATAATTAGGTTTAACCCTATAGACAGGTTATAATTAGGTTTAACTCTATAGACAGGTTATAATTAGGTTTAACCCTATAGACAGGTTATAATTAGGTTTAACCCTATAGACAGGTTATAATTAGGTTTAACCCTATAGACAGGTTATAATTAGGTTTAACCCTATAGACAGGTTATAATTAGGTTTAACCCTATAGACAGGTTATAATTAGGTTTAACCCTATAGACAGGTTATAATTAGGTTTAACCCTATAGACAGGTTATAATTAGGTTCAACCCTATAGACAGGTTATAATTAGGTTTAACCCTATTGCTGCGATGCTTAGGGTGTTTGCCTGTTTCGCCAGCGACCTGGGTTCACTGCCCTGCCCCGCTGTTTGATACAATATTAATATCACAGGCTACCCGACGTCCGTTGAACAAAGAGACACAACAATATGAGTGAAAGGATTTTAGGATAATATCAGTTAGTGTTGATTTAGAGTTGTCTTCAGGGTTCAGCCTTCTAGCGTCCTTTATCAATAGGGTGAAATGTAACAAATTACATTGTCTCAGAGTTTGGAGATAACCAGTCCCAGTTTAAATCACTATGACAACCATTTCATTATTTCCCCAGAGCAGCAAGGGAATCTAGAGACTCAACATTTGCAGAATCAGAATCACCTTTATTCGCCAAGTACATTTGCACATACATATGTAGGATCTTAATTTGAGCCAGTTTGCTACAGCAGGAAAATATTCCTGCAGCAACAGGAAATGTGAATTATTACGTGAATTATAATTAATGGACATTTTTGTAACGGTTGATACATTTTTATTAAGCGAAACTCAAGTCTGGCATTTCTAAGTGGAAATTACAAACTTCAGAAGCCTTTTAAAACCTCAAATACACTACAAGTTTTACATTTCCTGCATTGCGGAAAAGTTATTCTGTGGTGGGGGGTGATCAAATTAAGATCCTACATCTGTACACATAATTAGTACAGTGGGTATACAGTTGGTATACAGATATACAGTACAGTGGGAATACAGTTGGTATACAGATATACAGTACAGTGGGAATACAGTTGATATACAGATATACAGTACAGTGGGAATACAGTTGATATACAGATATACAGTACAGTGGGAATACAGTTGGTATACAGATATACAGTACAGTGGGAATACAGTTGGTATACAGATATACAGTACAGTGGGAATACAGTTGGTATACAGATATACAGTACAGTGGGAATACAGTTGGTATACAGATATACAGTACAGTGGGAATACAGTTGGTATACAGATATACAGTACAATGGGAATACAGTTGATATACAGATATACAGTACAATGGGAATACAGTTGATATACAGATATACAGTACAGTGGGAATACAGTTGATATACAGATATACAGTACAATTGTAATACAGTTGATATACAGATATACAGTACAGTTGATATACAGATATACAGTACAATGGGAATACAGTTGATATACAGATATACAGTACAGTGGGAATACAGTTGATATACAGATATACAGTACAATGGGAATACAGTTGATATACAGATATACAGTACAATGGGAATACAGTTGATATACAGATATACAGTACAGTGGGAATACAGTTGATATACAGATATACAGTACAGTGGGAATACAGTTGATATACAGATATACAGTACAATGGGAATACAGTTGATATACAGATATACAGTACAATGGGAATACAGTTGATATACAGATATACAGTACAGTGGGAATACAGTTGATATACAGATATACAGTACAATGGGAATACAGTTGATATACAGATATACAGTACAGTGGGAATACAGTTGATATACAGATATACAGTACAATGGGAATACAGTTGATATACAGATATACAGTACAATGGGAATACAGTTGATATACAGATATACAGTACAGTGGGAATACAGTTGATATACAGATATACAGTGCAGTGGGAATACAGTTGATATACAGATATACAGTACAGTGGGAATACAGTGGATATACAGATATACAGTACAGTGGGAATACAGTTGATATACAGATATACAGTACAGTGGGAATACAGTTGGTATACAGATATACAGTACAGTGGGAATACAGTTGATATACAGATATACAGTACAGTGGGAATACAGTTGATATACAGATATACAGTACAGTGGGAATACAGTTGGTATACAGATATACAGTACAGTGGGAATACAGTTGATATACAGTGGATGTCCACATGTACAGTACCAGTATAAATATATCTAAGAGAGATGAACATAGTGCTAATGCAGTATAGTTCAGTTATTTAGTGTACAGTTCAAAGATGGCTTGATGTGGTGTGCAGCATAGAGTGTATAGTCCTTTAGTCTCTATGGACCAGATGGTAGTGTACAGTTCAGAGATGGCTTGATGTGGTGAGCAGCATAGAGTGTATAGTCCTTTAGTCTCTATGGGCCAGATGGTCAATTGGTGAGGGCTACAGCATGGGGAAAGAAACTGTTCAGATGGGGGTCTATAACATTCAATCACATAGGTTTACAGCAGCTGACAGTTGCAACGTCATTGCTAATAACTCAAACTGCCTTATTTAGAGAAAAACATAATCTCTCTACAGATGTAGGATCTTAATGGGATCACCCAGTTGCAGGAGAACTGAAACTTGTAGTGTATTTGAGTGTATTTAAGGTTTAAAAAAGGTTTCTGAAGATGATCAATTGAACTTTTCTATTATAAAATTAATCATTCATTATAATCCACATAATAATTCAAATGTCCTGTTGCTGCAGGATTATTTTCCTGCTGTAGCAAATTGGCAAAAATTAAGATCCTACATCTGTAGCAATGCACCTCTCTTTGATGTACATGGCTATATCAGGATTGACTTTTGACCATTTGACATCTTTTACTTACTGTTGTTTAGGCTGGTTGAATGAGTTGCCTTTAAAAGCTACTTCATCTGCAAGAGAACAGGCGGCTGCACCAGCGACTGTAAGAAGTTATGTGATTTCCTCATATGAACGTGAAAGTAAGTGTGTAGCCTACGCAGTTACACAATGGCTGTTGAAACTGTGGCACGTATTTCTCGGTAACATTAGAAGTCGGATAAATGTGTTGATATGTAGGAAAGACGGGCAGACTCTCGTAGGTCTAGGCTAAACTACAAACTATTATAAGGTTAGGTCGACGTCAGACATTCAATAGTCAGAGTAGGTTTGAGCTATGATCACTTATCATGCTTACAAACCTGATGGTCTCCGTTTGAAATGGTGTGTAAAATACCATGCCTAGGCTACAAGCTCTGTCCTGCTACTGTTAGGTCTATAACGTTATGGGAACTGATCTGATCAGGTTTAGGCTGGTCATCTAGGATATGTAGGCTATAGCTGAGGTATAGACCTCCATCTGTATCAGGACTAGGCTCCTGCTACTGTTACTGTTATAACGTTATGGGAACTGATCTGAACAGGTTTAGGCTGGTCATCTAGGCTATAGCTGAGGTCAGTGGTGATTTTAGCATGTCAATCTTGGTGGGGCAAAACATAAATAAAGGGGGATGCATGCCAGCAAAGCCACTCCACAACACAACACTAAACAATACATTCATTGCACTATAACGGTGACAAACGGTGGCCACAAACTGTCAGGGCCTACATAAAGCAGAGTCCCAACAGCAGAGTCCCAACAGCAGAGTCCCGACAGCAGAGTCCCGACAGCAGAGTCCCGACAGCAGAGTCCCGACAGCAGAGTCCCAACAGCAGAGTCCCAACAGCAGAGTCCCGACAGCAGAGTCCCAACAGCAGAGTCCCGACAGCAGAGTCCCAACAGCTGTCCTATCATTTCTCTTCATTATTTCTCTTCATATGACAAGGATTAAAAATGATTTGCAAGTAGATAGTCGACTTGATTCATGATGATGACTGCTGGCTAAGATTTTGAAAAGTATGATGTTGACATGATCAGTCCATTCAAAGCTACTGTAGATATAATGTGATTTGACGTCATTTTATCTGTTGGCCAATGAACTTCTTGGATGGGCACTTCTAATGTAACTCTATGGCAGCACCGAAGGGCCTTGAATTTTCTAGCTCTACCCTTAGACTTGGCGGTGACGTAGTGTCCCCATGAGTGACAGAACACTGAGCCAATCACGGCGCAGCGCTCTGTATTGTCTTCTGGCTTGCCCCACCACCACAGAAAGCACTGAGCTAGGCTGAAACACCACCACTGAAAGCACTGAGCTAGGCTGAAACACCTGCATTTTGGAGCTGCCTTACTCAAGAAAACAAAAAAGAGACCACGTTTTTTTGCGGCTTTATTAACTCAATGATATATAGATATTTATTTATTTTAAATTTTTTGCAAACTGATATGTGACACGTATTAATGCCAAAATAACATGCAAAACAGGAAAGGCCACCTGCCCTTAATGACGGGTCGCTGGTTGAGAGAATGCCAAGAGTGTGCAAAGCTGTCATCAAGGCAAAGGGTGGCTATTTGAAGAATATCAAATATAAAATATATTTTGATTTCTTTAACACTTTTTTGGTTACTAAATAATTCTATATGTGTTATTTCATAGTTTTGATGTCTTCACTATTATTCTACAATGTAGAAAATAGTAAAAATAATGAAAAACCCTTGAATGAGTATGTGTTCTAAAACTTTTGACCGGTAGTGTATATATTTTTTACATTGTTAGCAAACTGATATGTTACATGTATTAATGCCACAATAACATGCAAAACAGGAAAGGCCACCTGCCCTGAATGACGGGTCGCCACTTGCTGAGGTATAGACCTTGATCTGTTTTACACAACAACAAAAAAACGGTTGTACATTATAACCTACCCTACTTTAAATAATATAAAATCACTTAATTGTTGCAAAAAACCTTTCTGTATAGATCACTGATCGTCCCCCCCCCCGATCAATCAAGCCTGTTTTAGCCCTTCTGTCTACATTCTCAGATACGTTTAGAAAAGAACAGATTCAAAGATAATAAATGGCAACTTGTAATGAATACAAATAAGTGTGAGACATGGCCTTGTGTTGCTGCACTGTCTATAACTACCTTAACAAACAGTGACTTATTATTATTATTGACAGTTACCATGGAGAAGATATGTCACAACTACATGTTCATGTGATTGCATTAAATCACCTGACTGTTTCGATATGTCTGTTAGTAAATGTTTTGTAAGAGATAATTAATAAATGATAACAATTCACATTCAAGAATTACTGTGTTAACTACAACCAACATGTTGGATCTCTGTTTAGGGGTCAGTTCTCTAAAATGAGTCTCTCTGGGGAGAGAGAGGAGGGGGGCCCTGCCTCTAAAATGAGTCTCTCTGGGGAGAGAGAGGAGGGGGGCCCTGCCTCTAAAATGAGTCTCTCTGGGGAGAGAGAGGAGGGGGGCCCTGCCTCTAAAATGAGTCTCTCTGGGGAGAGAGAGGAGGGGGTCCCTGCCTCTAAAACGAGTCTCTCTGGGGAGAGAGAGGAGGGGGTCCCTGCCTCTAAAATGAGTCTCTCTGGGGAACATGACACCAAAGCTAAGAGGTGAGATGACAATTTTGTTTAAGAATTATTAAGAATGTATTTCCTAAATGCTATTTCCATAATTGTTCACGTGTTATTTAATCAGAAATGGTTGCTTATGGGTTACCTTCAATATTACTGTTCTCAGATGTTTAATTAATAGATTTGAGATGTGTATAATTATTATTAGTATTATTGCAAAACGCTATATATCCATTGTTTAGCTGAAATGAGATGAATGCACTTACTGTAAATCTGAATGACAGGTCGGCACTGCTCCAAAGCAATTACATGTGGTACAGAAACCACTGACTCGCTGCATGTTTCTATTATCAAGACACCTGCTGGTACCTCTTAACTGGTTAGGACAGCTCATGAGGTGTCCTAAATATCTGCCAACTAGGTGGGACACCTATGAATAAAGAGGCTTCATGCATAGCTTTAATTTATACCCATAAGAGTAGGACTAAAATGGCTTTATTCTCAGCACTTATACGACTCATTTTCTACTCTGAGACGCTTTTTGGATATGGGCCTAGATCTCAAAACATTGTTTTAAAAAACGAATAATTTTTGTTTTACATAATAAAAAATGAATATTACTAATGTACCCGTCTTTAAAGACTTGGTTTAGTTTATTGTGTGGCTCTGCTCATGTCCGCGTTCTGGAACTGTCTGCGTCCCCGTACAGAACTGTCCGCGTCCACGTACGGTTTGGCGCCAAGCATATTGTCCAGTTACGCTCAGAGTGGTCTGAGGTGATCTTGGGGAACAACGACGGAGTTCGTTACAGTGTTGAGACCGAAGTTTATTGTTCAATTTGCTTTTTTGCGTAATGGTCAGTGACAGTATGAGTGTAGCCAGATCCTTTTCACTCGCTATTCTTGTTTAATTGTGTGGTTCACCGGATTCGTCATCATCCTCGAGGGACAGACGAACGACCTGCTAGCTATCCAAGCTAGTCGGTACAGCTAGCTAAGCTAGCTACTCTACCAGCAGCATCCTAGTTATCCTAGCTACCACTACATCATCACCGGCTGCCTGCATTTCTTGTGGACCGATGGAGTTCCCTGGTTGTTTCTGTTAGAAATTGCGTAATTCAAATCTGGTATTGGAATAAGACAAAACATAATCAAGAGATATTCAATCCAAGCTAAATTTATTATATGCAAAATGTATGTATGATAAGTATGATGGTTCGTATACGGGCTCACTGAAATACCACGCAGGGCAGACAGAGAACTGATCCATTGTTACAGGCTGTTCTTTAAATACCCTGACAGTTTTAGTTCCCGCCCTCTGCTGGGCCTATCAAGGTAGAGACTGAGCGTGGTTTAGACTTGCCCAACCTATCGCTGGCGCTCAGGCTGGTCCCAGTCCCTTGGCGCTCCACTGTTGCACACTGTTGTCAGGCATAAGTTGTTATCATAACAACCTGTAGAGTCAGCTCCCATAGACACCGTTCCACTGTACCCTATGTACCTACGTTCAAGGACGGTTCACAGATCACAAAGAAGCAGTGTAGTCTAGTATTTGGAGACACAAATTCTTATCTCATCCTACCCCCTAACGTTCCTCACATGAATCACAGCTTGTTATGTGAAACAATTTATATCAGTACAGTACAAACCTTCTATGTTTAATCACCAATGCATTCCTTCTAAGCTATTCATCACATCCAGCTATGAGAAAACAAATCCCCACATTTCTTCCACCTGTTAAATACCGTGGAGGGCTTCTCCCTCTCTCGTTGACGGATGCTGGCTACCTACCATCCCTCTGTCCGGTTCTCCTCTTCACTAGATGGACGGTAACTTTAGTGTTTAACCCCTCTGTGTCCAAGGACTGAACCTTTTGAATATTATTTTCGGGGCGCCTCAAGTTACCTTTTTTACAACGTTTATTTCTGATAAAATTAGTTCATTGCATCCGCCATGGAGCCCAGTGTCATAATATTACCTTCTGTCCCTGGTTATGAAGTAATCGCGAAAAAACAGGCCTTATGTTTGGGCATTTTTCACCCTACCAGCTCCTATTAGTTCTATTGAGCTCCGTGACACCGACTCGCCTTCAGAACGTTCTATTCCCAGCCCATTGTTCTGCGTCACAATGCCAGCTTCACTATTGTTATCAATGAGACCTGCCTGCGTTAACCCTGTAGGTTTACCTCAGGTAACTTATTATTAACAAGGTTACGGCTACTTGGTGAGCGTTAACCCTGTAGGTTTACCTCAGGTAATTTATTATTAACAAGGTTATGGCTACTTGGTGAGCGTTAACCCTGTAGGTTTACCTCAGGTAACTTATTATGAACAAGGTTACGGCTACTTGGTGAGCGTTAACCCTGTAGGTTTACCTCAGGTAATTTATTATTACCAAGGTTACTGCTACTTGGTGAGCGCTAACCCTGTAGGTTTACCTCAGGTAACTTATTATTACCAAGGTTACAGCTACTTGGTGAGCGTTAACCCTGTAGGGTTACCTCAGGTAACTTATTATTACCAAGGTTACTGCTACTTGGTGAGCGCTAACCCTGTAGGTTTACCTCAGGTAACTTATTATTACCAAGGTTACAGCTACTTGGTGAGCGTTAACCCTGTAGGTTTACCTCAGGTAACTTATTATTAACAAGGTTACAGCTACTTGGTGAGCGTTAACCCTGTAGGTTTACCTCAGGTAACTTATTATTAACAAGGTTACAGCTACTTGGTGAGCGTTAACCCTGTAGGTTTACCTCAGGTAACTTATTATTACCAAGGTTACGGCTACTTGGTGAGCGTTAACCCTGTAGGTTTACCTCAGGTAACTTATTATTAACAAGGTTACGGCTACTTGGTGAGCGCGCACACTGTTCACCTGAGTACATGTTGTGGTCACCTATAGTGAGGTGAGACACAGTTTTAGAGGCGATGGCTGGCGGATAGCCATCAAACATTAAACATTTTCTGGTCATGGTTAACCATATTTGTTTTAAGAAAAAAGTGTACAATCTAAACAAAACGCATGTCCCTGTCCTCTTTTTCAAGATGTGGCCGATTTTAAACAGCCAGAAGACATTTTTTTATTAAGAAATAACCATTTTTTTGACGACTTGTGGTTTCTAAATGGCTGCTGGATAATTTGATATGCATCGAAATCTTCGTTCATAGGCATCAAATTGAGCGAATGCTGCGCAGGTTCACTGAGTTGCAAACCAAATGGGTATAATGGGGTGATTGTTGTCTAATCTGGTGGTCTAGCTAATGGATTTGTAGATCAGACGCAGTTGCTACCTCAGATTATGAGCCTAAGCCTAGCAAGTGTCATGAAGTGTCAGGTCTCCCGCAGTGGTCTAAGGCCACTAGAGATCCTGGTTCGAATCCAGACTGTTGTAGCCGGCAAAAAAAAATATGTAAATGTAATGAATGAGTTATGTAGTACCCACATACGGCCACAAGGAGGAGCAAGAGTGCCATAAACCCATACTGTTTTTTGCCATATAAACCCTAAACCTAACAATCAATCAAATGTATTTATAAAGCCCTTTTTACACCAGCAGATGTCACAAAGTGCTATACAGAAACTCTTACCCTACTTATAACCTATTTTAGCATTAACCGTAACCCTAATTCTAGGGTAGGGTAGCCTAGAACACTTTTAGAAACTATTTTAGTAATAATATTATCTTAGTAAATACAATTATAGTATTATTTTGTTACTCAAAACCTGTCTAAGCGTTTTGCTGTTTTTTTATTTTTATTAGTTATTTTATGATATTTATTATTGCAAGGCAGAACACTTGATAAATAAGCCACATTAGTTATTATTTTATTTATTTTTACTTAGACACATTTGTGTTATTTTTCTAATATGGTTTGAATTGGGTGACCTAGTAACCTCTGTGTGAAAGTCCAGCAATTGCCATGGGATAGGTGGGGCAGGTTTGAGACTGATCAAAGGAATTAACAAGAAAAATACACTTTATTTTTCAGCTGCCTCACTAATGTCCGTACGTAAATTAATAACTTGTAATGCTAAATATTTCCAATAGATGGCAGAATAAGACCATGAAGCATCAGTTATAGGCTACAAGCAGCAATATGATTGACATAAAATAGCATGCAACCAAATACTATATGTCCCATGTCTAAAATGGTCACTCATTACTTTAGTTAGCTATATATCTCGTATTAGGCCTGTGATGCTTTTGGAAGAGCAATTAAATAGTGACTATAGCAGGTGTTGAACCCCGGGTAAATAATCACTAGTCAGTACTACTTATTTCTCTGAGAGTGAGGCAGATATATATTAACACTGTGTAAAACCTAGCAGTACTACTTATTTCTCTGAGAGTGAGGAAGATATATTATTACAGTGTAAAACCTAGCAGTACTACTTATTTCTCTGAGAGTGAGGCAGATATATATTATTACTGCGTAAAACCTAGCAGTACTACTTATTTTTCTGATAGTGAGGCAGATATATAGCATTTTGCAAAAAAACATGATTATTTGTCTGTCTGAAATGAAACCATCAAGTGATAGATTTTAAACAAATACATGTCTGTCGTTGAACAATCCCATGCCATGATTAGATAGTGAAAAAACACACCAATCTCTTTCATAATTTCTTTAAACAATAAAATATAATTTACCAACATTTCTGAAAATTGATATATAGCGTTTTGGAATGAAACTCTTCTTATGTTTCCCCATCTGAGCTCAGAGTAGATGAGAGATGTAATGTTTGTCTCTGTTGTGTTGAAGTCCAATCAAGCAGGAGAGACCAGCCTCCACTGTACCCAGCTGTGTGTCCATGAAGAGTGACAAGTCTATGAATCTTCCTATAGTGTTTAGAGAGGGAGACTTTTCTAACCTAAACCTTTTTTCCATTTTCATAGTCCTGAAACAATATTAAACTAACACAACATTCCCTCCCTGTGTGTGTGTGTGTGTGTGTGTGTGTGTGTGTGTGTGTGTGTGTGTGTGTGTGTGTGTGTGTGTGTGTGTGTGTGTGTGTGTGTGTGTGCACTCCCTGGATGAGGAGATGTAATCTGATGTTTTGTCCACAGAAACCAACAGGAGAGATCAGAGTCAGAGATTCTCAGTGGTCAGTCTTCCCAGAGTCATCAAACAGACCTGGCCTCCATATTCAGTGTATGTGGTCCTGTTATGTACATTTGTTTTTGTTTACCTCAAGTAAAGGTGATCTGTCAATCATTCGTTAATGAGAAAGCATTTACATTTAAATTTTTACATTTTAGTCATTTAGCAGACGCTCTTATCCAGAGCGACTTACAGGAGCAATTGGGGTTAAGTGCCTTGCTCAAGGGCACATTAACGTCATTTAGCAGACGCTCTTAGCCAGAGCGACTCACAAATTGGTGCGTTTACCCTATAGCCAGTGGGATAACCACTTTACAATTTTTTTTTGGGGGGGGGGGGTAGAAGGATTACTTTATCCTATCCCAGGTATTCCTTAAAGAGGTGGGGTTTCAAATGTCTCCGGAAGGTGGTGAGTGACTCCGCTGTGGGGTGGGGGGGGGGGTAGAATGATTACTTTATCCTATCCCAGGTATTCCTTAAAGAGGTGGGGTTTCAAATGTCTCCGGAAGGTGGTGAGCGACTCCGCTGTGTGTGTGGGGGGGGGGTGGGGAGGGGGTAGAAGGATTACTTTATCCTATCCCAGGTATTCCTTAAAGAGGTGGGGTTTCAAATGTCTCCGGAAGGTGGTGAGTGACTCCGCTGTGGGGTGGGGGGGGGGGTAGAAGGATTACTTTATCCTATCCCAGGTATTCCTTAAAGAGGTGGGGTTTCAGATGTCTCCGGAAGGTGGTGAGCGACTCCGCTGTGTGTGTGGGGGGGGGGGGGGGTGGGGGGGGGGTAGAAGGATTACTTTATCCTATCCCAGGTATTCCTTAAAGAGGTGGGGTTTCAAATGTCTCCGGAAGGGGGTGAGCGACTCCGCTGTGTGTGTGTGGGGGGGGGGGGGGGGGGTAGAAGGATTGCTTTATCCTATCCCAGGTATTCCTTAAAGAGGTGGGGTTTCAAATGTCTCCGGAAGGTGGTGAGTGACTCCGCTGTCCTGGCGTCGTGAGGGAGCTTGTTCCACCATTGGGGTGCCAGAGCAGCGAACAGTTTTGCCTGGGCTGAGCGGGAACTATGCTTCCGCAGAGGAAGGGGAGCCAGCAGGCCAGAGGTGGATGAACGCAATGCCCTCGTTTGGGTGTAGGGACTGATCAGAGCCTGAAGGTACAGAGGTGCCGTTCCCCTCACTGCTCCATAGGCAAGCACCATGGTCTTGTAGCGGATGCGAGCTTCAACTGGAAGCCAGTGGAGTGTGCGGAGGAGGGGGGTGACGTGAGAGAACTTGGGAAGGTTGAACACCAGACGGGCTGCGGCATTCTGGATGAGTTGTAGGGGTTTAATGGCACAGGCAGGGAGGCCAGCCAACAGCGAGTTGCAATAGTCCAGACGGGAGATGACAAGTGCCTGGATTAGGACCTGTGCCGCTTCCTGTGTAAGGCAGGGTCGTACTCTCCGAATGTTGTAGAGCATGAACCTGCAGGATCGGGTCACCGCCTTGATGTTGGCGGAGAACGACAGGGTGTTGTCCAGGGTCACGCCTAGGCTCTTCGCACTCTGGGAGGAGGACACAGCGGAGTTGTCAACCGTGATGGCGAGATCATGGAACGGGCAGTCCTTCCCCGGGAGGAAGAGCAGCTCCGTCTTGCCAGGGTTCAGCTTGAGGTGGTGATCCGTCATCCATACTGATATGTCTGCCAGACATGCAGAGATGCGATTCGCCACCTGGTTATCAGAAGGGGGAAAGGAGAAGATTAGTTGTGTATCGTCAGCGTAGCAATGATATGAAAGGCCATGTGAGGATATGACAGAGCCAAGTGACTTGGTGTATAGGGAGAAAAGGAGAGGGCCTAGAACTGAGCCCTGGGGGACACCAGTGGTGAGAGCACGTGGTGCGGAGACAACTTCTCGCCACGCCACTTGGTAGGAGCGACCGGTCAGGTAGGACGCAATCCAGGAGTGAGCCGCGCCGGAAATGCCCAGCTCGGAGAGGGTGGAGAGGAGGATCTGATGGTTCACAGTATCAAAGGCAGCAGACAGGTCTAGAAGGACAAGAGCAGAGGAGAGAGAGTTAGCTTTAGCAGTACGGAGAGTCTCCGTGACACAGAGAAGAGCAGTCTCAGTTGAATGACCAGTCCTGAAACCTGATTGGTTTGGATCAAGAAGGTCATTCTGAGAGAGATAGCAAGAGAGTTGGCTAAAGACGGCACGCTCAATAGTTTTGGACAGAAAAGAAAGAAGGGATACTGGTCTGTAGTTGTTGACATCAGTGGGGTCGAGTGTTGGTTTTTTGAGAAGGGGAGCAACTCTCGCTCTCTTGAAGACGGAAGGGACATGGCCAGCGGTCAGGGATGAGTTGATCAGCGAGGTGAGGTAGGGGAGAAGGTCACCGGAGATGGTCTGGAGAAGGGAGGAGGGGATGGGGTCAAGCGGGCAGGTTGTTGGGCGGCCTGCAGTCACAAGTCGCAGGATTTTATCTGGAGAGAGAGGGGAGAAAGAAGTCAAAGCATAGGGTAGGGCAGTGTGAGCAGGACCAGCAGTGTCATTAGACTTAACAAATGAGGATCGGATGTCGTCAACCTTCTTTTCAAAGTGGTTGACGAAGTCATCCACAGAGAGAGAGGAGGGGGGGGGGGGGGGGGGGGGGGGGATTCAGGAGGGAGGAAAATGTGGCAAAGAGCTTCCTAGGGTTAGAGGCAGATGCTTGGAATTTAGAGTGGTAGAAGGTGGCTTTAGCAGCAGAAACAGATGAAGAAAATGTAGAGAGGAGGGAGTGAAAAGATGCCAGGTCGGCAGGGAGTTTAGTTTTCTTCCATTTCCGCTCCGCTGCCCGGAGCTCTGTTCTGTGAGCTCGCAATGAGTCATCAAGCCACGGAGCTGGAGGGGAGGACCGAGCCGGCCGGGAGGATAGGGGACACAGAGAGTCAAAGGATGCAGAAAGGGAGGAGAGGAGGGTTGAGGAGGCAGAATCAGGAGATTGGAGGGAGAAGGATTGAGCAGAGGGAAGAGATGATAGGATGGAAGAGGAGAGAGTAGTGGGAGAGAGAGAGCGAAGGTTGCGGCGGCGCATTACCATCTGTGTAGGGGCAGAGTGAGTAGTGTGGGAGGAGAGCGAGAGAGAAAAGGAAACAAAGTAGTGGTCGGAGACATGGAGGGGAGTTGCAGTGAGATTAGTAGAGGAGCAGCATCTAGTGAAGATGAGGTCAAGCGTATTGCCTGCCTTGTGAGTAGGGGGGGACGGTGAGAGGGTGAGGTCAAAAGAGGAGAGGAGTGGAAAGAAGGAGGCAGAGAGAAATGAGTCAAATGTGGACATAGGGAGGTTGAAATCCCCCAAAACTGTGAGGGGTGAGCCATCCTCAGGGAAGGAACTTATCAAGGCGTCAAGCTCATTGATGAACTCTCCAAGGGAACCTGGAGGGCGATAGATGACAAGGATATTAAGCTTAAATGGGCTAGTGACTGTGACAGCATGGAATTCAAATGAGGAGATAGACAGATGGGTTAGGGGAAAAATTGAGAATGTCAACTTGGGAGAAATGAGGATTCCTGTACCACCACCCCTCTGACCAGATGCTCTCGGGGTATGCGAGAACACATGGTCAGACGAGGAGAGAGCAGTAGGAGTAGCAGTGTTTTCAGTGGTGATCAATGTTTCCGTCAGCGCCAGGAAGTCGAGGGACTGGAGGTTGGCATAGGCTGGGATGAAGTCAGCTTTGTTGGCAGCAGAACGGCAGTTCCAGAGGCTGCCTGCGACCTGGAACTCCACGTGGGTGGTGCGTGCAGGGACCACCAGGTTAGAGAGGCAGCAGCCACGCGGTGTGGTGCGTTTGTGTAGCCTGTGCAGAGAGGAGAGAACAGGGATAGGCAGAGGCATAGATGACAGGCTGTAGCAAATGGCTACAAAAATGCAGAGGAGATCGGAAAGAAATGAGCTAAGCATCTGGGAGCGGAGAGAGCAGGGCCTCCCTCACCAAAAACTTCTACCTCAGAAACTAAAATTGTTTCACTGAACCACCCGAACAAAAACTCTCCCAACTTCCACCTTTAGAGATCGGAATTGTTGTGAACCACAGCGGTTCAATGTTTAAAGGAATAGACTCAACCCACTTTATTCAACTATGACACCATAGCTAACTAACAAGCTAGCATCCAATAACAATAACACACCGTATAGCACCAACCCTTGGTCACAACAAACCACCAATAGTGTGATAACACACTAAACAGATCATTCGTGTCTGTGTCAAGTTCCTTTCATGACGCAGCAATGATTAGACGTTGGCTAGCTAGGACAATTATATTGTATTTAGCTACTACCGTACAGTTAGCTGGTCGTGCTGGGTAGCTAGCAATGGCCACTGTGTTGACTTTGTTTGAAGAACGGCTAGCTGGCTAGCTTCGTGCTACACCCGGCACACAATGGCTATTGTGTTGACTCTGACTCTGTTCGAAAAAGCGGCTAGGTAGCTCGCTTCGTGCTACAGCCGGCACTGCCAAGACACAGAAACTACCCACAACAGCCCACGATGCCTAGCTATGACGCCGTAGCTAACTTGCAGGCTAGCATCCATTAACACAAAATTTAGCATCAATACTTGGTTACAACAAACTGCCAAGAGTGTATTAGCACACTAAACAGATAATTCAAGTCCGTGTCTAGTTCCTTTCATAACGCATAACGCAGCAAAAATTAAACGATGGCTAGGGCTACATTAACATTGGAAACAGCTCACCAGCGTTGCTAATCGATACCAGTAGCTACCCGCTAGCTAGCTAACACACTAAACAGATAATTAATGACCGTGTCTAGTTCCTTTCATAACGCAGCAAAGAAATTAAACGTTGGCTAGCTAGCACATTAGAAGGCACATTAACATTGGAAACCACTCTCCACCATTGCACTAAACAGATAATTACCAATAAACGTTCTCCGCTTCGCCGGTCTCCGCCGTAACAATACTTAACCAATACGTAAACAGTACTTACCTACAATAATTGCCTACGGAAACCTACAATAACTACCTAAATAACTACATAAATACACTACCTACCTACGATCTAAATACATGGTTTAAGCTTTACTCAACATTTAGTCTCTTGCTTAACTGATTTACTTGATTTATTTCAGTTGCTTGAAGAGAATATTATGACATTTGTGAAGAACGAGCTGAAGATGTTCAAGAGGATTCTTAGTCCAGAACTCCCAGAAGGCTTTGAGAGTCAGAAGCAGGATAAGGAAGTGGTGGATGCTGAAGATGAGAAGCAGGAGAGCATTGCCAGAGAGGGGGCTCTGAAGATCACACTGCACGTCCTGAGGAAAATGAACCAGAAGGAGCTTGCTGACACACTGGAGAAAAGTAAGAGCTGTCTGCCTCATGTTGAATGCTGTTTTAGAACATTTAAAAGCTGTAGCTAAAGTACAGCTAAAGTAGCTGTGTAACTCAGTGATATTGTAGCAGCCTTAACACAACACCTAGTGACCTCATCAAGTAGCAGCAGGGATGTGTTGTGTTGATTCATTTAGACAGAGAGAAGAGGAGAGACTGAGGAGAGAGAGAGAGAGAGAGAGAGAGAGAGAGAGAGAGAGAGAGAGAGAGAGAGAGAGAGAGAGAGAGAGAGAGAGAGAGAGAGAGAGAGAGAGATGCATTATGAAAAGATTTATACAGTCAGTTGAGCGAAATAATTATTATAATTTAAAATGTCATAACAGTCCTAGAATACTGTAGGCTTTAAATCAGACGTAATATTAATATCCTCTGTGTTATTTCTTCATTCAGATGAGCTTGCTGTGATTTGCCAACGTGAACTCAAATCTAATGTAAAGAAGAAGTTTCAATGTGTATTTGAGGGGATCGCTAAACAAGGAAACCCAACACTTCTCAATAACATCTACACAGAGCTCTACATCACAGAGGGTGGAACAGGAGAGGTCAATAATGAACATGAGCTGAGACAGATTGAGACAACAACCAGGAAACAAGCAAGACCAGAGACTGCAGTCAAATGTAACGACATCTTCAAACCCTTAACTGGACAAGACAAACTTATCAGAACTGTGATGACAAAGGGAGTCGCTGGCATTGGAAAAACAGTCTCTGTGCAGAAGTTCATTCTGGACTGGGCTGAAGGAAAAGCAAATCAGGATGTCCAATTTGTATTTTCATTCCCTTTTCGGGAGCTGAATTTGATGAAAAAGGAAAAACACACTTTGATTGCACTTCTCAATCACTTCTCAATGGAAACCAAAGAGTCAAGAATCTCCAACTACGACAAGTACAAAGTTCTGTTCATCTTTGATGGTCTGGATGAGTGCCGACTGCCCCTAGACTTCCAGAAGAACAAGATCTGTTGTGACATCACAGAGTCAACGTCGGTGGATGTTCTGCTGACAAATCTCATCAAGGGAAATCTGCTTCCCTCTGCTCTCCTCTGGATAACTACCCGACCTGCAGCAGCCAATATGATCCCTTCAGGGTGTGTTGACCAGGTGACAGAGGTACGAGGGTTCAATGACCCACAGAAGGAGGAGTACTTCAAGAAGAGATTCAGTGATGAGGACCTGGCCAACAGAATCATCTCACACATAAAGGCATCAAGGAGCCTCCACATCATGTGCCACATTCCAGTCTTCTGTTGGATTTCTGCAACAGTCCTTGAACACATGTTGAGTACAGACAAGACAGAAGAGATGCCCAAGACTCTGACTGAGATGTACTCACACCTTGTGGAGTTTCATACCAAACAGAAGAATGATAAGTATCTTGGGAAAGAAGAGACAGGTCCACACTGGAATAAAGAGAGCATTCTGTCACTGGGAAAACTGGCTTTTCAACAGCTTGTGAAGGGCAATCTGATTTTCTATGAAGAAGACCTGAATGAGGCTGGCATTGATGTCAATGACGCCTCAGTGTACTCAGGATTGTGCACACAGCTCTTTAAAGAGGAATGTGGGCTGTACCAGGACAAGGTGTACTGCTTTGTGCATCTGAGCATTCAGGAGTTTCTGGCTGCTGTATATGTGTTCCTCTCATTCATAAACAACAATGAAAATCTAATGGCCAAACCTCAATCAACGTCCAGTAACTTTTCTGTGAGGATCAGACACAAGCATAAAGTTACTGTCTACAAGAGTGCTGTGGATAAAGCCTTACAAAGTGAGACAGGAAACCTGGACCTGTTCCTCCGATTCCTTCTGGGCCTCTCACTGGAGTCCAATCAGAAGCACTTACGAGGTCTACTGACAAAGACAAGAAGCAGCTCACAGAGCCATGAAGAAACAGTCAAGTACATCAAGGAGAAGATCAGGGAGAATCCCTCTCCAGAGAGGTGCATCAATCTGTTCCACTGTCTGAATGAACTGAATGACCATTCTCAATGGAGGAGATCCAAAGCTACCTGTGCTCAGGAAGTCTCTCAGAAGAAGAACTGTCACCTGCACAGTGGTCAGCTCTGGTCTTTGTGTTGCTGACTTCAGAAAAGGAGCTGGATGTGTTTGACCAGAATAAATACTCCAGATCAGAGGAAGGTCTTCTGAGGCTGCTGCCAGTGGTCAAAGCCTCCAGAGCTGCTCTGTGAGTACATAAAATGACATTTAAGTACTAATCATCAGGAAGAAATATTCAGTTTAGAGAAAAATATATATTATAATATGTATGTAATATATTATATTATATTGAAAAACTTACTGAATCAATGCATTGATGTTCACATTAGTATAACAATATGACCATACAATTCTAGGAGACGGAAGATTAATCTATATGTTGTTTAAGAGAATAAACCAAATGCATATGCCATTGTCCTTCTACACTACTGGTGTTAAATTAACAGTGTGTTTGTGAAATCATGATGATCTCTTTGCAGGCTGTCATTCTGTGGACTCACAGAGAAAGGCTGTGCTTCTCTGGCCTCAGCTCTGAAGTCAAACCCCTCACACCTGAGAGAGCTGGATCTGAGTAACAATGTCATGAAGGATACAGGAGTGAAGCTGCTCTCTGCTGTCCTGGGGAATCCCCACTGTAAACTGGAGACTCTGAGGTCAGTATTCCTGTATCACTCAATGAACACACACTCATTGGACACACACACACACAATAATTAATTTAGTAGTGTTTAGAAACATGTTATCTACTGTTAATAATGATACATTAATTCATGTATATACAGTACCAGTCAAAAGTTTGGACACACCTACTCATTCAAGGGTTTGTCTTAATTTTTTCCATTGTAGAATAATAGTGAAGACATCAAAACTATGGAATAACAAATATGGAATAATGTAGTAACCAAAAAAAGTGTTAAACAAATGAAATTATATTTTATATTTGAAATTCTTCAAATAGCCACCCTTTGTCTTGATGACAGTTTTGCACACTCTTGGCATTCTCTCAACCAGCTTCACCTGAAATGCTTTTCCAACAGTCTTGAAGGAGTTCACACATATGCTGAGCACTTGTTGGCTGCTTTTCCTTCACTCTGCCGTCCGACTCATCCCAAACCATCTCAATTGGGTTGAGTTCGGGTGATTATGGAGGCCAGGTCATCTGATGCAGCACTCAATCCCTCTCCTTACACAGTCTGGAAGTGTGTTGGTTCATTGTCCTGCTGAAAAACCAATGATAGTCCCACTAAGCCCAAACCAGATGGGATGGCGTATCACTGCAGAATGCTGTGGTAACCATGCTGGTTAAGTGTGCCTTGAATTCTAAATAAATCACAGACAGTGTCACCAGCAAAGCACCCCCACACCATAACACCTCCTCCTCCATGCTTTACGGTGGGAAATACACATGCCGAGATCATCCGTTCACCCACACCGCTTCTCACAAAGACACGGCGGTTGGAACCAAAAATCTCAAATTTGGACTCCAGGCCAAAGGACAAATGTCCACCTGTGTAATGTCCATTGCTCGTGATTCTTGGCCCAAGCAAGTCTCTTCTTATTATTGGGGTCCTTTAGTAGTGGTTTCTTTGCAGCAATTCAACCATGAAAGCCTGATTCACACAGTCACCTCTGAACAGTTGATGTTGAGCTGTGTCTGTGACTTGAACTCTGTGAAGAATGTATTTGGGCTGCAATTTCTGAGGCTGGTAACTCTGATGAACTTATCCTCTGCAGCAGAGGTAACTTTGGGTCTTCCATTCCTGTGGCGGTCCTCATGAGAGCCAGTTTCATCATAGTGCTTGATATTTTTAACGACTGCACTTGAAGAAACTTTAAAAGTTGTTGAAATGTTCCGTATTGACTGACCGTCATGTCTTAAAGTAATGATGGACTGTCATTTCTCGTAGCTTATTTGAGCAGTTCTTGCCATAAATGGACTTGGTCTTTTACCAAATAGGGCTATCTTCTGTATACCCCCCTACCTTGTCACAACACAACTGATTGGCTCTAACGCATTAAGAAGGAAAGAAATTCCACAAATTAACTTTTAAGAAGGCACACCTGTTAATTGAAATGCATTCCAGGTGACTACCTCATGAAGCTGGTTGAGAGAATGGCAAGAGTGTGCAAAGCTGTCATCAAGGCAAAGGGTGGCTATTTGAAGAATCTAAAATCTAAAATATATTTTGATTTGTTTAATCACTTTTTTGGTTACTACATGATTCCATATGTGTTATTTCATAGTTTTGATGTCTTCACTATTATTCTACAATGTCAATAATAGTAAAAATAAAGAAAACCCTTGAATGTGTAGGTGTGTCCAAACTCTCGACTAGTAGTAGTGTGTATATATTCATATATGATATGGCAGGTTTCAGGACTCTGATGTAGCTGAAAATTTTGAAAAAATATATTTTCACCACCAAAGAATAGCAGTGTGGTTTTAATATGATTTGACTCTTTGCAGGCTGTCAGGCTGTCTAGTCACAGAGGAAGGCTGTTCTTATCTGGTCTCAGCTCTGAAGTCAAACCCCTCACACCTGAGAGAGCTGGATCTGAGTAACAATGACCTGAAGGATTCAGGAGTGAAGCTGCTCTCTGCTGGACTGGGGAATCCCCACTGTAAACTGGAGACTCTGAGGTCAGTATTCCTGTAGTTGGTCAACAAGTGATAACTGTTCACCAGATCCACATGTGTTTACCAGGCACACATAGTCCACACCATATGTGTTTGGACAGTGAAGCTTACAGTTTTAAATTTGGTGCTATGCTCCAGCATTTTGAATTTGAGATCAAATGTTTCATATTAGGCAACAGTACAGAATGTCACCTTTTATTTGAGGGTATTCATACATATCTGTTTTACTGTTTAGAAATGAAAGCACTTTATGTATCTAGTTCTCCCATTTGAAAAAGTCGTAATAATTTGTACATATTCACTTATATTGTATTAAAGTAGTCATAAGTTTAGTATTTGATCCCATATTCCTTACCTGCAGTGATTACATCAAGCCTGTGAATCTACAAACTTGTTGAATGCATTTGCAGTTTGTCTTGGTTGTGTTTTGGATGATGTTTTTCCCAATAGAAACTGAATGGTGAATAATGTCCTGTCATTTTGGAGTCACTTCACTTGTATTGTCAGTAAGAATAGAAGATGTTTCTGAACACTTCTACATTCATGTGGATGCTACCATGATTATGAATAATCATGAATGAATCGTGAATGATGATGAATGAGAAAGTTACAGAGGAACAAGGATCATACCCCCTCTGTTATTGGTAATGGTGAGAGGTTAGTATGTTTTGTTGTAGCCTCTGTAACTTTCTCACTCATTATTATTCATGATTCATTCATGATTTTTCTAAATCATGGCATCATCAGGATTCAGTTAGTAGTGTTTAGAAACATGTTATCTACTCACTTAGACAGAAAATTACTCCAGTCATCATCCACCATTCAGTTACTATCGGGCAAAACATAACCCAAAACACAACCAAAACAAACTGCAAATGCAACCAACGAGTTTGGGACCAAATACTAAACTTTTGACTACTTTAATACACTATGAGTGAATTTATCAAAATACTTATGACTTCTTCAAAAGTGGGGGACTAGATACATAAAGTGCTTTCATTTCTAAACGGTGAAACAGATATGTATTCAAATACCCTCAAATAAAAGGTGACATCATATACTGTCACCTCATATGAAACATTTGATCTCAAATCCAAAATGCTCGAGTATAGAGCCACATTTAAAATGTTAGCTTCACTGTCAAAATAGATATGGTGTGGAATGTATACTCAATACAATCTACCGTAATTTTCGGACTATAAGCCGCGCCTTTTTTCCAATTTTTCGACCCCTGCGGCTTATATAACGGTGCGGCTAATCTATGGATTTTTACAGCTAATGGCCACTAGAAGACCTCCTAAATCTATGGATTTTACAGGTTACAGTCCACCAACTTTAACTCTATGGGCTCTATGACTGGTCCGCGCCCCCCACCTTTAAGCGGCGGGCTCCAGCAGGAAAAGCTGGAGGCCGGAAAAGAGTGAGACGGGTAGCGCGCAAAAGTAAAAGTGGAACCGAGAGTGGTACGAGAGACAGAACGAGAGACAGAACGAGAGCAAGACAGTTTGTGCAAAGGAAGTTTTCATGCACAAACCCTCATTATGGAAAACAAACGTAGAAATGCATATGATGCAGCTTTTAAGTTAAAGGCAGTCTATCTGGCTGTAAAAGAAGGAAATAGAGCTGCTGCATGTAGCCTTGGCATCAATGAGTCAATGGTGAGACGTTGGAGACGCCAGCGGGAAGAACTGTCTCAATGCAAAAAGTCAAAAAAAGCTTTCAGAAGTAATAAAAGCAGATGGCCCGAACTTGAAGACTTTCTTGAAGATTGGGTGAACACACAGAGAGCAGACGGCCGAGGTGTTTCCACCGTGCAGATCCGACTGAAAGCTGAAACAGTCGCCACCGAAATGAAAATAGAAAATATTGAATGGCATCTCCTTTAAAGTCAACAAGAAAGGGTGGATGATAGCGTAATGAATGAGTGGCTGAATGAGTGGCTGAATGAGTGGCTGAATGAGTGGCAGAATGAGTGGCTGAATGAGTGGCTGAATGAGTGGCTGAATGAGTGGCAGAATGAGTGGCTGAATGAGTGGCAGAATGAGTGGCAGAATGAGTGGCTGAATGAGTGGCTGAATGAGTGGCTGAATGAGTGCTACGTCAAGCGCCCTGGAGGATTCTTTCGCCCCAAAAAAGCTTTGGTCGTTTTGGGCAGCATGAGGGCCCATATAACGGATTATGTGAAAGCAGCCATCAAGAGCACAAACTCGATTCCAGCTGTGATTCCTGGGGGCACAACGAAGCATTTGTAGCCACTCGACATCAGTGTCAATCGTGCATTCAAAGTGGCACTACGCGTTCAGTGGGAGGCGTGGATGACTAGCGGCGATAAATCATTCACCAAAACTGGTCGCATGCGAAAAGCAACTTTCGCTCAAGTTTGCGAGTGGATCCTGATAGCGTGGAGGAGTGTCAAAACATCCACGATCATTAACGGGTTCCGAAAGGCTGGACTGCTGCATGATGAAGAGGAGGACGCCGCCACAGCTGAGGCCCTTCAGAGGTTGTTCGATTCCGACAGTGATGAAGAGGAGTTCGTTGGTTTTGAGAGCGTCAACGAAGGAGAGAGGAGAGTGGCTGACGAAGCCACCCTGAGCCTGTTCGTTTCCGACACTGAAGATGAGGACTTTGGTGGTTTTAGTACGCAGGAAGAAGACGGAGATGAGGATTAATGACTTGACTTTTCTGGTTACAGCCGTGTACTGCACCTTAGCCTAAAAGATGAAGACAAGGATTAATGACTTTTCTGGTAGGCTGATTACCGTATATTTTAAGCAGCCGTGTTGCTGCAACTTTAGGCTTACGCGCTTACTGTCGTGTTACAGGCACTTTATTTTGCACTTTAAAAAAAAACACATTTAATTTAGCCATTGATATTGCCTCGTCAAGCGCTGTAAGCTTTGTTTTTTGTTATGGTACTACTGTAGGCTATAATGTAGATAAATATTCAAAGATGTGCACACTTTTTCAAGGTTTTTCAAAAATAACCAAAG